>NC_134704.1:189260990-189569824 GCF_043290135.1 Rhipicephalus microplus | reverse complement strand
CCACGGTTCAAAATAAAGCACCATGAATTCAAAGAGCCCGTCAGGAGTAACGAAGGCGGTCTTTTGCCGGTCACGCTCATCGACCTCAATTTGCCAATAACCACTGCGTAGGTTCATGGATAAAAATATCGCGTGTTTCTAAGGCGGTCAAGTGAGTTGTCGATGCGAGGAAGCAGATAAACGTCTTTCTTTGTCACGGTGTTCTGTTTGCGATAATGAACGCACTGACCAATTTACTCGTTTGTCGAAAGTAGTTACACATAAGACTTTTTTCGCGAGAAATGGTCACCTAAAATATGGAAAAGGTATTGCGTGCCATCTGCTATAACAGCCAACCACAGTTGTTAATATAAGTGGACACTTTTTGGTACACCATAAGAACGCTTGGTATCACACACATAAGATAATTGTCCACCATCTAGCATCCACTGAAATGGTGCAGTGTTTCCATCAACATGCTGTTGTCACGCGTTCTGAGAACAGCATGTCATGAAGTAAATGACTTCTTGTCTTTTTCAGTCTCCAGAATACACTGACCGGCAACGTGCAATGCTCTACTATACAACTTGTTTTTGGCACAAGACTCTTCATGCCCAGAGAGATTCATGCTAAAAGTCATCACCTGTACCCTTTGTCATCAAATAAGCAGGTTGGTTTCATTCAATGCCAAAATCCACTTTTCCGGCAACCATTTGCAGCACTCATCAGAACACAGCTGTCAGTCTGCATTTCGGTAGCTGCACCATAGCCTTGGAGTACGAGCGGGGTTGCTCGGGTCCCCCTTGGGCTGTGTCATGAAATGCAATGCCCCAATGGCGCTGACCCGGGACCAAGTTTAAGATCTTGGCTTAGGCTCTCATTCATTTCTATCTGCGGACAATCCGCTGATCTCCTGTGTAGCAGCTATTTTAAAGGAGATCATTTTCGCCCATTCTTTTTCATTTCGGAAACTACAAATTCAGATCATTGGGAAGTGAGAAGTATGGAGTCTCGTGCTGTGGTAGCATCGAGAGTCATGTCACTGGATAACAATATTGTTAAGGCTATTTGTCACGTGCGGGGGTTCACACGATTTCCGTTCTCCCCGAAATTAGGATTATGAGACAACAGCAGCGAAAACTGAACATGCATGGCCTACAAGCGAATAATTTCAAAATATGCAGGTCAGTCAATGTTCCGATGAAAGTTCTTTCAACTCGGAATAGCTTCACAGACAAATGTAGCAGTCCGTTAACTGCTGAAGTTCAGGTTGGTGAGGCTAACTGCTGCGTTCTGTAGGATATAACCGTACCCTGCATACCGACACTGACGACGACATAGCTTGAGCTTTTTTGAAGAACTAAGGTAATCTGAAATTCTAGGCTCTAAAATTGGTTTTAGGTGCAAAATTAGGTTGGTAAAACACAGTTTTAGGCCCCCAGAATCATAAATACTAGCCAAAGAACTTCAACAAAAATTTAAATTTCTACAGAAACACATGCGGGACCTGTGTCTATGACAGGAAAGCAAATGTTCTAGCTTATGACAGTACAAAGGAACCGATGGTTAAGCATAGGCATGCAATTTTTTTCACAGTGTGTGCAGAACATGGTGTGTTCTTTTGTTTTCTAGCATGGTGAGTTAAGCCACCGTCAAAAAACACGCCCGTGGGTTTTTTTGACGTGGCTGAAAAGGGCAGCACAGAAGCAAATAGCCAGACTACTAATAGGCAAGCAGTTTTCTTAATCGTCGTAATAACTAGGTCTAATCACCCAGGGTCAATTTCTCTTCTGTCTGTGAACACCTAAATGAATGCGCCTAACCAGGTTCAAAAATTATGAACAGGCAAGATAAATTCATGCACTGGGCGCTCGCGAGCTTATTAGACAAGATCTTCAATGCAAAGCGCCTCGGAAAGAGGTGAAATCGCAGACTGAACGCTGCTTGCCATTTATCTCACGGGAGTTCGCCCAACGTTATGGAGGTGACGTGCACAAGGAATGTTGTTACGTACTTCAAAGTAGTACGTACTATGGAACAGCAGGAAAATAATTCGAGGCGACGAGCGTGATTTGAGCAACCTTTTGCTTGAACAGAATAATAAAAGTTGCTAGGAATATTAAACATACAAACATAATTTATGCAGGTTATTCCTATTTTCAAACTTCATATCGAGTGAGAAGCGAGAATAAGCTGCCTGCATTTCGTTTGCATTGGTGTTCCTGCCGTTCTCATATTGTGTGGGTGCCAACTCTGGCAATGCTCAGCGTGTTTTTGGTACATCATCCCTTAGAGCAATTCCAGCAGGTGCGACGCTGTGTATCATGTTAAGAATATGAGATCAACGCCAGCCTTCCAAGGCACGCGCACATGAAGGGATCCATCCAGCAGAAACAGGCTACAATACTGAGAACGCCGAAACGATTGGGGCATGCAATGCAAATGTAAACATGTGTGCGCCTGACTTCTTGATGCATCTGCGTCGGGTGATTTTTCGGCTTTGGGTTGCTCTGATACCAAAGAGGGCAGGGAAGGAATTTGGCTTGCAAAAGCCCCACAGGGTGAGTCGTAAAAGGTTTAGGCTAGAAGTTCGAGCTAAAGTTTCTCATATGACCTCTTGAAGCACTTTCATTAGGGGAAAAACGAAACCAAAAATCACTGCTCAAGCACTCTGGAGAAATGGTTAACCAGTGAACGCTAAAACGTGCAGCCTCGGTGTTTAGCAGTGAGTTCTACCTGACGTCGAACTGAAATGTTTCACAGTTATTGGTTAGACGTCCATTCTTTTTAAAAAGGTTAGACGAAAGTTTGACTTAAGTTCACCAGTGTTTATTTCACATGCCACACATTGTGCCTAGTCACATCGCGGTCATAGAGAAATGTAATGAGTGCTTAAATTCATTTTGCAATACGTGAATCACAGTAGTTGTTCTCAAACCACAGGCAGTCAAGGACGTCACAGTTGAAGCCAAAGTGTCACTGCAGAAATTACTGCCGAAAGCGCATGTTCGCCATAGTGAACACTCCCGCAATCATCACGTTGATGCCGCAATGTGAGCATTTCATCATAGGCACTGCACCATGTCGCCAGACAGAAATTCGGTGCCTTTTTTTTCCTTCTTAAAGAACCATGCATACACTGTTCTGCACGGCGTTTTTGCAAACATTTGACATTGTGAGCTGACTTGGAGGCATGGTTTGTAGGATCCACCCTCCACCAGCGCTTGAATTGCCGTTTGGAATTTAGCGCGTGTTGGAAGGCTGCTGAATTAACAATACGCATTTGCGGCTGTTACTGTTCCTTCCGGTTCTGTGTTTGTGCCAGGACTGCACCATTGGCCCAAATAATGTGAGTTCTCTCACGTTTCTACTGCCAGCGCTCTTCTAGAGTTGTTCATGGCACATTCTTGTGGAAGGGTTCAGGAGAAACATGTGTGTGGGTGCTCGGCGCAATGGCTGCGGCGAGATGAATGACGTCACTCAGTGTGACGCTGACAATTTTGCTGAGAATAGGACAGCCAATGGAGACAGCTTGTGACACCCCTCCCGAACAGTTTTTCATTAAGCCTAGCCGTACACATCCTTCATGGTAAACCGCAATGACATTTGATTTTCATCACCTACACTCTACCTTCACCTGATGACACTCGATGGTTTCACATTAGTTCTCACTCATTTTATGGCTACACAACCCACATCCGGTTCTTAATAATTGTGAGCAGGCGCCGGGGGGATGCCGAAGAGACGGCGCAAAGTGGATAAATTCACGTGTACAGGCTCACGGGCATGTCCATTGGCTAAGCAGCCTTGTAGCCTTCACAGTGCTAAAATGAAGTTCTGAAATGCAGCAGAGGATGCACCGCTTAAAGTTCCAGAAGCTCAATTTTCTAAGCAACATAAATAGTGGTCTGTAAACGTACATAAAAGCTAAATTTCAGGTTAAATAATGTTGCACTAATTACCCCCGGCTATCAATTCCTAGCTGCTGCGACGCAACTTTCCAAGGCGGCGGTCCGACCGAAGATGGAGCGGAGAGTGCTACAATCTCTGTGTCTGAACAGGCCACCGTTGGAATCTGAACTTGGATTTGTTTAATGCTAAAGCGCTATCTATATAGGCTAGTCTAGCTGTGCTATTTGAGGAATAGGAGGTTGCTAAATGGGATTTAATCAGACTCAGAGAAGTTAGAAAAAAAACATGAGGTGTATACGAACAGAAGAACGGACATGTACTACGCTACCATGCATTTTTTGACAGAAAATAACTAGGGTTTGGGTTTCTTGTACAAAAGAATATCCGTGGCAAGATAGAAGAATATTATAGTACCAGTGAGAGGCTGGCAAGTATCATAATTAAGCTTACTTTAAGGTACAAGATGAAGGTGGTACAGGCCTATGTGCCTACATCGAGCCTTGATGGTCATTTGGTCGAGCGCTTCCACGAAGATGACCAGTCAGATATCATTAAAGTAAAAGACATAGCATACTACGCTGCTGAGCGACATTAATGCCATTGTAGAAAAGAAATAGACCGGAGACCATGCACTTGGGGGATATGCCTTTGGCTCTAGAAAATGAGAGTTAGTATGAGGCATCAATTACCAGTGTGTTGGGTGTAGCGCAATGATTGTGGCTGGTGTAGAGCGCGTAGCCAGTTCCCGAACCGCCAACTAGCGAAGCAGATCGGTTCCGTGAAGGCGAACGCGGAAGACATTGAGCACGGGAAAGAAAGGAGACTCCTTCGTTCACACGGTTCACGAGCGGAGCCGTTAAAGTCACCCCCGTTCGGGACTAGAAGGAGAAGGCTTACTCAGAAGAGCGTCTGGCAAGAGACAGGTTAGGCGCCCCCGTCTGAGTTTAAGTCATTGTTGGCATGCACATGTGCCATTGAGAATGACGCGGGGACGCGACCACATGGCTGACCGAGACATAGTGGCAGCAGGGAGACGAGCATAACCTCCCCCAATGTACCTCATTACCTGGTGTTGTTAGGATGTCGGGGCGCCTCATTTGTCGCATGCACACCTGGTAAGCGCACAGAGCACAACAGTGTACTCACCCCTCTTAAGGAAGCTTCAACGAAGCAACATTTAATGAGAGAGCTGACGGCGCTCGAGCGTGAGAACGGCCGCCGAAGGCAGCACGGCCTGGCATGGGACAGAGTGTCACACGCGGAGAACCTATCCCTTTACGTGTTGTATTTGGTAACGGGATTTTTACCAATGTAGTGTTTATTTTGAAAGTGTTTCTGCAATTGGTTGAGGCAATGAGAGGCCACACGTGTGATTGGCTTGTGTGAAGACCTTTTGTTCAACCGAGGGTTGAAAAGAGGATGTATGAGTATAAAATTAAGAGCGGAGGTTTGGGTTTGGACTCGGGAAGTCGCCTGAGGCTGCAATAAAGCGTCTCTTCACCGGACTACGACTCTTCCTTCACGCTGCCACCGTGCACTCGAGTCGTCGAGGGGACCCACTCCGAACCTCAAATATCTTCTCTCCTTAGCTAGTGTTGAAGCTAGTCGAGGAGGAGGAAATTAAACATGAGGCTTGGGGCAAAACGTGACATTCTGATTTTGCCAGCCTGTGTAGCAAATACGAAAATTATTTTTCATTGATTCTTCTTTCCAGCATTTAGTGCTAGTCCTTGTCAACATTTTTGTGTTTATGTGTTGATGAATGCTCTGGACATTTGGGTGGAAAAAATTACGTGGCTGGTGTCAGTCTATTCTTGACCCGTGAAAAGGGGATAAAATTTTGCTCGGCCAAATTTTCGAATCCGTGCACGAAGCTAGTTCTGTGTGTGTGCAGCAACGTAAATATTTATTTTCTTACTTTAGACTACGAACTACATGACACCAAATTTATAGTTCATTTTGTGGCTGGATACAAAGCGGATTTTTTAAATTCTGGCATGCTAGCAACGCAAGAGTCGACAAAAAGACATCCAGTTGCCTTAGACAGTGTCTTATTAATGAGCATGGGAGTGGAAAGACACGGGCTCTTGCGGGATTCCACCTGTATATGTAACTGAACGTAAACCATCATCTGGCATTGGCTAGGCTGCTCATCGTCTGGCATTTGACATGCGTCTCATCTGGAGTTAGCCAGGCACTTCTCGTCTTGGAGGGAATGTAGCATAGGGCGAGCCAAAATCAACGACCCTTCAGCGTTCATCCTCCACGCTGCGTCGTGGAACCAGAAACAGGAAGCGACTGGTCAATGCTAAACGATGGTTGATGGTTCGGTACACATGCATCTAGGTGGGAGCCCACAGCGGCCTATTGCCACAGGAACACAGCTGCCACTCCCGCGCCTTGGTAGCTCTCTTGTCTCAGCCACGTATATCTCATAAATTCTTCTGTCTTTTTCCCAATGAGCATGGAAGCCCTCATTGAAGAAATTTTTTCTATATAATTTCACATACTTCATCTTCACATAGTCCTGCTGAATACACAAAAGTCTCCACTCTATACTTCTGAAACTGCACACAGGTTGCATTCGCACGGTTATGACAGGAAGAAAACAAGTTTGAAAGCCTTCATAGCGTTGGGAGGTCGCATGCCATAGGCGATGAAACTGTGTTGTAGGCACTGAATTCTGTGTCGTGGCTGAAACAGAAGCTGTGCTTTTAATCTGCGTGTGCAAGATTCAAAGATAATGGGACAATGTTTGTGTTCTTGTGTTGTACATAGCCTCTTTCCTTATTTTCTGTGGCATTGCCTTCAGTGGACAGATTATAAGCGCAGCCTTGAGGTATGGTGCAGAAGACTTTTTTGCTGTTGCTTTCTGCGAAAATCACGTTGACTCCCACTTTGCTTTAGATGGTGTAGCTTCCGAATACCTTCTTTAAGCCACAAATTTGCTTACAATCTCATTGGTTTTGCCGGAGTTGTACATACTGATTTTGATGGCATTGCTGATGTGAATGCTGATGGGTTGGACTTTCTTGAGCAATACATCTCAGATTTATTTTGCATGTTGACATTCTAAATATATAGCTACAAGACTTTTTAGAGATTGATGGTAGCATGTCAAAGTTGATAGAAAGTTTTTTAATGACTTCATCCACATCATTCAAGCTGGTGCTGAATTTTGAAGCTCTTCGACACTGAGGCGGCTCCGCACTGGCAAAAACTGCAGTAGACGAGGATTTACAAGATTCCGTTGGCATGTGCTTGCGCGTTTCCAAAACTGTTGAGCGTGCGACAGAAAACCCTGCTCAAAAGGTCGCGGAGTGGTCTGGTTTCGCGTAGCTTTGCCAGCTCACGCTCTCTAAATACAGCGATCTTATTAGGTGCACCACCTAGTTTAACAGTAATATTATTGCTTGTGTTGCTAGTCAGTTTGTCAAGTATGGATGTGGCGCAGAGTGCAAAGTGTATGTGAGGCATCGCTAGTGGCGCTCTCAATTCATTCATTCAATGAAGAGAGAATAAATGAAAATTTTCCTGCAGAAGAAAATTCTGGTTGAAGACGGGTTCTTTTAAAAACATTTGAGTGATGTTCGGTGGCAATATTCTTCCTTTTCTCTTGTGGCAGCAGTCAAATGGTGGTTGGCGTTCGGAAGCGTGAGTATTGCTTATGAAATTGACGGCTGATTGAAATGGTGAGCAGATAGTGGCTTATAAGTCAGTATTCATCTTTGTCTTAAAATGAGATGACCTTCTTCTATATGATTTTCTGTCAAGCTTCATTGTTGTGCAAGATGTTCCTCAGATAGAATCGAATGCCTAATGGGTGAAGTATTCATTAAATGGCGGATCCTATGTTATTTTTACCATGATGCAGCAGTAGCCTGTTGTTTGAAGTTGGTGAACTAGCGCTCTACGGTTTCATTGTCAGTTGATATAGCATACCCTCAGACTTCAAGGTCAGTTGAATATGCTGCTTTGATGCTGGTCGCAGTCTGCAGCTTGGACCTGCTTCTGTGTTCTATAGGGGTTCAGGTCGTCATGTTGGAAACCTTGTTGATGAAGTGCAGTTGATGAAGTGGCAGGCAGGTCTTCATTCTGCTGACGTGTGTGACGCTATGAATAAGAGATGTGGCCAGGCTCAAACGCCATTTTTTAATTCCATTCCCTGCTGACATCTTTCTTGTCTGCTTCTCCTGCCCGCACCTTTATGTCTAACACAATGTGTTGCACGCACAAACACGCACTCCGACTGATATGGTGTTTTTAGGTGATAGAGATTTTTAAATGAGAATTCCATGACAGTAAGTATCCTGTTATTTTTGCCACAAACTTCACAGCAAGGTGAAAACACTCTGCCAAAGGTAACACGACACCCTTACGAATGTTTAAACAAAACACTGGTTAATTGACTATCTATTTATTGACTTGAGAGTTCTATCTTAGACATTTGTAGTGCGTGCCAATTTATGACATATATATTACTTATACATAGCAAACGTTGCACTTTATTCAAGATATTAGAGGTTTCAGCTTGTACGGATACTTCTTTACGTCACAGTATTACAAAAGAACTTTGCGCATGCCTGATCATTTATAGAACGTAAATTTTTTATGGAACGTAAATTACTCGTTGGATAAACTTTACCTTTATGCCTAATCTCCCAAATCTATACTTCGTACATGCCTACTCGCAATATGTGCTTTGCAGATACTCCAGCCACCGAATCAAATAAGCCAATGTGCGATTGCGAATCGCAATAGCCTTGATAAAGGTGGCTTACTGAATGTAAAGTGACCTAGAATATCGATGCTGTAAACATGAAAGACCTAAAGCCCCTTATGGGCACAATAGGTGGCACCATCTAATAGAATTAGGATGAACTGTGGAAGCACAATATATTTCTTTCAGAAAAAGTGTGCATTTTAGTTGCTTGGGTAAATGTCTTCCTGTGGCATAATTACTAATTAGTTGCCCTTAATAATAACTTTTCCTCATAATAATTAAGCGATAGCAGACATGTTCATGACTGTGGTTGTACGAATCGTCACAACATGTCGACTTCATCATCCGAATGTCCAGTATTCTTGCGTCTTTTGCACATAAAGGGATACTGTGCATGACAGAAACTTCTGATAATTTTGCCACAGGAACGATTCAATGTTATATATATCATATATAGTTTGAATGCAGTTATCTTGCTAATTTACTGGTGTACACAAATTAAGATGTGTACGCCATTATACTTAAACGTTTACACATGGAGAGCTGAAACCTTTCTCAAACATGCGTTCTAGTAACATGGTATATGTAATGCAGTATTCTGGTAACAATGTAACAATAAAAAGTACACCTTTGTTTTAGAAGTCCCCATTCATCATGAAACTTGATCAACAAAATCTAAACAAATCACGCCTGGCAAGCAGCCCAAAGCGGCCGAACAAAATCATTTGATAAAATGTAGGCATGCTTAAGCTGAAACTAGACAGAAAAATCCAAAAGCATTTTGAAATACTTGAGCTGACAGCTATATTGTTTAGGTGCACTGGGTGGTGCATATAATTTTCCTTTTTCAAACTATACAGAGGCACAAAAATCTGCTTCGGCTCTCTGCAATAAGCTCCGCAGTCACCACCAGAGTGTTTTATATTTCTCAAATAAAGAAAATGTTGATATTCCAGTTTTCCCGTTTACTGTTCAACAGAATTTGGTAAGCACGAAACACTAAATGCGAAAGTAAGGTGATAGGCTGGCACAAAAGGGATGAACCTTTTCATGAAAGGATATTGCTGCACCACAGTGTCATTCAAATTTTGTCACCTCCATGTAATGGCTAGTTCCAGCATGATGTAGTAAGATGGTCACGCTTCGTGCACGCCTATTACGAACAGTTTTAAGCTTGCCCTTTAACTTCGACAAAGATATCTCAAGATACGTGCGACTTCTGTTATGGCTAAAGTATAGATATGCAATTGATTGGCACACGGTCTACGACTTTCTTATATAAACACTTGCCTTCAAATCAATAATACATTGTTTACAAGTGTTGTTATTTTGTTGTAAAAGTGTGCTCACGACGTCATCGAAGTGTTTTACACAGTTGATACTTACATCTATACACACACACACACACACACACACAGACACACACACACACACACATATATATATATATATATATATATATATATATATATATATATATATATATATATATATATAAAATAAGGGAAAGAAGTGTATACCTAAGCGCTCATTTTTCCGTGTTTTAACACAATATTAATGAGATCTAACAGACAGTAATGCCAAGGAATGTACAGGAGAAATTATTATAACCAATGGAATGTAAATAAGAAGAAAGAAAAGTGGATGAAAAAATAACCAGCCGTGAGCAGGAATCGAACCTACGACCTTCGAATAACGTGTTCGATGCTCTAACTACTGAGCTACCACAGGGGCCTTCCCTACATCCACTTTTTTGGGTTTATATGTGAATTTAGAAGTTGCAGTGACAGTCAGCGCCATCTATAAGCCAAACGACGAGTGTGAAAACACTCTTATGCGCATGTTTGGCATCACGTAGCACGTGAACTTATTATGAGCGGGCAGCTGATTAATTGTCCCTCTTATACAACCTAAAGACACCAAGATGCTAGTACGAGACCCACGTTCAATGAAATAAGGGAAAGAAGTGTATACCTAAGGCTCGTTTTTCCGTGTTTTAACACAATATTAATGAGATCTAACAGACAGTGATGCCAAGGAATGTACAGGGGAAGTTATTAGAACCAAAGGAATGTAAATAAGAAGAAATAAAAGTGGATGAAAAAATAACCAGCCGTGAGCAGGAACCGAACCTACGACCTTCGAATAACGCGTTCGATGCTCTAACCACTGAGCTACCACAGCGGCCTTTCCTCCATCCACTTTTGTGGGTTTATATGTGAATTTAGATGTAGGAGTGACAGTAGTGCCTTCTCCTACTTCTAAATTCACATATAAACCCAAAAAAGTGGATTGAGCCTTAAAACATCGTCTTCCATTCTCGCGCGCAGCCATGGCTTGCGCTCGCCGTTACTAGCGGCCAAGTGGCAATATAAACCCAAAAAAGTGGATGGAGGGAAGGCCGCTGTGGTAGCTCAGTGGTTAGAGCATCGAACACGTTATTCGAAGGGCGTAGGCTCGATTCCTGCTCACGGCTGGTTATTTTTCCATCCACATTTCTTTTTTCTTATTTACATTCTATTGACTCTAATAACTTCCTCTGTACATTCCTTGGCATTACTGTCTGTTAGATCTCATTAATATTGCGTTAAAACACAGAAAAACGAGCCCTTAGGTATACACTTCTTTCCCTTATATCATTGAACGTGGGTCTCGTACTGGCAGACTTGGTGTGTTTAGGTTGTATAAAAGGAACAATTAATCAGCTGCCCGCTCATAATAAGTTCACGTGCTACGTGACGCCAATTATGCGCATAAGAGTGTTTTCACACTCGTCGTTTGGCTTATAGACGGCGCTGACTGTCACTCCTACTTCTAGATATACATATTGTCACGTGCTACAAAAGGTCTTCAACTAGGAAGAACTGAGACGGCGGGGAGACGCACCGAAAACTGGCAAGATGGCTGCTTCAATAATAAACAACTGGCCAAATCACGCGCTGCCCCAGAACATCGTCTTCCATTCTCGCGGGCAGCCATGGCTTCCGCTCGCCGTAACTAGCGGCCAAGTGGCATTATTACCCCTCCGAGAAAAAAAAGGCATCACTCTGATGCTCGGAAAGTACAAAGGCAAAGTCGGGGCAAACCAACAGAAAATACGCGCATACACGAAAACAGCGATATGGTTCATGCGCAGTCGCACTACCGCGTGAAGTACGGCTTCAGGCGCATCACGTGGACAATCTCTGAGGAGTGGCTTCGCCGTCGTGGTGAGAAGGCGCCATCAGGGACTACCTCGTATTTCACATCGCTCACGCGTCGCAAGACTTTGTATGGTCCGAAGTAGCAACTTAGCAGTTTTTCAGACAATCCCTTGCATCGAACTGGAGTCCACACCCAAACTTGATCGCCTGGATGATATTCAACTTGTCGATGGCGAGCGTTGTAGCGGCATGCGTCTTGACTCTGCTGGTGCGTAATGTGTAGGCGTGCTAACTGGCGTGCTTTTTCGGCGTACTGGGTAAGCTGCACAGCATCAGGAGTGATCAAAGCATCGGAATTGTGTGGAAGCATCGCATCCAGCATGGTCTGGACCTCACGTCCATAGACAAGACGGAAAGGCGTGAATCGAGTAGTTTCCTGGACGGCAGTATTGTACGCGAATGTGACGTAAGGTAGCACCTGGTCCCAGGTCTTATGCTGTACATCTACGTACATGGATAACATGTCAGCGATGGTCTTGTTGAGTCGCTCTGTCAAGCCGTTGCTCTGCGGATGATATGCCGTGGTCTTGCGATGGCTTGTGTAGCTGAGCTTGAATACGTCATGAATGAGCTGGGCCGTGAATGCTGTTCCTCTGTCTGTGATTACGCACGATGGGGCACCATGGCGAAGAACGATCTGGTCCATAAAGAATTGGGCGACGTCGGAAGCAGTAGCGCGTTGTAGTGCCTTTGTTTCGGCGTACTTCGTCAAATAGTCGGTGGCTACTACGATCCACTTGTTGCCGGCAGATGATAGTAGAAAGGCTCCAGTTTATCCATTCCTATTTGATCAAATTGCTCTCTGGGTGGTTCTATTGGTTGAAGAAGCCCCGCGGGATTTAGTGGCGGGGATTTGCGGCGTTGACATTCCCGGCAGCTTTTCACGTATCGCTTAGCTGATGCAGAAAGCTTAGGCCAGTAGTATGCTTGTCGAACTCGAGCGAGAGTTCGAGAGGAACCTAAGTGACCAGATGTGGGCTCATCGTGGCAGGCAAGAAGAATGTCGTCACGCATGTCTGTTGGCATGACTAGAAGATAGGTTCTCTCATTGCCGTTGGAGTTTTTCTTATAAAGGACCCCATCTCGCAGACAGAACGATGACAGGCTTCGAGAAATACATCGAGGTTTGGACGAGTTGCGTCCTTCAAGGTTTTTGATGACTGCGCGAATTTCATCGTCCGCACGCTGTCGCGTAATCAGATCTGTTGTAGTAAGGGCCCCAAGGAAACCATCGTCATCCTCGGTGTTGTGGCCAGAAACTTCGACAGGTGCATGGGATAATGAATCAGCATCTTCGTGCTTGCGGCCCGATTTGTAAGCGATCGTGAAATCGTATTCTTGCAGACGAAGACTCCATCGTGCCAGTCGCCCACGCGGGTCCCGTAGGTTGGCTAACCAGCACAACGAATGATGGTCAGTCACTACCTTGAAGTGGCGTCCGTAAAGGTAAGGCCTAAGTTGCATAGTGGTCCATACAACAGCGAGGCACTCTTTTTCTGACGTGGAGTAGTTGGCCTCGGCGCGGGAAAATGTGCGGCTAGCGTACGCTATCACTCGTTCTGTGCCCTCTGGTTGTTGTACGAGGAGAGCACCAAGACCCACGTTGCTGGCGTCAGTATGAATTTCAGTATCAGCGTCTTGGTCATAGTGAGCGAGCACTGGTGGTGTCTGCAAGCGCTCCTGTAGTTCAGAGAAAGCTGCGTCCTGTTCTTCTTCCCAGACGAATAAAACATCTTCACGAGTGAGTCTAGTGAGTGGTTCAGCAATCCTAGAAAAATTGGCTATAAAGCGGCGGTAGTACGCGCAGAGTCCCAGAAAGCGACGCACTGCCTTCTTATCACGTGAAACAGCAAACGAGGCCACGGCGGTACTTTTGTCAGGGTCTGGTCGAATACCATCCGCACTGACAACATGGCCGAGAAACTTAAGTTCCTTGTAACCGAAATGGCATTTTTCTGGCTTCAGTGTCAGGTTAGCAGAGCGGAGCGCTTCCAGCACAGTCTGCAGACGCTTCAGGTGCTCCTCAAAGGTGGAAGAAAACACGACAACATCATCGAGGTAAACGAGGCACGTGTGCCACTTTAGACCGGTAGGAACAGTGTCCATCATTCTCTGGAATGTCGCAGGTGCAGAACAGAGGCCGAAGGGAAGCACTTTGAATTCATATAGGCCATCCGGTGTAACGAAGGCGGTTTTTTCACGATCTCGTTCATCAACGTCGATCTGCCAGTAGCCACTTTTCAAGTCTATCGATGAAAAATACTTGGTTCGCCGCAGTCTGTCGAGGGAATCGTCGATGCGAGGGAGCGGATAGACGTCTTTTTTAGTCACGCTGTTAAGTTTTTTGTAGTCCACGCAGAAGCGCAGTGATCCATCTTTTTTCTTGACGAGCACTACCGGAGATGACCAGGCACTTTTCAAAAGTTGGATATGTCATCTTGCCACATCTCTTTGACTTGAGTATTTATAACGTCACGTTCCTTTGCCGAAACGTGGTAAGGGTGTTGTTTTATGGGCGAGGCGTCGGTATACGTAATTATTCGATGTTTGGCGATCGGTGTCTGACGAAACTTCGTGGTGGACGCGAAGCACTCTTTAAATTGATATAGCAGTTCACGTAGCTCGGTGTGTTGTTGTTCCGAGAGGGTCGAGTTGACATCGACTTTTCCAAGTAGTGAAGTCACGTCGCTTGGTGTCGGTCGAAGCCCGTCCTTGGCTGATGTAGATGCGAAGCATTCAGAAACATCTTCGATAGTGTAGGTGAAAGCGATGGCGGTGTCACGAAACAGGTGCCGGTACTCGTTACTAAAATTAGTCACAAGTAGGGCAGAGTGTCCGTCATAAAGTGTGACGAGGCTTCGTGCAGCGCATATACCTAGCGCGAACAAAAGCGTCAAGTTGCCTTCAGTGACAACCTCACCATCCCGTAACTTGTCAGACACCACATCAACTAGGACGCTTGAACGCGGAGGCAACGTGATGCTGTCGGCTGAAGTGCGAAGCGTGCTGTCACGGATGTCGTCAGGTATGTCGGAGGATCCAGCTGTCGAAAACGTCACGGTACGCTTTTGAAGATCGATAATAGCGCCGTGCTCCCGCAAAAAGTCGACTCCGAGGATTAGGTCTCGGGAACAGTCAGGAAGTACGAGGCAGCTGGCGAGAAACGTACGTCCCCGAATGCTCACTCTGATAGTGCACATGCCGATTGGGGTGACTACGTGCCCGCCGGCAGTAAGAATTTGTGCTTCGTACCAAGGCGTTACAACTTTTTTATGTGCGCTGCTAGTTTCCCGCTTATGATCGAGTAGTCCGCACCTGTGTCCAATAACGCACTAACGTCGTGGTGACCGTCGACTACCACATGTATATCCAGAGAAAATCTGTTTCTGGCTTCCGTCGCTGTCGTCGGGGAATCGCTCCGTGTCCGTGCTTGCGTCGGTGGGAGGCCTTGCTTGCGTGGAGTGTCAGCAGCCTCACTCCCGAGGGTCGCTGCCGTTAGTTTTCCCGCCTAGGGCTTGGCGAACGCGCCGGCGCCGCTCCTGGGAGGTTCTGAAAATTCGAAGAAGATCGCCTTGGGGATGGGGACCGTGACTGCCGCCGCAGTGGCATGCGCTGCTGTGAGAGGTAATCTTGAATGGCTCTCGGTCTTTCGCCAAATCTCGGCCGTGGTGCGTCGACGGCAAAACCCTGTAGTCCGAGGCGACGGTAGGGACATTCCTGGTACACATGCCCAGCTTCACCACAGTGGTAACACAGTGGCCGTCTGTCTGGTGTGCGCCATACGTCGGATTTTCTGGGAAGTGGCTGCCGATATTCTAAGTGCATCCTGATGCATAGGAATAACGAAGCGTGGTGAAGCAGCAATATATCGGCTTACAGCTTCTGCGTATGATGCACGATGTGGCTTCGCCGGGACAGGTGGGACATAGCTGGAAGGCGGACTTGGAGAGCCTGTCGTACTTCGTTTCTGACAAGGCTGCAAATAGATCCTGTAGTAGCTTGGGACTGGCACTGAATCTTTTGTAGTTCGTCGCGCACCACCGATCGAATGAGATCGCAAAAAGACTCGATGTTGATGTTGCCTGCCGCACCTCCGATCTGACCTATTGACGAAGCGGCACTCACTTGCCGGTCATACACAGTAGAGCGCTGCTGCAGCACTTGCTCCATGGTTGTGGCTTCGGTCAAAATTTTCGCCACGGTCTTTGGGGGACAGCGAACGAGGCCAGCGAAAAGCTGCTCCTTCACTCCTCGCATTAAATAACGGAATTTCTTTTCTTCTGCCATGTCGGGGTCAGCTCGACGAAAAAGGATCGTCATGTCCTCGACGTACATCATGACGCTTTCATTCGGCATTTAGAGGCGCGACTGAATCTCTCGCTCGGCTCGTTCGCGGCGATCGGGATTGGCCCAACTTGCCAGCAGCTTTTGACGAAAGACGCTCCACGAGGGAAAAGGCTCATGGTTTTCGTACCAAGTACGAGCGCCGTCCTGCAAGCTGAAATACACGTTCCTCACTTTGTCGAAGTCGGTCCAACCATTGTAATCCGAAACACGTTCGAACTGGGCCAGCCAGTCTTCGACATCCTCCAAGACGGAACCGTGGAACACCTTCGGCACACGTGGCTTCCACAGCGTATGATGCGTGGTCGCACCGTTTCGTGTGCGTTGGAGGCTGCAGCGCCTTGCATAGCTTTCGGGGGTGTGACAGACGTCATCTCAGGAAGAGGTCCACGCTCAGGAGGTAGTCCTCGGAGTCTTCGGCTTGAGCGGTGGACAGGTGTTGTCACTGCAGGTACAGGGCTACCTGGAGGTGTTTGGAACATCGGCTTGGGGTTACCCAGCACCTCCACCAGTTTTCACGTGCTACAAAAGGTCTTCAACTATGAATAACTGAGCCGGCAGGGAGACGCACCGAAAACTGGCAAGATGGCTGCTTCAATAATAAACAACTGGCCAGAGCACGCGCTGCCCCAGAACATCGTCTTCCATTCTCGCGGGCAGCCATGGCTTGCGCTCGCCGTAACTAGCGGCCAAGTGGCAGTATAAACCCAAAAAAGTGAATGGAGGGAAGGCCGCTGTGGTAGGTCAGTGGTTAGAGCATCGAAGGCGTTATTTGAAGGTCGTAGGTTTGATTCCTGCTTACGACTGGTTATTTTTTCATCCACTTTTCTTTCTTTTTATTTATATTCCATTGGTTCTAATAACTTCCCCTGTACATTTCTTGGCATTACTGTCCGTTAGATCTCATTAATATATATATAATAATATATATATATATATATATAATATATATATATATATATATATATATATATATATATATAATAATAGTGGGGCTCAGGCAAGGGCGCAGGCAGGGTGACGGAAGCCGAGGAAGACGAAGCAGAATAAGAACAGCCGGCCTGCAGCAAAGGCGTTGTCTCTTATTTCTCGTCGTTACAATGGCGCAGTCGACGAAGAAAACGGCTTACGTCTCGGTTTCGTCATCCAGAACGCCCGCCGACGTGCAGCCGCGGTAAGCGTCGCTTGAGGACGGCGTCAAGCCCTCCTCGGCAGCTGTTTACTGACACCACCGTTCGGGGACGGCGTCAAGGCCTCCTCGGCGGCTCCAGCACCCGTTACCGGTACCAGTTCACGATAAGGAACGCCGTCACGCTTCTTCGCTGATGGAACCCGCAAGGCGTCCGTCGCGGCCAGCATCGATCCCAGCACCGACGGATGGCGTCCAGGCCTCCGTTGTGGTTCCGGGAAACTTGTCCTGGGACGCGACACGTCGCGGCAACCATGCGCACGGGCCTCTCTCACCTAGGGATGGCGTACATGCCTCCTCCATACCTGGCAACCTGTCGGCGCTTCAAGCACCCACCGTGTACGGCGTCGAGGCCTACCCGGCGGCGCAAGACCGCTTCATCTACGCCACAGTACCAGGTCACAACTCATCACACGGGTTCCGCTTGCCTGGGAACGTCGTTGACGCTTCCAGCGCCCTGGAACCCATGTCCACGATTCCTACCACAGCTGGATTTCCAAGGGACGCCGTCCACGCGTCCTTGGTCAGCAATTGTACCACCTCGAGTACCGCAGTCACTGTATCCTCCGCAGAGGCGGGCCTTGGCTCTTCGTGCGGATCACACGACAGCGCAGCGGAGCTGCAGCATACCATCGCGCAACTCCGCGTCACGACCAACGCCCTCATAGCGTCGAGCTCCCAGCTACGTCCTGCCATCTTGCCAACATTGTGCGCACTCAATGCCATGTTGGCTGCGGCCGCCTCACAAAACTTCGAGGTAAGCTCGCCCGAGAACCGTCGCAATCTCGGGCGTTCTCTCACGGAGGTATCAGAGCAAGTGAACTGCTTGGCGTGGGCACATTTCGGAGTTTTGCCCGCAGTCCCGCCATCGCCGATTTCCTTCGAGCTACCGGAGTTTCGCGGCTTCCAGGACGATGCCAAGGAATGGGTGGCAACCGTCAACGCTGTCGGAGATCACGCAGCGTGGACGGACCAAAAGAAGTGGGGCATGGCCATAGACCGCCTTCGGAATGCTGCCGCGGCTTGGCATCGATACGAAGGCGTGCGGCAGACATCCTGGGTGGACTGGAGTGACAAGCTCATAGCTGCTTTTGGACGGAGTCACCATCACCTCTCCACGACCACCCAGTCTTACGCGACCGCTACCGAGAATAGATCCCAGAAGGAGACCACCCTCGCGGCTTCAGCTGTATTTTGCAGCTTCCCGACAGCCAATTTAACCACCTACCCTGGGACGAACAACCCTACAGTGTTGACCCTCACTTCGAAGCGACATCTCCTGATATCACGTCAGTCTGTGGCCGAGTGTGCGGACGTCTGCCACACGCTAAGCGCCGCCTCCTTCAAAGTCACTGTCAGCAAAGACCTACCAGAGAAGGTAATACTTCCGGTTAGTGACAGGTCATCTGACAATGAAGGCTCTACTGCACGTGAAACTATAGGAATAAGCAGCTTGAGCATGAGTCCGACAAAGGCAGTGCTGCAAGAGCACGCGTTGCCTCTCAAGCTGCAACCTGAACTCGGCTCTCAGATGACTACAAAGACACCCCGACGCCCCTTGCCACACCGCAAGCAACGCAGGCGTCGACGCTCAGTGCAGCAGGTGACGGTGCAGCGTGGACTATTTCCAGCATTTGTAACACGACTGCGACAGGATGCTCAAACCGACGAGATTAAACCAACGCGGCCACTTTGCAGGAGTCTGTATCTCCTGCTAGCGGCATCTTGTCCAAGTCAACAGCGTTGGCCCCATCGTGGACGACGCCTGCACCGACCATCACGTCACAGCCAGTGTCGTCCTCCGGAATCTCCTTCAACAAACTTCCATGTGAAATATCAGCTTGGCCGAGCCCGGCCACCCCGGAATAGTCAATGCCGCCCACCGGAGACATTGTCGGTAACCCACGAGGCTCGCAGTCGGGGCCGAGTGTAATGATAATAATAGTGGGGCTCAGGCAAGGGCGCAGGCAGGGTGACGGAAGCCGAGGAAGACGAAGCAGAATAAGAACAGCCGGCCTGCAGCAAAGGCGTTGTCTCTTATTTCTCGTCGTTACAATATATATATATATATGGTGGGGTGATATTCAATGGATCCGGTGGAAAATGCAGTATAAAAAGAGGTCGACAAACGTGCGAAAAAACACTAGTTTTACTAACGTTTCGGCAGGTGGGCCTGCCTTCGTCGGAGTGAATCAAGCAGATTCACTCCGACGAAGGCAGGCCCACCTGCCGAAACGTTAGTAAAACTAGTGTTTTTTCGCACGTTTGTCGACCTCTTTTTATACTGCATATATATATATATATATATATATATATAAATATATATATATATATATATATACATATATATATATATATATATATATATATATATATATATATATATATATATGTGTGTGTGTGTGAAGCGCCGGAAATGAAGATAACCCAAGAAGGCTGCGCAGGTCTTTTTGGCTTTCTTGACGAGAAATATCGAGGACGGCGGCAAGCTTCTCCGGGTCCGGCCAAATTCCTTCTTTGCTGACGAGTGGCCGAGAACCTTGATTGTCTTGCTAGCAAAGGTACATGTCTTGGTGTTAAGCTGTAGACTGGCTTTTGCAAGGCATGTGAGGACTTTGTCAAGACATTGTAGATGCTGCGAGAACGTGGCTGAAAACACTGCCATGTCATCAAGATAGCACAAACAAGTTTTTCATTTCAGACCCCGCAATAGGCCGTCTGTCACGCGTTCGAAGGTGGCGGGCGCTTTACAGAGTCTAAAAGGTATCACATTAAAATCGTACAACCCATCTGGGAGCACTGCTGCTACGTTCCGCTTTTCGTCCTGGAGCTCCGGAACCGCACTTTACCATCTGCCTCCAGAATGGCTGAGGACGGCGCTCGTTTCCAAGCACCACCTACGGTCATGTGTGCTGGGACGCTTCGTCAACATGACCCTCCAATGTTTAGCGGCACCGACGAACTTGACGTCGAATAGTGGCTGGTAGAAATTGAGTATGTTAGCGGTCCCAACAATGAAACGACCCTGCTAAGTTGACGCGCGTCAGCTTCTATCTGACCGATGTGGCGAAACTATGATACTACAACCATAAAGCCGAGTTCACCACCTGGTCTACATTCTAGGAAATCATCATTTCGTTCTTCGGTCGGCCTGGATTACGCAAGCTTCATGCCGAACATTGCCTCCATGCCAAAGCCCAAAGGAACGGTGAGACACTTACGAGTTATATTGAGGACGTCATCAATCTGTGTAAGCGCTTGAATGCATCTATGGCGGAGTCTAGCAAAATAAGGCACATACTGAAAGGCGTAGATGACGATGCACTTTATATGCTGGTAGCCAAGTGCCCTCAGACAGTAGCGCAAGTCATTGAACTGTGCCAAAGCTTTGACGAGCTGCGCAAATTCTACCCGTCGTGCCGCAATTCCTGCAGGGGAACTCTCATCTTTGGAAGCTAAGAGCACTGGCGTGGAATATTTCACTTCACTGCCAAAAATTAAGCGATACATTCGTAAAGAAGTGGCTCGTCAGCTCTCTATTGTCATGTCTGTCACCGAGAGTCCCATGGCACTGGAGCACTTGCTCCGTCGTGTCATTCAAGCTGAAGTTGCTGAGGCGGTTCCACCTCCTGTACCATTAACGCAGCCTGCAGCGCCTCTCACCTATGCAGAGGCCGTTACCCATTACTATGCTCGACTAACGCCAACACCATCCACCCCAGTTACCAACTTGTACTGGCCACCACGCCCTGTTTACCCAATACGCCCGGTTCTCGCCCAACTCCTCTCGCCTCCTGGACCACCTCACAATCCTTGGCGCATTCCAGACAACAGGCCCATCTGCTACGCCTTCGGCATTTCTGGCCATATTGCGCGTCACTGTCGTCATCAGCGCACTGTTTATGCCAATTATTACATCCCCAAATTTCACTATCTGCCACAACAGCCAGCATACCTTGTTTCTGGCGACTCATCGGGCGCTTATTCGCGCCATGCCAGTTCCCCCTCACATCGATCTGCTCCTTCCCCGCGCCGCTTCATTTTTCCCATGCTCCGCCGTACCAACCCCACGCAAGAGGTAAACTAAGAGCCACAGTTCCTGAGGCACGAACTGCGGCTTTGTCAAAAATTTCAAGGCCTCATCTTTCGCATCCGAACGAGATCGCGGTTATTATAGATGGTGTCGCGACGAACGCTCTTGTCGACACAGGAGCTGCCGTTTCTGTTTAAGTGAAATTTTGTGCCGCAAACTGCAGAAAGTGACGACACCCGTTCCTGATCTTTTATTATGGACGGCGAGCTCACAGCACGTTGAGCCTGTGGCGGCGTGCACAGCTCGTTTTTTTTATCAACGATGCATTCTACATTGTGAAATTCCTTGTCCTACCAGATGCGTCCCATGACGTGATCCTCGGTTGGGACTTTTTTACACTTGATGCGCTCGTCGACTGCGCTGGAGCTCGACTCGCTTCGTCCCATTTCAGTACCAAAGTCGTCGACGTCCCGAGCTCGGTGCCTAAGTTGGTTGTCGCTGCTGACGCTATCATTTCTCTATTCTCTACCACCCTGGCATCCGTTTCCTCTGACTCAGTTCGTAATTTGACTGCCTGTTTACACTGTCTGAAGACTGTAATCGTGGACGGAACCTTATACTTCCAATTGCCTTCATTACCCTTGTCCATGGTGCTGGTGTGGTCTATGCGTGCAATCCCTCTCCTTGCTCGGCAACTCTTTCACGCGGTGAATGTGTTGACAATTTAGACAGTTTTGAGGCCATCTTCTCTTTGGATGCAACGTGCGAAAAGACACCGTTGCCGATGAATGCCGTCACCTCTGCCACGGCTACATCCTTCTGCGTAGCATCGATAACACGCTTACGCCAGTCCAGCGCAAGAAGGTTGTTCAACTTCTTGAACGCTTTCATGCCTCTTTCGACGTTGGCCAGCCATTATTTGGGCGCACGTCTGCAGTGGCTCATATTATTGACACCGGTCATCATGCTGCCCTGCGACATCGTCCCCTCCAGGTATTGCAGACCGAACGCCGCGTTATTAGCGACAACGTCGATGACATGCTGAAACGTGGCGTTATTCAAGAATCCAACAGTCCCTGGGCCTCTCCTGTCGTGCTGGTGCAGAAAAAAGATGGTTAAATAGGATTTTGCGTTGACTACCGCTGCCTAAACAACATTACGTGGAACGATGTTTATCCCCTACGCCGCACCACCACCAAATGTAACAAGCGTGTTCTTCGGAGGAGTTTCAGCAAGAAACACATTGTATACGATGTGTATATCTCCTAACCTGAGTAGTATGCCTTTGTTCCCAGGCCACCGCTACCTGAGTCCCGGGAATTTACTGCGCAACGGAGATCGAGTTGATGAGGACAACGGCATAGCCCTGTTGCACGACGAAGCCTACGAGTGAGCCACAAGTCGTGAGGACGTCTTTGCGGCTGACCAAGCATCCGCAGCTCTCTTCTTGAATGACTTTAGACGCACTGGTAACTGGCATTCTGCATTAGGTGCAGTCGGTCTGGACACGAAGAAATATTGTAGAACAGTACGTTTTGGTCCACAGCCTCTATGGAATGCCAGGAGATAGACGGAAACGTGCACATTACGGGCAATCAGATACAGCAGACGCAAAGCGATACTAGCCTGACTCAAGCACCGGCGACGCCGAAATGTCGGCGCAGATGCAATCGGACGCTCCCGTCCATCCAGACGGAGCAGGAATTGGAGGTGACGGTGAAAATTCCGCAGAACTCGTTCAGCAGATTTTCCGCGTACCTCGCGACCACGGAGTGGTCACAGTGTTCCGTGACAGCAAAATACTCACCACATAGGCCTATGCAATGCTGAAAACGAATTTAGTGTATGACACCGAGAAAACGTTTCCAGGAGTTTTAACTAGCCTCTCACGCTTGCCAGTGGACCGGCCGTATCTTTACATTCCTCACGGCAACTATCTTAACTTACCGTCTCACACAAGAGCCGTGCGTTGCACTGTCAAGGTTACTCCCCATGGTCAACGCACTCCTTGGAAGACTGGCTCTTCGGTTGTACAACCTGTCAACTCTGACATGCTAGTTAATGGTTTTAGTTCCGTCGAATTGAACCACTCCTTGGATACAGGCATATGCCGCGTTCAAAAAGGCGAGACAAACGACCCAATGAAACCGCAGTCTTACACTCCATTTCAGGAGAAGGACCACGCCGATTTGGCAAAGAGCTACTGGGGTCTTAAACTCACACCGGGAAACGAGGAGCAAAATGGCGACAACGAAAAGAGCATACCTGCGTGCATGCGCGTGCCGCGACACAACTTTGCCTACAACCTCATTCACATTGACAAGGCTAGTCCACGCTTGACCAAGTTTGTCAACCAGTTTCCCTTCAAAGGCCACGTGGGCACACCCATAATCAACTATGAATATCAGTTTGGAGGTGACGCGTGGCTAAAGATGGACCCTATTTACAACGCGGGGAATGAGTTGCTAACTCGAACACACCTAGGCCTGCCTACTGACTTTGTATTCTACACTACTAGCAACCTGTCAAACAACGAGTCGTACGAGCAAATGCCGGCGCCACGTGAAATATTTAGACCCTATGGAAAATACTTACTTTACCCGTGGTTTAAAATCGATGATACACTCCAACTTTCAGCCGAATTTGAGTTTCGGTGCGTTGGCGGTAAGCAAGTCAAACAAGGACGATCCCGGCAGTACCAAAAATTTCCAAGATATTGCCGCTTTATTTCAAATTGACAGAGAATTGGTGGTTCCTTCTGACATAGACACCATAGTAGCCGACAGCGTGACTCTGCCGTCAAGCCTGGGTCCATACTTGCGTCACACCAACGAAAGCATCAAAGCAAGTTACAACAGCCTCACACGTCACGGGCGTCCAGTAAATCTTGCTTGCACGGAGACCGAGGTGACCGAACACAAGGCAGAGCTCCAAAAACTGGCGGGAGTGCAGCAGCAATCATCGGTGTCAAGAAGCTCGGTGCCTTTTCTTCCACAATAAAAGCAAGAAGAAAGAAAGCTTTTTATTTGAATTTTTATTACTGAAGCGTCGCTGTCGTTATCAAACACTAAGAAGATATATATATATATATATATATATTTATATATATATATATATATATATATATATATATATATATATATATATATATATATATATATATATATATATATATATATATATATATATATACACTTTCTCTGAGTGGAGCTTCAATGACAAAGACATACAAAAAATTATGTAGTGAGCTCCTGCTTTGCATAAAGCTGCAAGCAATCGCGGGATATTAACTAAACCACCTTGTCTGCTTTGCATAATAATTCGTTGTCTCGCAAGGGCATTGCGCATGTTAACTACTAGTTGCTCAAGGTTGGGTTTTTTCATAGTAACTAAACTACTTTGTGAGGTTTGCATAATAACTCATCGTCTCGCAAGGGCATTGCAGATATTGACTAGTAGTTGCGCAAGGCTCTCCTGCAAGCGCGGTGGTTTCCAAGGCCACCACGAGAGATATATAAACGGGTCCCTAGTAACTCAGAAATCGCAGTCGCCAACCGGCTGTCCACACAGGAGGAGCTCAAGCGGACACTAAAGACGCCTTCGGTAAGACCCTTTTTTACGTAATTATACTATACTCTGAATTGTTGCTTTTTTGCTCTTTGAATAGAGACCATGGCAGAACCACGTAAACGTCAGCATGATGAGCAAGAAGACGAGGTAACGCTATATTACCGATTGGAAGTGCTTTTTGGTGACGCCGTCTATATTCCAAGGGACAAACTACAGAGTTTATTAGTTCGAGCCACGAGAACTATGCCTATGACCTTAATAAAATCATGGCGACACTTGCGGAGCATGATCGAAGCGTGGGAGAAGTATCAAATACAAACATGCCCGAATCGGGGTCTAGAGGAGATGGAAAAAGTTTACTATTCCCTCCACGCTGGGCATTGCAGTTACACTCAGTTACAAAACGAAGAGAGCTTGAGCACGATGTGTTTCCCGCTCGAGACGACGGAGAAGCTCAGACAATTTGTAATGACACTGTCAGAGGATTCGAACAAGCACCCACTAAGTACGGAGTCGCAGCCGTCGCACTCCACACACGAGGAACCACCCTACCACATGTCGACGTCCTACGCGACTGCAGCTGGAGCAACGGCACATGCCGATGTGATATCTTCGCTGGCTTCGTCAGACGACGAAATCGCTCGTCAATATGGTCTACAAACGCCAGCGCATGGGACCTCTACAATCTCGTACTGTATCTCAATAGTCAGTCCTGACTATTTAAATACCTTAAAGTGGATAGACGCGATTGGGGTCGCGACATTACAAATGGAGTTTTAGAACAATTCCAAGGTCCTGGACACGAGCCCAGCCGAGTTCTGGAAATACTGCACTCGAAACTTACGCATTCAGTTGCATGTGACGACGCCCATGGAGGTCAGACGAGCGGTAGAGACGCTGACAAAGCATGCGCAAGAAAGGGTACAAAGTGCCGAAAACGTGCAAAAGGAGCGTCGAAAGAATCCATCTACGACTGGCTACGTGGAAACCCCGTACCACTGTTGAGCAACATTGTGCGCACCCCCAGTGACTGGCAGACCCGGTCTTTTGGTTTATTCACCTGGACGACAAGCGCCTTCAACGAGCCATCCAAGTGTTTAATGATGAGATGTGTTCGTACTCCACCCTCGACTTCTATGAAATGTACAAGAACATGCAGCCACTCTTTGATGCCCCACATGGCGACCTCGCTACTATTTACATAGATGTACCCGCGCCATTGGATGCCATGATAGAACTTTTAAACTTTCAGTTTCACGGCATCCACGAAGACGTGTCGGCGTTTGTCAACAACTTGTACAAACTGGTCGAGAAGGCGATCCCCCCATAAAATTGCATGGAAATTATGTCCTCTCCGAGTGCAGGCAAAAACGTTTTTTTTTATCCTGTTCTTTCATTTTACATTAACCGCGTTACCATTCACAACTTTAACCGCTACACTAGCTTTCCACCTCAGGACACCGTGGGCCGTCGCATCCTGGTATGGAATCAGCCAAACTGTGAGTCATCTGCTTTCGATACTGTAAAAAAAAATTTGGTGACGTAGACTCGGTGGCTGTCAAATACACTGCTGACCAGACCATCTCCAGGACACCCGTCATTATGCTCTCAAACAACGAGGTGTTTCCAGATGACGAGGTCTTCAACCACCGCATGTGGTGCTACAAGTGGCGGGCGTGTCCTCCACTGAAGAAATACGACAAGAAAGTTCACTCGATGGCCCTGGTGCTCCTTTTCGATACGTTTGTCATAGAAGAAACATACGTCAGCACGCGTCAGCTTGATGAATAAACAGTTTTTCAACCTAACATCGTGAGTACATGGTCAATGCTTTACATTTTCCGACTACATCGACAACGACAAGCGCGACAGTTGTCAGTCAGTCAGTCAAGTCAGTCACAGTCAGTCAGTCAGTCAGTCAGTCAGTCAGTCAGTCAGTCAGTCAGTCAGTCAGTCACAGTCAGTCAGTCAGTCAGTCAGTCATTCAGTCAGTCAGGACGGTTACATTTCAAACACATACAGACTGCTAACAGATGGGACACACACAAGACGGACGCTATTACAAGACAGAAAGTCGGCGGCCAAATCGTTGCACCTTGGAGACATGCAGTTTGCGTCCTCATACTGCCTCGGGGAAATGCGATGGCAAAAGTCGTGATGCATTTCAATTGATGGCAGTTGCAATATAGCAGTTTGCAATGCATAAAATAAGTAAAGCGCAGCTGCGTATCTGATTCCAATCAAATCAAATCAAAATGAGTTTAATAAAACGTACATGATTGGAAATGAAAAGATTGGTCAAATTTCAACGATGTACAGTCTACTTATGAAAGGTGTTTACAATTCACTAGACAAGAAAAAGCGTTTGCAGAAAGGTTGAAGTTACGCCTAGTTTTTATTTCTAGTGGCACACTGTTCCTGGTTTAAGGTACAAAGAATTCAAACAGTCTCTCCTCATAAACACTATTGCGGGGAAGAAGATTTACATTTAACTGACTAGTTTTCCTGGTGTTTGCACACGGGAAGTTGAATATGGTGTGTCGTAGTGGAAAGTATGTGTACATTATTCGGTTAAATATGCAAGCTTCCTAAAAATTTCTTAGCGCCGTAAATGAAAGAATATTACAATAATCGAACAAGATGCTACTGGGTTAATAAACTAGAGAGAATGGTATTGATATTAAAGCACGTTTTTGTAACTGAAGTATAGGTCTTAAGCAGTCTGTGCCAGGTAGCAAATATTGTTACGGATAAGATGGGTCAATTTACACTGAAAATTCCAGCCCTCAACCGTCACTGCCGGATCATCATCGCTCAAAAGCGTCCGACCTCTTCTTCCTTGTCACTCTTTCAATCCGCGTTACATTTTCTTCCGGGCAAGACGAAGCTCACCGAGCGAGTAGAAGAGATCGCTTGTTGTAGGGCTTTAATCAGGCCATGTCCACAATATGCGTCTTACACGAACGCCGGTTCTGAGCTGTCACTTTCACTACAACATTAATGACGTCACTCAAGCACTGAGTAACGAATGGTCCTGAGTACTTAGAAAGAAGCTTCTCGCAAAGCCTTTTCTTTCAAACGGGTGTCCACAGCCAGACGAAATCACCCGTAGTGAAAGTCACAGGCGGGTGTTTTGCGTCGTAACGGTTTTTTGCGCGAGCGTGGGCGGAGAGAGTGCGGAGCCGAGCAAGCCGACGGGCTTCTTCGGCACAACGCAAAGCCTGCGCAACACTGGTGTTTCGTTCGTCGAAAAAGGAAGGATGGTGTCAAGAAACTTTGGAAATGACAAGAATAGAGGAGAAAGAAAGGCGTATAACCTGTGACCTTGTGTTTCGCGGTTTTAAAGGCGTATGTAACAAAAGATAATACAGCGTCCCAGTTGTAATGATCCACAGCGACGTACATTGAAAGCATGTTGATGGTGGTACGATTGGTGCGCTCAGTGAAGCCGTTGGTCTGAGGAAGGTATGGTGTGGAGTGCCGATATTGGCACCCTCAAAGCCGTAGCACCTCTTCCACAACATCAGCGGTAAACTGCCGGCAGCGTTCATTACTACCACACGAGAGGCCCCGCGACAGAGTATAATCGAGTGCAGAAGAAACCATGACACTTACGATGATGTGGCTGAAGCAACCGCCATCGTTTCAGTATACCGCGTCAGGTAATCTAGACTGAAGACTGGAATTGTCGACGGAACCTTATACTCTCATTTGCCGTCGTTACCCTTGTGCATGGTGCCGGTGTGGTCTACGCGTGCAATCCCTTTCCTTGCTCGGCAACTCTTTTAAGCAGTGAATGTGTTGACAATTTAGACAGTTTTTAAGCCTTCTTCCTTTTGAATGCAACGTGCGAAGAGACACCGTTGGCGATAAATGCCGTCACCTCCACTACGGCTACATCCTTCTGCGTAGCATCGATAACACGCGTACGGCAGTTCGGCGCACAAAGATTGTTGAACTTCTTGAACGCTTTCGTGCCTCTTTCAACGCTGGCCAGCCTATATTGGGGCGCACGTCTGCAGTGGCTCATTGTATTGACACCGGTCTTCATGCTCCCCTGCGACAGCGTCATCTCCGAGTATCGCAGACCGAACGCCGCGACAACGTCGATGACATGCTGAAACATGGCGTTATTCAAGAATCTAACAGTCCCTGGGCCTCTCCTGCCGTGCTGCTGCTGAAAAAAGATGGTTAAATAAGATTTTGCGTTGACTATCGCCGCCTAAACAGGATGTTTATCCTCTATCCCGCACCTCCACCAAATGTAACAAGCGTGTTCTTCAGAGGAGTTTCAGCAAGAAACTTGCCAGGAGAAGCAAGACAACTGCAGCACAGAAAACAGGAGGCCGAGAGCGTGACACACGAACTTCGTCGTCTTTCTCTCCCTGGCAAAGAGCTAGCGCCGTTGTGCACCGGTACAATATATATATATATATATACATACATATATATATATATATATATATATATATATATATATGATTCCAAAAAAATTCTGTGGGTCTGGTGCAAATATAATTAGGAATAAAGGAGCACACTTACGAAAATTTGATAGTTATTTACTCTACGTTTAGGCCGTGGCATATATATACCGTGAGTAGCTCTCATCGAGACCCTCCGGTATTTTCCGGCCTAAGCAATGAAGACGTCGAAGAATGGCTCGACGGTTATGATCGAACCAGCGTTTGTAATTATTGGACCGAGGCGCACAAACTTCGCTACGTTCGTTTCTACCTCGATGGCGTCGCTAAAACCTGGTATTACAATCACGAGCGTGACTTCTCCAATTGGTCGGCCTTCACGGGGCATCTCCGTCAGGTATTTGGCACGTCTGCAGGATGTTCTGTAGTAGCGAAACAGAAGCTCGCAACCCGCATCCAAGGGAACGACGAATCGTATACGTCCTACATTGAAGATATTCTGGCTCTCTGCCGCCGAGCACAAAATGACATGACGGAGGCCGATCGGCCTCCGTCATGTCATTTTATGGCATCCGACATCTACTGTCATGGCATCCGACATCTACTGAAAGGTATCAACTGTGTGGCCTTCAATGCTCTCGAGATTCAGAATCCGACTACCGTCCGGGACGTCATCACTACATGCCAACGCCTGGACGCGCTTCATTCTATGCGCCTTCCACACGCCTCCTGAGACGCTCGCTTCACCAAAGAGCATAAATTACGGGCCCTTATCCGCACAATTGTCAGAGAATAACTTCACGGCCTTATTCCAGGCAACCCTACCGTTGCGTTTGTCCACACACCTCCTCCCAACCTGCGAGAGGTACTGGGATCGGTACCCAGCACCTCCACCACTTATGAGACCACGTCCGGTACGGCAGCAACCAGGTTATCTTTTTTTAATCCAGACGCACGAGCCAGAGAGCCAGCCCGCGTGACATACGATGATGATCACTACAATGGTTTGGTCATACAGATTAAGATGATGGACATAGTCAGCGCTCACAATATATATATATATATATATATATATATATATATATATATAATAAGGGAAAGAAGTGTATACCTAAGGGCTCGTTTTTCCGTGTTTTAACACAATAATAATACACAATATATATATTTATATATATATGACAATATTGGAAGAAAAGTATAGCAGATGTTATTAAACCTGATTGTGTAATTGTGGTGTAAATGTGAAGAAACAAAAGCGGGTGAAAAGATAACTTACTGCCCTGTCGTGGTGGTTTAGTAGTTAAGATACTCCGCTGCTGACCCGCTTGTCCCGGGATCGAATCCCGGCTGCGTCGGCTGTATTTTCGATGGTCAAACACTGCCAAACATTCCTCACCTCCCCGCGAAGGAAAGACCACCAGGTAATGTCCTACAAGTCTCAAAAACAGAAGGCAAGGTCAAGTTCTCTGCGTACTTCAGAAAAGCACCTGCCGTCCCCAAGCTACAAACGCGAGCAGCCAAGCAGGTCCTGGAATCCTCGGCAAATTGCCAAACCACTTGGTCAGGAATCTGGCACGCTTTGTTCATTTCTTTCTTTTTGTCACTCCGTCTCTTTCTTTTTTTTCAGCAGCCTCTTGGAGTTACATTGTGTATTGGAGACGTAGTGACTAAATTTGCTCACTGACCTAGACACTGAAGTCTGAAATCTAGAGAAATAACCTATACGTGTTTCGGCGGCATAGTCATGTTTAACGGCATCACTTTTGACAAATGTCAAAACCTAGACAAGACAACTTCATGGTTCTTTTCACAGATGACGCCACAACCAAAAAAAATGCTTGCAATATTTGTTATTTCTTGAAAATCTTTTGAGTCAAGAGCTGCTACGCAAAGTTAGTGAGCACTGGTAATTGCGAAACATGAAATATAACCCTGCTAATGTGTAATAATTGTGAATTAGCAATATCAGGAAAAGAGTAAATTTGCACAAACCAGGCAAGCAAAAAAACGAGCTAAATTCACTCTGTCTTACTATTTTATAATTGCCTTTTGACAATTTTCTCTGCATAGAAAGGCGTATTTGCTGCTTCAATATTGAAAATTTGATATTTTCTTCTAGCACAGTTTTTACACCTCGTCGATAATGCCTGAACAAGTGGATCTATAAATTTTTGAATTCAAGCAGTTAATATTCAGCAGCTATTCGTAAGAATACGAAACAACTTCGCATAGGCATTAGGTACTTTGTAGCCTGAAAACCCATTCTATATTGTTGTTCTACACACAAAAAAATAGAATTATTCAAAAAGTTATTCCTAAACCCAAAGTATTTCGCTAAATTTGATTGAAGCCTGCATGACGGTTTGATTGCTTTACTGGCTGCATTTCTTCATAAAAACCTTGCCTAATTCTTTATGAACAGGCTCAGGAAAATTCATTTGGTTATGCTGAACAGTTTTGCCACACTTCCAGTGCAACGGAGGCTTGTACAGCAAAAGCAGTGGTCTTTGGTCGCACTGTTTTGAGTGCTATGCAAAACCGCTTCAGACTAAGCGACAATACTAGCTGTTCTTAGGAAATGGAGAATGCAAGCTTTCTAATGCAATACAACTCACATCGATAGGCTGAGCATAGAACGTCAGCAAACAGTGAATAAATTGCAGAGCGGGTGCTGCCGGAGTGGGACCGCCACCTTATAAACCACTTTGTTGGGCTTATTGGTACATGCTTACTTAATTATAAACAGATGTATACCATCGGGGAAGAAAATTGAGGACAACTGAAAGGGCGTCACTCGCAACAAACTTTATTCTCGGAAAATTCGCTAAGTATATAAGCGTAGCAATCTTGCGTACGCAGGTTGCCTCACATGGTAGTCAAAAAACACGCAATGAGATTGACAACAAAAGAAATATGACTAAAAAACCACTAAACGAAAAAAAATTCTGAAGAATGAAGTTCTCCACCACGCAGAGCAACAAATGTAATACTAACATGCGTATCTCTCTTCTTTTTAATGCAGTATGGTTCCATATTTTGCGTGCTAAGCTGTCATTACTGTTTGAGAGGAAAGATACACTGAAAAAACTAGCTTCACAATGGCAGGAACCACAACGTGCAGACAAATGTGCTAGTGCATAAAGGACAGAATTAGAGAGCAAGAACTTGCTGTGAAAAATCAACTTTCGGCATATTTGCCTTTTGCCATTGTGGTTTCGGCGAATTTGCCATTGTGGTTTGTGCAATTGTGAGGTTAGGTTTTTCAGTGCATCCATCCTTGGAAAGAATAATGGTACCTTGTTACGTAAACATATAGAAGCAATCTACAATAAAAAGAAGGAAGATGAGCATGTTAGTGTTACACGTGTTGCTTTGCGTGGTGGGTAATTTTCGTTTCTTGGATTTGTTTTTGTTTAGTGACTTTTTTGTCATCATTTTTTAATTGTCAATCTTACTGCTTGTTTTTTCACGAGCTTGTGAGGCAATGTGCACGCTCATGGTTGCTACGCTTATATATTTCGCAGGTTTTACAAGAATAAAGCTAGGTGAGATTGAAGCCTTTTATATTCTGTTCTCAATTTTGTTCCCCAATGGTATGCATATTTGCGCATTTCAGTGAGTGCTGGGTTATTTTTCAATATTAAAACCTTTGCAACACCGAAATTTTACTCTTCACTTGTCCATCTAGGTACAGCAACGGTAAGCTTTGTACAAAAAAACAAGAAATAAAAGCATCAAACCATGCACTAGAATAAAAATATCAGAATAAGCGAAACGAAAAAGATGCAGCCTAACTACTCGCATCTCTAAAACCCACCAAAAGAGAATGCTCTTTCTCTCAAAGGTGCAACGATAGCATGCTTACACATGAGTCAGTTGACCTTGCAATCTCCTCCACCTCTACTAGCTCCCTGACCCTTCGACTTGGACCAAGTGCAAGAAACACACTGTTTTCGAAAATGGGCCTAACTCATCAACCCACGCAAGGATTCCGAGAAACCTTTAAACTGCCTTTTAATGACTGCAATGGTGCTCACAGAGTGTATCAATATGTAAGGTTCCTGTCTGAGCCACTGACTCTCCTGCATGACACAGAACAAAAGGAGCATTTAGAGGCTCAATTATCTTTCATAGACACAGCCTGAGCACTCACACAAAATATTTGCATAGCGTTTTTTTTGTTGCAGTAAGTAGGTAATGACACACTTTGTGAATGGAACAGTTAGTTACCTAAAAAAAGGTTTTCCAGTGCTCAGTCACGATTTCGGTTTGAGAGCGCGCTAAACAAGTGAGGTGGGACGTAACTTGGTTTTCATGCGAACATAGCTGGCTACATGAACACAAAACTGCATGGACGTGGTCACAACACAGACAACTTTCTTCAATTAAGGCTTTCTGGGTGAAGCCATAATTGCCTCTGAGATTTAAATATGCATGACCCATAAAAATGCGCAGCCAAAGCAAGGACATCAACCTTTTGCTCCCATGCATGTTTACCCCCTCTTCGTTTGAAGAAGTCTGCTAGGAAAGCCCTTGCAAGAGTTGTGATCCGTGTACTCAGATTTGGGTGCACGTTAAAGAACCCCAGGTGGTCAAAATTTCCGGAGCCCTCCACTACGGCGTCTCTCATAATCAAATGGTGGTTTTGGGACGTTAAACCCCACAAATCAATCAATCAGGGTTGTGGAAGCCAACACAAACTTATGACGTAGAAGGCGGTGGGCTGTTTAGACAGGAACCAAAGGGGTGTTCTGCAAGTAATGGCATGATAAGCACTGTAAAGTTGATTTTAAGTGTGTTCCAGCATATATAACTTGTTGATATTTTGTAGACAAAAATCGTGCCCCCGCATATCTATCCCACAACTTAACTGACCTGCAAAGGCTCCTCCGAGCAAATGCAATTGGAGGGACAATAGATACAAAGATGCAGCACCATCTTCCAACTCAAATTTATTACAAAGCAGTGCAGAGGTATATAGAGTTCTGCAATGAGAACAGACAATAAGGCCATGAAAAATATAGGAGACGTTATTAGTACAGCTAATAAGATAAAAATGTTCAGAAGTTAGGGCGGATGAACACACAACTTTCCACCGGCAAAGACTCAGCCTACAAGCTTCGGATAATGCATTTGGTGCTCTTATCAATTAGCTAAAGCGGAAGTTGTCCTCTTATCGACATTATCGAGTGTTTTCGAGCACATAAATCTGGGATTGTGAGTAGGCACGGTTCATAGCACGTGAACTTTCTACGTGTTAGTAGCTGACAATAAGCCCTCCTCAACTACCTGGAAACATGACGTCTACAGCAACGAGACCCTTGCTATGAATGAGCAAAGAGAAATTTTAGGGGCTCATTTTTCTTTGTTAAAGGGATTGTGTTCATCATGTGTTACAACATGTTACACACTTCTGCCTGTGGTCAGAGCAGCAGCCTTTTTAGTTCATTCAAGAGGTGGATCTAAACAGGCAGGAAAGTACACTGCCGGTACTTCAACTCTTTCCCCCATTTCCTTGAGGCTGTGAGCGACACTGTGCTTGCAATGTACAGAGTTGCCTTATTCCTTTCTTGGGCCTTTGATGGGGCCAGCCACTCCACTTCCCGCCTAGGATTCATCACATACGCAAGCAAACTCACAGCTACCAACAACAGCGCATCTTGAGTGAAATCCGCAATCTTAAAATGGAATGTTTACTTGGAGAATGCATCATCCACGTTGTTTGAGATGAGTCGATTGCCACCGAGCATTCTGCAAAGGTAAGTACATGTTCCGCTTTTTAGCCATTTTTGAATACCGCGAGACAAAAGCAGCAATAGCTTTCAAGCACAGGGTTCATATCACCAATATGAGTGTTATTCTCTGAGAAACCACCTTAAGTTAAAGAATTTATTCGTGTCTCATTCAAGAAGCAGCTACGCTATTTCAAGAACTTTGAGCACATCCTAAGAAAGCTTCAAAGAGGGCACGACATTCTACTTCCAGCCTATTGATTCTGCCAAGTGAAACACCAAAATATTATCCACAAAGGAAGAGGATCTTACAGCACTAGAAGTCATCAACCTTTTACTAATATTTTTTCTTTCAGCACAAGCCAAGTACAAGTCATTGAATATCAATACAATGATTACCCAAATATAAACAGTATTCCAGCGCAAATTATTTACTGCTCTGTGTCAATGATGCTGTCGAAATTTTTTGAGCCATTGTCTTCCCTAGAAAGTGTTGAAAGTCACTGGCAGGGGTTTGGAAGTGTTTCTCATGCCACTACTCGAGTCTACCTTTTCTGGCTAGGTCATAAAGGTATATTTCTAACGGCAGGGTATTAGTATGGAATCGAGCACTCTATCCATTATTTGAGACCTGCATTTAACCCATATTTAAAAGAAAATAATAACAGATTGCTAGCTTTCAGTGCTGTACAATCTCCTGGTGTGTGTATAATTTCTTACTGTGGAATTGGGTAGAATCTGTGGACTGCAAGTAGGTTGTCTAGCCCACTATGAAGGTTTTGCAGCACAAACTCCAGCACTTTGTGGCAAGACATAATATTGCCGAATGTTTTACAATCGAATCTCTGCATTTACCACACCTTTTTTACAAAATGGTGCACACGTTGGCGTTATAGGTCTTGTCTATGGAAGCCTCTGCTGCTTTTCTCATTGCGGCACACAAAAAAGGCCAAGAGGGCAGCCATGCACATGACTTTGCAGAGTGCTCTGTGTGGATCACTTTAACACAAGGTGGTAGAAACAATTTCTGAGTAAGTGTCTAGACTTCATATTGCAGTTTCAATTCAAGACGAGTTGCACCTAGCTGAGGATTTGCTTAGGTAAGCGAGGTATCCTAGGCGTGAAAAGGAGCTACAGATCATCTGAAGGGCTGCAAGAAAAGAAGACGGCTGTCGCACTTAGCATTCACAGTGTTTCTCACAAACTGTACAAGAAAACACGAAGAAAATGCTGGAATTGAAGTAGTGTTTATAACCCCCGAAAATTGTAACCTACGCAGATTCATTTATGAGATGAAATGAAGGAAACACTGCCGCACTCGTCACAGGCAGAAGTATGTAACATAAGTTAAAGGCGTGATGAACATAATCACTGACATGCAGCGGGAGCTACATAAGTCAGATAGGACGCGGTCTTAAGGATATACTCTATGAAGCCTTTATAGCATACAAACAACAGTGGCAAGAAACTTCCGAATCTATAGGTGGGATTGTAGGTGTCTTTGAAGACAGCGTGGTACTTTCAAGTAGTCTGTATCAGGGGTTTTTTTGAAACTGTTGGTTTTTAAACATTAAGTCATTCAGGTTATTGTCAACATTTCAGTGGTTAGCAACCGAGTGTCGAGATTGGTTACACAATTATTAGCGAAGTTGCATTCATTTATTCACTTTTCAATTATTCGCAAGTGCTTAAAATAAATTAATAGAGTTGCCGCACGTCACCACGTCGATAGGGCTACCCTTTACAGGCTGCAGTTGTTCCAACTGCCATAATAGAATCATACTTGTTCTCCTCACAGGCTAACTGGAGTTAAAATAATATTGCTATAAAACGAAGAAACTAGTACAAATATAGTAACGCTGACTTGAGCCGAACGCGGAAGGTCATGATAACAGAAGTGACGGAAGAGGTTACGGCAGAACTGGTGGCCCAAAGAAACATGGTGAAACAGCTGTTTTAACGTACAAGGGGCTGCCTCTTATACAAAGAGTCAATTTTTTATAGACATAATCACACAGAGCAACGTAGCAATGATTGTGAGAATATAATAGTTGACATAATTTTTATTTTATTTGGGGCATAAATCGTATATACTACATTTATTGAAATATTGTAGGAGAATATACGCAAAAATGACACATTTATGATTTTTTGTTCCATACAGTGGATTGAATTAGTGCCACACGAGCACTTTAGCGCGTCAAAAGGGTTGATTTAAAAGTGTGGCAGTTTGGACTAGTTGGTATGACATGACGATAGTTGTAGCGCGAGAACAGAACGACGACGAGTCTGATTTCTTGATCGCGATCAACAATGATCGTTGCCAAGCGGTGTAAATTAATCTGGATTGAGTTTGCCCGAAACGAGAGTCAAACCGCGATTCGGGAGCGAAATCACGATCAAAAGTGCCCGTGTGACACCGGCAGTGAACGTGACTTACGTCACAATTAGTGCGACACAACATGCGATGGCGAAAAGGGCTACAAAAGAGAAGACTGCAAACCCCGCTACTTACCCGATCACGCAGCTTGAGGAGTGGTCAGGTGGAAGCCGTCGCCGCCGCCGAACGCCTTGCTTAGTTGTACATGAACAGGATTGGGCACCGCAGAACACAAACCCGATAAATGCAGCCACGCAGACTTTATATAAACTAGAATTTCACATTGTTAACTACTGATGAAGGGACCATGGCGGAACCTTCCAATATTTTGAGCGCGAAACGCTATCACGTGACTATAACAGCCAATGTTGCTAGGCGGAACTTGATGTTGACGATGTATAGCTTCGGAGAGAAAAAAGCTAGTGCCAGTCTTAAAGGCCATTGCTTGTTTCATAACTAGCTAATTTCAGATATTCTTCGTGAAAATCGTAATAGTATTTTTAATCATCACTGCATTTTTGTTTTGGCGACATCTGATGAGCGCAACATAGAAACCATCGTAAAAGCGCATCATGAGGGTGCAAAAAAAAGCAAGTGTAGAGTGCGTAACTCAAACTTCAGTTGCGCAGTACAAGTCATAGCGTTGACCTACCGGTAGTCTAGTGCGTACAGTAATTCGTTCTTTGTCAAACAACTTTGTCTCACCTTTTTTATGCTGCATTACCTGTATGTTTTTTTGCTGTTGCAAAACCACTCTAAAAATGAAGTTGAAATCAAAACTTGTGCACTTTCAATCTCGACTCATTATTATGGTCATTACCGTGGAACTTCTTATTTTCGGGTGTTTTTGCTCTGCATTGTTGGTCAAAGGCGTCAAGGTAGGGTGAGGTAGTCAAGCGTGAGGAATCATTCAAGTAAAACCGATAACGCCAACCTCTAGTGAAAAAAGCAGAGCACCTCCACGCAACAGTTAAGCACCAACAGTGGGCTCATTTGATGCGAATCTTCCTACACCAAATAACGTTCACAGCAGAGACATCTGAGCGCCCAAGTGCATGGACGGCGATTTGTGGGCGAACTGTGAAATCGCTGTGCACACAGCGATTTCAGCTTTATTTCACCGTTGCAAGTAAAAAAACTGCATGTATCGAATGGACGGTGATACTCTGATTTTCTGTAGCTCGTGGACCTGTTGCCGTTATCTACAACAGTTTAGACTTCGGTCCTCCAACGGAGGTGACTCCACAACTAGCAATGAACACTTCAGGCACACTCTACGCCAAAACGCGAACAAAGGGTATATCCGCGGCACCCTTCGCTGCTTAAAGCGGCACGCTAAATAACGTCTCGGCTCTTCCTTCACTGCCTTAATCCTGGAAGTGCATGAATGTAACAATGAGCAGCAGTGCGACAAGATGATTAGGAAACAGACTTTCCCAGGTATGAATCACCATTTGTGCGAACTGGCGATATTCATCCACCATTGTCATGTACAGAGCTCGCTAAGTTCACCAAGCAGTGGCAGCTCAGACACGACTTTCAGCTCAAATCAGCCTAAGTCTAATTTTATAGTAAACAGTTTCATAAATGCAGCTAAGCCTTCGTTGTGTTGCGAGCAACTAGAAAAACACTGCAGTTGGCCAAATGTATTAGTTGTCAAGACAGCTGCATAAATGTGGTGCTACCTATGCATGTACATCACGCTGGAACAAAAAGGGAAGCTCGCCTAACTGCTGACAGGTTACCATACCTGATCTGTCGACAACAAACATGCTTATAAAAAGCCATCCCTGCGGTAGCAGACTTAGTAGAAACAAAATGGAATTAGTAAGAAACTATTTCAGAGAGAAAGCATTGAACCTTTCTTTATTGAAGAAAGAAGTTTCCATTAAGACTGCCACTGTTCACGCCTAGAATTCCATAGTAAAAAAGTGGTGTTGTGGGACTAGTAACGGTCAGAACTTACAGCATTGAAGTGCACGGTAGTATCTAAAGGAGAAAGGAGCACAGCTGTGACATATGCCTCAGCCGTTTCTGTTGTGACCAACTAGAATATCACTGCAGTTGACTAAACATATCAGTCGCCCAGAGAGCTGCATAAACCTGGTGTTACTTCTACAGCTACTACATAAAAAGCTGCGTGAAGTCATGTGAAGAAAGAATGGCATCTCATTAGCAGCTTCACTTCAGTTGTGTGTCTTCTCGTTCGGCCTACTAAAGCAAGGAAATCGCAATCAGAAGGTGCATTTGTTCAAGCCCATATAAGCCTCACAATAAAAGCGAAGCTGAAGACAGGCCTTGGACACATGGCAAGAGCATTGCAGTGGTCTGGTGTTATTTGTGAGCTGCATATTTTGTTGCGCAGGCTTGGCATCTTCTTGTTGGCGTCTCGCAGATTTGATGTGAGTGATAGTGTTTGCAGATTACTGTGTCTTTTCAAGATACTGCAATTCGTGGTTTCGGTTTTCTTACCAACAAGAGAGTGTTTTCAGTTGGTGTGCTTTCTCTGTGTTGGTGTCTACTGTGTTTATTGTGGGTGATCGTCCTTCTGTGTTAGTGTGGCATATCATCGCGGTGCAATAAGATGTCTATAGCTGCTTGCAGAGAGTGTGTTCTGCAGGCCTGTTGTTTGCTGTGTGTGCCGTGAATGATAGATTGGGCAGTGACAGAATAACACACGATTTTACGATTGCCTTATTTTTGGCCGATGTTTACTTACACGCAGAAGACATGAAATGCTTTCATGACGATGCGAGTTCTCAACAAAACTGCGAGAGCAGAGCACGTGGAATAGCTGCTCGATTGCATTTTCAATAGTCACAGACACTACCAGATACTGCAAACAGCTGTCAAGGCAGTTTCGAACCAGAATAGTCACGCTTTTTAGTTCGAGAGCTCAGCATGTCTATATATTTATTGTGACTTCGACCATCCTCCCTAAACTTCTGCGATGAACCCGCCTTGTCGAAGGTTGATGACATTCTAGTGCGTGTGTGCTTTCGCTTCCTCCCGCTCTCTTTTTTGCTCTCATTCTGTTTCACTTACGTTCCTATCTTCCTTTCTAAAGTGCAGGGTAGCAAACCAGATAGTTGCTTTCCGGTGAACCTCCCTGCCTTTCTCCATACCATATTTCTGTCTCTTTCAACCATGATCTTTTTTTATTACTATATCCAGTTACTGGTTTTCCTGTTTGCATCTTTTTCTCAAATCATTGCATTGCTTTTTATGTTCCCCAAGAGTAAGGGCTCTGTGAAACAGCTGTTTTTATAGCTTTATGGTTCCTATTCGTTCCACTTCCATAATTCTTGCCAGTCGTAGAGTTTTTTGTGGCTGTTGCCTTGCATCATGGAATCATGTAGGTCCCGTTATAGTAGATCTGTTTTTTGGGTGTTTAATCTGAAAGCACTCTTTAAAACAAGATTATGGTGATGCATCATAGTGGAGACACAGTTTGATTTAACTACTGTTTGCTCACTTCATAAGGTAATGGTTCCCATGCGATTTTTACAACCACCTGGTAATACCTTAAATAGACATGTAATTTATCCTTCAAGTCTGCATGCATACATGTTAAGATGAAGCCTGCCTACAGCAGGCTTTTTGTTAGGCGTACTGCTGGTTGTGAGCTGTCTAAACTGCTTCTTTCAATGATAGATGCTAACAACTGCAGTTTGGTGTGAACCAGGTATCTCTCTGGTGCACTGATGGCGTCGGTAACATTTGTTTTTACAGTGATATCAAATTCCTAATTTATTGTAATATTTAACAATTGTCACGGTAATTAGTTTTTTCTGACGTTATAATTGTTCCGTCTTTTAAACTCTGTAAGGATGTATACATTTTTTATTAGCCTATCAAGCGTAACAAGTCCCTTTGATATACTTTATGGATTAATATACAACAGATGGTTATTTTGGGTGCGCAAAGCTGATGTAAGAGTTCTCTTCATAGTATTTCGAATGCCTTGAAAAGACCCTTCTGGAAAGAAGTTACTGTCGCGATAAGGTTCTTACGTAAAACACTTGTTTTTGTGTTTTTGATACATGAATGTACTTTCAATTACTTAGAAAAATGCTGAAAAATAAAAGCTTTTACCATATTAATCATATGTTCAAGCTTCAATGGTATAAAGGAGATCTGTTATTCTTATTTGTCTTCGACCTCCAGCTGATGTACATTATCTCTTAAAATAATCTGTAAATATTCCAAACTGCAGAGCGTAAATGAATATAATTAACTAATTTCGAAGTTTCACATGCTGTTTGATATACATTCCACTTATAACAGCCTTCATTATGCAGCAACATAAAGGCTATCAACTGGCTTAATTTCTGGTCTGTATAAAGGTAGGACACATGCAATACACACACTTGAGGAGACATTAACATAGCGGCAAAAGTATGACAGCTAAAAGACCTACCGGACGGTTACATTTCAAATACATACAGAATGCTCACAGATGAGACACACACAAGACGGACGCTATGAGAAGACAGAAAGTCGGCGGCCAAATCGTCGCATCTTGGAGACACGCAGTTTGCGTCCTCATGCTGCCTCGATGCGATGGCAAAAGTCGGAATGCTTTTCAATTGATGGCAGTTGCAATATAGCAGTTTGCAATGCTTAAGATAGGTAATGGGCAGCTGCGTATGTGACTCCAATCAAATCAAATCAAAATGAGTTTAATAAAACGTACATGATTGGAAATGAAAAGACTGACTAGACAAGAATAAGCGTTTGCAGAAAGGTTGAAGTTACGCCTAGTTTTTATTTCTAGTGACATACTGTTCCTGGTTTAAGGTACAAAGAATTCAAACAGTCGCTCCTCATAAACATTATTACGGGGAAGAATATTTACATTTAACTGACTAGTTTTCCTGGTGTTTCCACACGGAAAGTTGAATATGGTGTGTCGTAGTGGAAAGTATGTGTACATTATTTGGTTAAATATGCAAGCTTCCTAAAAATTTCTTAGCGCCATAAATGAAAGAATATTAGGATAATTGAACAAGATGCTACTGGGTTAATAAACTTGAGAGAATGTTATTGATCTTAAAGCACGTTTCTGTAACTGCAGTATAGGTCTTAAGCAGTCTGTGCCAGCTAGCAAATATTGTTACGGATGTGATGGGTCAATTTACACTGAAAATTCCAGCCCTCAACCGTCACTGCCGAATCATCATCGCCCAAAAGCGTCCTACCTCTACTTCTTTCTCGCTCTTTCAATCCGCGTACATTTTCCTCCGGGCAAGACGAAGCTCACCGAGCGAGTAGAAGCGATTGGTTTTGTCGGGCTTCAATCGGGCAATGTGCACAATTTGAGTCTAACACGAACGCCGGTCCTGAACTGTCACTTTTGCTACAACATAAATGACGTCAGTCAAGCACTGAGTAATGACGAATGGTCCTGAGTACTTAGAAAGAAGCTTCTGGCAAAGCCCTTTCATTCAAACGGGTGTCCACATGCAGACAAAATCACCCGTAGCGAAAGTCACAGGCGTGTGTTTTGTGGCGTAACGGTCTTTCGCGCGAGCGTGGGCGGAGAGAGTGCGGGGCCGAGAAAGTCGGCGGGCTTCTTCAGCGCGAAACAAAGCCTGCGCGACACTGGTGTTTTGTTCGTCGAAAAAGGAAGGATGGTGTCAACGAAACTTTGTAAATGACGAGAATAGAGGAGAAAGAAAGGCGTATAACTTATGACCTTGTGTTTCGCGGTATTAAAGGCGTATGTAACAAAAGATAATACGGCATCCCAGTTCTCGTGATCCGCCGCGACGTACATTGAAAGCATGTTGATGATGGTACGAATGGTGCGCTCAGTGAGGTTGTTGGTCTGAGGGTTGTATGGCGTGGAATGGTGATTCTGGCCCCCACAAAGCCGTAACACCTCTTCGACAACGTCAGCGGTAAACTGCTGGCCGCGATCACTTACTACCACACGAGGGGCCCCGTGACAGAGCATAATCGAGTGCAGAAGAAACCATTACACATCAGATGATGTGGCCGAAGCAACCGCCATCGTTTCAGTATACCGCGTCAGGTAATCTAGACAAACAATGATTCAGTGGCAGCCGGTGGTAGACTTGGGGAAAGGGCCCAGTAAATCTATGCCAACTTTTATGAATGGTGATGTCGGTGGTTTAACCGGTTGCAGATGGCCGGCCAATGGCGTGGTAGGTTGTTGGTGGCATTGGCAGACATCACAGCTTGCGACGTTATGCTTCATGGTCTTCCAGAGTCGAGGCCAGTAAGAACGTTGTCGGATACGGTGAAGCGTTCACGCAAATTCAAGGTGCCCAGATGTCATGTCATCGTGCATGGCTTGTAATACCGCAAGACGCAGGCATTCTGGCACGACAAGGAGTAGTGTGGAATCACGGCTGCAGTACTTCTTGCGATATAGTAGGGCGTCGTGAATAACGAATGGCGTGGCGCGTTTTGAGCTACGAGCCACATCAATCATTGGTTTCAGCGAAGGGTCATGGGAAGTTGGAGGAGATTGCAGCCGGGTAGTTATCGAAATCATCATCAATAGCATCCACAGTCGCAGATGGAAGACGAGATAAACAGTCGGTACCTGCGTGACATCGACCGCTCTTGTAGGTCACAGAATAAATATATTCTTGAAGCCGTAAGGCCCAGCGAGCCAACCGACCATGCTGGGTCACGTAGTTCGACAAGCCAACAAAGCGAATGATGATCTGTGACGATCTTGAATTGCCGGCCGTACAATTGAGGTCTGAACTATTGGACGGCAAAAACAACCGCAAGACATTCCAGTTCGGTGACCGTATAATTCCTCTCCGCCTTAGTCAAAGTAGGACTTGCACACGCCACGACGTGCTGGCGGCTGTCGTGATACTGAACTATCACGGTACCAACACCGATACTACTAGCATCTGTATGCAGTTCCGTGAGTGCGTCCGGGTCGAAACGGAGCAAGAGGCACCCGGAAGCAAGCAAATACTTCAGCTGCTCTAAAGCAACCTCACACTTAACGGTCCATCGGATTGGGGCGCTTTTGTGGAGCAACTCTGCCAGAGGTTGAGCAAGGTCATTGATGAACCGGCGAAAGTGCGAACACAGGCCCACGAAGCTACGGAGATCCTTCACAGATTTTGGTTGTTTGAAGTCTCGGACAGCATTGATCTTTTGCGGGTCTGGCCGTATACCGTGCCTGTCAACTAGATATGCGAGCACAAGAGCTTGACGATCACCAAAATGACACTTCTTTGCGTTTAAAACGAGACCAGCTTGTTTGACGCAATCAAGAACAACGCTAAGCCGATGGTTGTGCACATTGAATGTCTTGCCAGAAGTAATTCCATAATCGATATAACACATACATATCTCCCAATTGAGACTGCGAAAAATGGAGTCCATGCGTCACTCGAATGTAGCTGGGGCATTATATAAGCCAAACGACATAACATTACGTTCAAATAACCCATCAGGCGTGACAAAAGCAGTCTTCTCTCTGTCAGACGCACGCATTGGTATCTGCCAGTATCCAGACCTTAGGTCAACGGACGAAAAGTATGCGGCCGAGTGCAGGCAATCAACATCATCATCGATGCGTGGCAGTGGATACACGTCTTTGTTTGTGATGGCGTTGAGACGGTGGCAGTCGACACAAAATCACCAAGAGTTGTCTTTCTTTTTTACTTATGTATCTGTAGTGGCCAAGGGGCTGCTTTACTCTTGAATAAAGCCTTTCTGCAGCAAGTCATTGACCTGATCGGCGATCACTTTCCTCTTTGACGGGGATACGTGAAAGTGTTTCTGCGTTATCGGTATAGCATCTCCCGTGTTGATGCGGTGGTGCATACGGGATTCGGTCCACATGGAACAACGCTTGTCTTGAGCGAAATCAAAGACTCCCGCGTAGCGTGTAAGCGCCTCCTCGAGGACGTCCTGCTCGGAAGAAGGCAACGACTTCTTGATCATGCGTTTCATTCTGGCTGAGTAGTTGGGCGCTGTTTGACTGATGACTGGAGACTCTGAGAGCATTCTCAGAACTATGGCATGCTCCTCAAACGTTCCCAGTTTAAATCCGGCTGGTCGGACAACAGACTCTGACGTTGCGTTGAGCGCCCACAAACAAGAATGTCCCTCGATGGCTGTAAGGACAGACCGTGGGATCAGCAAATTCTTCTTGATGGCGTTTGTACGATCGGGCGTTTATAGCATACGGGAACTAGCATTGCTGTCCGACCAGGGATCGTCACATCTTGAGACAACGAAAGTGCATCGATGGGGAGAGTTGGAAAATCGCCAACTGTGGGAGCGGGCAAAGTACTTTGTAGAATAATCTCTCCAGTTCTACAGTCAAGCGTAGCGCCGCATTCATGAAGGAGTTCTATCTCTAAAATGACGTCATGAGTTGCGTGAGCCAGTACAGTGAATTCAACTCGGAAATTTCGTCCACCAATCGTGAATACGACTAAGCAAATACCAACAGAGCATAACGCTTCGCCTCAAACTCCGCAAAATGTTTCTTGACGATCCCACGCGAAGATTACTTTGTCGCCCAAGAAATGGAGCTCGAAACGAAGACTCATAACTGAATTAGCAGCACCAGTGGCTACAAGAGCAAGAGTGTCTACAGCGTCTATACACAAACGCACTTTGTTCATGAACATCACAGCAGAAGGAGGAATTGACGAAACTGACCATCCCGCGACCACACCTTCATTGGCCGCACCAGCTAGTTTCCCAGCTGATGCGGGGAAGGCGACCGACGACACGGAGATGGCGACCGGTGGGAACGTGTCAGTGGTGGCGTCAGGCTTCGCTTTGAGGTGGGGGGCTCGCTGCGAAATTCGTTAGACCATTGCTGTCTGGGACGGCGGTAGATAGATAGATAGATAGATAGATAGATAGATAGATAGATAGATAGATAGATAGATAGATAGATAGATAGATAAGAAGTTTATTCAGACAGTCATGGTCTGGGATGAAGGGGCTAAAGGCAGATGCAACTGCCCGACAAAGGCCCCCCTACCCATACATTGCTCAGGGGTGAAAAGCCGCGGTACATGCGCAAATACAGGTAACAACATAAGGCAAAACAAACAACAATACACAATCGGTAGAATAGTTACCTTCGATACACACTAAGGATGCGTGACATGAAAATATTTATACAAGCCTTGATGATGATCAAAGTTATAAAACAGTATAGAACAAAATAGGAAAAAAACAAAAGACAACAAATGCACAATATAAAGAGAAGATTAGGAGCTAAACAAGAGGTAATCTTTAACTTTTTTCCGTAGGCTGTATGTCGAACAGTTGTCTTGGATCATATTGGCGATTTCTCGATTATTATTCAGAAATTGTGGCATTAAATAGGCTAGTGTCTGAGTACCATATTTAGTTCAGAACATAGGTGTTCTGAGTCTAATTTGCCTTAGGTGATATTGCGAATGTACAGATAACGATGATGAGGACAGGATTTGGGGGTCATGCAAAATTTTCCTGTGTGTATGCATTGCAAGTCTTAGTTGGTCAGCTGGGTGAGTGGTCCAGGTTTCGTGCATACGAGGCGGGTACGTCGAAAAACGTGGTGGCGCAGGTGGCCGGCTGGGACAGAAGCGTGAAATATGCCCAGGGACACCGCATGTGTAGCAAACGGGGACTTGTCGGCTAAGATAAGCAGGAGCACAGGTCGCAGAAGTACGCGGAGACAGGTCGTGCTCTGCAGGAGCTTTTCGTGATGATGCATAGTAGTCTTCTGGTAGAGGACTGGTTGACGATGGTCGGAGGTCTGCAGCGGCACGCCGAGATGATAACATCCGGTGGTGGCCATGATACGTCGGAGAAAACAGAAGGGGCGGGGTGAAATCTGCTGTTTCTGTGCGCTGTCAGTTTTCGACGTGGTGCTCTCGAATCCAGTAGGGAGGTGATTCGGGGCACGCAGTGAACGAGCATTGATGGTGAGCATCACCTGATTGAAGCCGTAAGAGCTTTTCTCGAACAACCCAACGCTCGAGGAAGGGAATGTATTCGCAGGCGGCGACGCCCATACTTGCAACAGTGGGAACATTGTCCAAGCGCCTGAACTTGGGTTAAATTCTCCTGGTCTTCAACGCCTCGAATGCGCGACACTGCTGCCTGAAAATAGAAGGAGTGTTCAAGTTCTCTTTCGTTATTAGAAAATTGTACACGTCCTCGGTGGTGCCTCCTAACAAATGACCGACCTTATCTTCGTCAGACATATTTGCGTTGACAATCCGGCAAAGCTTCAATACTTCTTCAATGTAGGTTGTGCAGGTTTCGCCGGGCAACTGAGCCCTACGTGACAGCGTTGCTCAGCTTTATTTACATAGAACTCGTGTCCCTAAAGCAGGCCTTCAGTTCATGAACAAATATATCCCAAGTGGTGAAGACATGTCCATGGTTCTCAAACCAAAGCAAGGCGGTCCCGGCAAGAAAGAATACTACGTTCACAAGCTTCGGCGGCGCACTCCAGTCGTAGTAGCGGCTCACTCTGTCGTAGTGTTTTAGCTAAGCATCCATGTATTCATCAGTTTTACAGGATAATAACCGTGGTTTCGGCGTCCAGTAGTCTTGTTGTTGATTTGACGGCCACCTTGTGCCATGTCGGTGGCACTGGCGGATGTAGCAGCGTGGTACGTCAACGGGATTGCTGTGTTGTCGTTCATGCTGATGTTGTCCGGAGGTAGGCCAGCTAAGCGTGTACTTTTTCGAAGAACTTCTGCAGCGGGATCCAGGACGGCGAATTACCAAGTACCGCTCCACCAAAGCTGTTACGGATGTAATGGGTTTATTTACACTGAAAATGCCAGCGCTCAACCGTCACTGCCGAATCACCATCGCTCGAAAGCGTCCTACCTCTTCCACTTTCTCGCTCTTTCAGTCCGCGTTACAATATAATTTGGTCAGAAAAGTTCAGGCTCCACAGAGGAGACCGAGATATACAGTAATACCAACTAAAATAGTTACCTTGAAAGAAGTATGAAAATGCATCAATGAACGTGATTCTGGGTTTCATTGGCATCAATCAAAAAGGGCATTTAATCGAAACATGCCTTTCCCCAGACTCTTGTGAATAATTTCTCAAGCGGGAGGGGCAAAGCAGCTGAAGCAGTTTAACTTTGGTACACATCATCCATAGAACACTTAGGTTGGTGGAGACATCTGACATGCTGACACTACCCTCTTAAAAAAACCCCTCGTTGTGATCTCAGTATTAGTACGCGTAACATTGAGGCTGTGTCGGGCTATGAAATGATTCATATCACCAATGCGTAAAGAGGGTGAGGTACGTGAAAAACAGGACTGTAGAAGTGATAGAGCTGTAGCACGAATATTTTGAAACCTTCAATTGAGATATTACAACAGCGCTGTTGTCATTTGCGATGTAAAAAATTATTGTAAATATGTAAATAAACAAACGTTAGGCCTAACCTAATGTTTGCATCATTTCGAGAACAAGATACAGCGTACCTTATGGAATGCGTGACAAACTTTTATGCACATATGTTGTTTGCAAGCTTTATTGAGTATCACACACGCTAAACTTTTTTCTGGCTGAAATATTTTTCACTTCAATATATTTCGGGTTCACTCTGGCGTGTTACAGAATAATAGCGAACTGGTAAATAGCAATGTAAGGAGTGCGTCAACAAGCCGCACACAATGATATACACCCACGCTCAACCATAAACATCACTGAGCACTCAAGCTAAAGAACGTCTTTGTCTATTTGTAGATAGCATAGTGTGATCACAGCCTACTATGCCGCTGTAGGCCTTTTTTTTCGTTGTAATACAAAGCGTTTGTGCGTGTTCGCGACCGTATTCTGCAAGTTGTAAAAGATGGCCGTCACGCCAAATGCAACCTGTGCGATACTACTTGTATGCGGGAACAACCACGACGACGACGATGACGGCAACAACAACAACAACAACAAAAAAGTGGTACGCGTACCAGCTCCCTCTAACACAGATGACTAAGGTGGCGCAACGCATGCGGTATAAAAATACGATGTGAGAATAGAAAAGCCGTGGTTTCATAATAAACGGGGAGGGGGGGATGGAACTGACGTGTTCAAGATCAAGTCAACGTCCAGCGTCGTCTGCTGATGGTGATAGTTGCTAACCTAGAAAAGTTCACATCCGCGGAATAGCTCCTAGCCTCAACGGTCGCCGTGTCGTCCAACCAGAGTGCACATAAATGCCGCTCATGCTGGTGTCTCCTACCTTGCGTTTCTGCGTCGGTTCGCTATTTCGATCTTTGCAGGCGGCAGAGTATCCACTACGTGCGAGGTGCCTGGGCGGCTGGCGCATTGAATGGCCGTAATGCTGCTTGATTGTTCTTTTATCTTGCGGTATCTCACGTGGTCTCACACGGTAGTCAACATGGCTAACGGTTTCCAGGTAACAAAATTAGGCCTGAGTACGAAGATTGAGCCTACTGAAGTGTCGGTATTATAGTGCTGGTACAAGTGATAGTGACATCATGAAACAAGAAGAGAAGTTGCTACCATTGACAAACGAGCACACTGTTACAAGAGAAACGTGCCGTCTTCTTGTGTTCACACGGATATAGGTACTGCGGACATCGTGTATTTCAAGGGGCCACTCACCATCGCGCTTTGAAAAACAAGAGGGTGGTTTTCTCCACTTCTTTTTTACCCTTCCCACACGCCATGCATCTTCCTCGCACCTTAGTTTTTAAAAGCACGTGAGCAATGTCAGAACAAAGCGCTAATGCCTATGAAGTTTTTGCGCTTTTTGGCTACAATCTGTTATCACCGCTTGCGCAGTTGAAAACACACCAGATATAAAGTTTCCTAGAATATCGAAAGTGGCAGCAATATCTTCCATATGGTTTCCAAGGTGTGTCACCCTCCTTTCCCAATTGCTCAAACCTTAATTATATTTTGTCCCAAACGGCCTCTGTTCGGGTGCCGGCCCTATAATCCGGCTCGAGCCACTTTCTTATCAAGAGTGCTTTGTCACGCTGATAATGCGTGCAATGTTTGTGACCTTTTTTGAGTGGCGGCCCTAAAAACGAGAGATGGCATAGAAGGGGTGCTGCATGGTGGCTTGGTTAAAAGAACGACGTTTCCTTTCAAAAATATCAAGGAACTTTATTCAAAAGAAGTGTGATTTATTCGATGTGATCATGCACAATTTTCATGCTAGGCATGGAAAAATTTACTGCCGACTGCATGGCGACGCAGACAAAACAGATTTGATATTTGGTGTATATGAGCCAAACACGGGTGTGTACGCTATAGGCTTCACGTGTACTGCTTTCTGCGTCACACAAGTGTTTAAGAAGGACAAAAGATACTAGGACAGAGTTGCTTGAGGACCTTGCCCCTTTCGCTGGCGGCTTGTCAATTGGCGGTGCGTGGTGCGTACACCAGTGTTGCCACTGTGCACACTTCTGCGGTCGCGGCTCGCGGTCACCTCTCGGGTGATTTCAACAATGGTCACTAGACGCGATGTAAACCAAGGCGTTGGTTTTCAGTTGTCCGCTCGCTCGGCTCATCGGAGGGACTTGAAAAAATGAAACTGAAAGAATGTCACCTCAAGAACGCCACAAGGCAGATGCCTAGTGGGGGAGAGAAATGAATGTGAAAGAAAGAGGAATGGTGGAGGCTGTCAATAATGTTTGGCGTCGCCTCGCCCGCGAACACGCGCCGCCTCTCAACCGGAAGGCGGGAAAAAAAAAGAAAACGTCAGACAGGCCGGCAGGGAGAAGATCACTGCTTTGTAGGCACGACAGCACGTGACAAACTCTTACGTTGAGTATTACGCACTGATATCGTCTGCACAAGTCCCGTCACTTGCCTGCCCTCAATCGCGTTGAAGAACACCTGATAGCTCCACGTCTAGCACTTATCAGCGTTAGGCATTTTACTCATGGCAGTGGTCAGTGTGGCATAAAAGGGCAGGTGGTTAGCGTGCCAAATAATGTTGACAATGCTGTGCCGGTAAAGAGCCTGCCGTTAACAAGCCTTCCTACCGAATTTTTTTTGCCAATAAACGTCCCGTGCACCTCCGAGCAAGCTCCTCCAGCATCATACAATATGTCGAAATGGTGGTGATTTGTTTTTTATTTTTGTAATTTAAATATCCTGGCAAGTGGCGCTTTCAGAATCTACAGAAGAAGGCAGTGCCTAGGCCGAGCCTTACGTTTTTAATGAATACAGAAGGAAAGAAGTCATAATTTTATGCGCTTGATCTTTTGTTGCACGATATTATTGAGATTAGAAAACAAGACATATTTGTAATGTAAGAATGACTAAGAAAAGGTCAATAAATCAGAACTTGCCGTGGCCAGGAACTGAACCTACGACTTTCTAATAACGCGTCCAACGCTCGGCCAACCGAGCTATCACGACGGTCATCTCTTATCGACCTTATGGGACATATCTCAGCATTGAAACGTAGGGGCTTCGGTTAGCGCTGCCAGCAGCCATGGCGGCGAGTCTTGAATGCGACGAGTCTTAAAATACACATGTACTGCAATACATAAGAACGTAGTCTGGTCTTTAGACCCGTTTTGGTCGCTCGAATGGGCTCAAATGTAGTATAAATGATTGCGCAATTGAAGCATTGACCACAGCACGCCAAAAAAAAAAGATTAATATATGTTCTATGTCATTGTTATGAACACTGCAACTGTCTCTGTCATTGGTATTAGCGATGACTTATCATTTCACTCAATAGCTTGTAAATCATAATCGCAATGTTCGGGCTACTTCGCAGGTATCTTGCTAATATATATATATATATATATATATATATATATATATATATATATATATAAATTGAAAATACTGGGTTGGTGGATGCTGGAATCATTGGTGGATATGGTGGAAATAGTAGTGGATATGGCGGAATTATTAGTGGATATAGTGGAGACTGTAGTGGGCATAATGGCTGATTACGGCGAGAGTAAAAAAAAATGATGGCAGATGGTGGTGATGGTGGCAAGCCAATGGTTGTGACGGTGGAAAAAGCCCGCTGATGATGGCCAGAGGAGAAAAATGGTGGCAGATGGTGGTGGTGGTGGCGAACCAATGGTGGTGACCATGGAAAATACCGGCTTATGGTGGTGAGGCAAAACGTCTTTGGTGGAAGGCTTGGGGAACAAGGTGGATGACGGTGGCGTGATGGAAGCTTGGTGGATGACGGTGGCGTGATGAAAAAGCACATGGCAGTATGTGAAATCACTTATTTCAAGCGTTTAAGTCTTGTATTCGCCGAGATATATGTATGGTCAGAAAAAACCAACGCAGTCGTCATGCTTTCTAGCATGCTCATTTTTTTATTCCAGGGGTGTCAACAACGCTTCAATTTTTTGGCAGCGTAGAATAAGCGACCGTGAATATAAGTTTACATTTCGCGCACGTACTTACATCAGTTTGACATCCGCGATGCATTTCTTTACTGTGATGGTTAGAAGACTAGAGGTGTCACTGAAAATAGTGACAATAAATGTTTTACATCAGCGCACAGTTGTCGAGAAATAAGTGAGCTCCAGTTTGCAATTACCCCTTTCAATGTTTGATCAGAACACAGCGATGACTTGATCTCACCATGCTAGAAACACAACCCTGGCCATTCTTGCGCACTTTATTGCTTCAGCCGTACTTCTAGGTTAACAAAGTGCGTGTGAATGTGCATAAAGTTTCAATTTCGACATGCGTCGAGACGAGCCCCAGTGAATTCGACTTTCACCTTATGTTCTGCCACCATGATTTGCAAAGGTCTTTCCTACCGACTGAGCCGGTACAAGTGTTATCGGTGCTTGCGAGTTTCAGAATGCACAATTTTGACGAGTAAAAATGACAATACAGCACAGCTGTAGCATCATTTCACCTAAGTAAAGCCTATTTTATTGTGTACGGTGTCCGCACAAGAAGCGGCAAATATCGATGCGACGCGCTTTCAGCACTTCCACGAAATGTGCGCATCCCTTCACCGACAGCCGCCGGTCACAGTCGCCGGCACTTCACTGGCTTTTATGCGAGAACACAGACTCGTCAATTCGTATGCTTACTGAACGAATATGATAGCATGATGTTTCTGGCACACTGCATTCGTTTTGCTCCAGCCGTTATGTAGTTGTTCCAAACGACAGAGCAACAGCGGTGCGCTGGCATGACTGCGCTGTGTGCTGCGCGAAAAACATCACAATCAATTGCTTTGGCGTACCTGTCGAATGAACATAAAAGCGTCATAAAGCGTGAACAGATATCACCCCTTGGAAGGAGCAAGAAATGGATATTGAAATTGGCAGTAGCCGCCGATAAACTCTACCTGCTCCTCAGTCCACTAAGTTGTTTGTTTTCTCGCGGTTGTAAATTGTAACAAAGACATAGCCCTGTTGCCATTATCGCCGTGGCAATCGTTGCAGGCACCACTTGTTCGTGTTTATGAAATGTGGAAATGTTAGAAGCAGGTGCCGATCCCGTCACAATCGGAGTAAGTTACAAAAAAATGAAGTGTAAGAGTGAGAATGTGAGTTAACTACTTTTTTAACGCCGCATCTTCAATCTGTCGGCCTGGCGCAGTGGTTAGTGTGCTCGGTTAGAAATCCAAAAGTAGCAGGGTTGATTCCGCGCTGTCGCCACTATTTTTTTGCGGGCGTTTTCAACATGGTTTTCATACGAATATTTTATCATTTCTTTAGTGTCAGGAGGCCACGGTGGTTCTGACGCTGCTTCGCGCTCCAGCACTGCCGGCTGGAGCGTGCCATCAACCATCTGCTCCACCACACGCCACCATACACCATGTGCTACCGACATTTCCACCATCATAATCTACTGAAATAGTATACGTTGTTTCAATAGGATATATATATATATATATATTGTAACAAACGTGTTCTTCGGAGGAGTTTCAGCAAGAAACTCGCCAGGGCAAACAAGACAGCTGCAGCACAGAAAACAGGAGGTCGAGAGCGTGACACACGAACTTGGTCGTCTTTTCTCTCCCTGGCACAGAGCTAGCGCCGATATGCACTAACACAATTTCCTCCCCGCAGAAAGAGGAGCCATCTTGGCGTCGCCGACTTAAGGAACAGACGCATGGTTTAAGTCGCGTGACATGAACTGTTTCGCGGCCTCGGCAGCGAATAGCGGGTGATGGGTTGACCAGCTCAACGACGTAGTTTACGGGAGATGTCTGCTCCAGTATGCGGTAAGGACCGTGGTACCATGACAAAAGCTTAGTCGAAAGTCCGGGAGTTGTGGACGGGACCCAAAGCCAAACCAGCTTTCTCGGGGAGTAATGGGAATGAGACACAGCTGTGTCCTGACAGAATTTTTGGCTTGACTGATCTTGCGTGGTGTACGAGCGAGCCAGTTTATGGCATTCTTCCGCGTAAGCAGCAGTTTGAGAGATGGGTTTGCCCTCAGAAACGTCCGGTTCGTACGGCAGAATGGTGTCTATAGAACATGAAGGTTCACGTCCATACAGGAGAAAGAAGGAAGAGAAGCCAGTGGTAGTTTGAGACGCAGAGTTGTAAGCGTAGGTGACGAAAGTTTGTGTGGTCTTCTGACATGTACATCGCCAGCATGTCGGCAAGGGTACGATTAAAGCGTTCCGTCATGCCGTTTGTCTGAGGTTGGTATGCGGAAGTGGTGCAGTGTACAATGCGGCATTCTTTGAGCAGAGCCTCGATGGCATTTGAGTGGAAGACGCGGCCACGGTCACTATGGAATTCACGTGGGGCCCATGGCGCAGAATGAGATGACGAAGAAGGAACCACGCGACATCTTTCGCAGTGGCGGCTGGTAGCGCAGATGTTTCTGCGTACCGCGTGAGGTGGTCGACGGCGACTAATATTCAGCGGTTGCCGTCAATAGTGGTCGGGAGTAGACCAAAGAGATTGACTCTGACGCGGTGGAATGGTCGGGCAGGGCAGGGCAATGGCTGTAGAAGACCAGCGGTGCTGTGAGTAGGAACCTTGCGACGCTGGCATGCAGGGCACGACTGAACGTACCGGCGAACGTATCGATACATGCCTCGCCAGTAGTACCTCGGACGAAGACGCGAGTACGTCTTGAACGAGCCAGCATGACCGCACTGAGGGTCTTCGTGGAAGGCACTGCAAATGTCCTTGCGCAAATGACATGGGATCACTAGAAGCCACCTGCAGCCTTCGGTCAGGTGATTGCGATGATACAGAAAGCCTTCACGAAGTGCGAAGTGCTGGACTTGACGATGTCGGGTGCGTGAGACAGAGTGTGGGGCCCGTTGAGACAAAATGTCAAGCAGGGAAGCGATCCAGGGATCTTTGCGCTGTTTTTCTGGCATGTCGGTGATGGTTAGAAATGATGAATTACAAGTGGAAGCTGGTGAGCCGGCAGTGTCGGAAGGCAGTAGTGATTGAGATAGGGTGTCAGCGTCTGAGTGTTTTTGTCCAGAGCGATGCATCACACGTATATCGTGCTCCTGTAATCATAAAGCTCAGCGAGCCAGGCGTCCAGTCGGGTCTTTCAAAGACGACAGCCAGCATAGCGCGTGGTGGTCGGTAACAACATCAAACCTACGCCCATAGAGGTAGGTGCGAAATATACTGATTGCCCAAACAATCGCCACACACTCCTTTTCTTTGACGGAGTACTTTGACTCCGCTTTTGTGAGGGTACGACTGGCGTATGCTATAACGTACTCGCCAAAGTCTGGTTTTCGCTGGGCGAGCACTACGCCAAGGCCGACACCGCTAGCGTTCGTGTGGATTTCTGTAGGCGTGTTGGCGTCATAGTGGCACAGTATTAGAGCAGACGTGAGGAGAAGGCGAAGCTTCGTAAATGACTTATCGTAATCGGCACTCCAAGCGGAGAAGTCATTGCTGCCAGCGAGAAGCTGTGTCGAGGAGGATATAATGGAGGGGAAGTTGTGGCAAAAGCGCCGAAAATATAAACACAGCACAATAAAAATTCGGAGTTTCTTCACAGTGCTGAGCTTAAGATATTCAGCAACTGCTCGATGTTTGGCAGGATCTCGTGGATATTCTTCTTGGAAGACGACGTGGCCTAGGATGGTAAGCTTATGGGCGCCAAAATGACATTTATTCAGGTTTAACTGCAAACCGGCGTTAGTGAGGCACTCGGTAACATGTTCAAGGCGAGTGATATGAGATGGGAAAGCTGCAGAAAAAAACACTATGTCATCTAAGTAGTATAGACAGGTCTACCATTTGAGGGCTCTGAGAATGGTGTCTCTCATCCTTTCGAAGGTAGCAGGCGCGTTGCAAAGCCGAAACGCATTACGTTAAATTCGTATAAACCGTCAGGGGTGACGCTGTTTTCGGACGTTGGGCTTCAGCCATAGGCAGTTACCAGTAGCCTGAGTGCAAATCCAGTGATGAGAAATATTTGGCTCTTTGAAGGCAGTCCAGGGCGTTGTCGATGCTTGGTAGGGGATAAATATCCTCCCGTGTATTCTTGTTTAAGCGGCGGTAGTCAACGTAAAATCTTATTGAACGGTCTTTTTTCCGCACCAGCACAACAGGAGAGGGCCGGCGACTGTTTGATCTTTGAATCACGCCACGTTTCAGCATGTCATCGACGTTGTCGCTAATAACGCGGCTTTCTGCCTGCGACACCCGGAAGAGACGCTGTCGCAGGGGAGCGTGATTACCGGTGTCAATACGATAAGCCACTGCAGACGTGCGCCCCAATAATGGCTGGGCAACGTCGAAAGAGGCACGAAAGCGTTCAAGCAGTTGAACAACCCTTGTGTGCTGAACTGGCGTAAGCGCGTTATCGATGCTGCGCAGCAGTATGTCTTCGACAGGGGAGGTTGTAGCCGTGGCAGAAGAGATGGCATTTATCGGCAACGGTGTCTTTTCGCACGTTGCATCCAAAGGGGAGCTGGCCTCAAAACTGTCTAAATTGTCAACACATTCACCGCGTGAAACAGTTGCCGAGCAAGGAGAGGAATTGCACGCATAGAGCACACCAGCACCATGCACAAGGGTAACGAAGGCAATTGGTAGTATAAGGTTCCATCGGCGATTACCGTCTTCAGACAGTGTAAACAGGGCAGTCAAATCACGAACTGAGTCAGAGAAAACGGACACCAGGGTGGTAGAGAACAGAGAAATGATAGCGTCAGAAGCGACAACCAATTTAGGCACCGACCTCGGGACGTCGGCGACTTTGGTACTGAAAGGGGACGAAGCGAGTCGAGCTCCAGCGCAGTCGACGAGCGCATCATCTGTAAAAATGTCCCAACCGAGGATCACGTCATGGGACGCATCTGGTAGGACAAGGAATTCCACAATGTAGAATGTATCGTTGATAAAAATATGAGCCGTGCACGCCGCCACAGGCTCAACGTGCTGTGAGCTTGCCGTCCATAATAAAAAATTAGAAACGGGTGTCGTCACTTTCTGCAGTTTGCGGCACAGAATTTCACTTAAACAGAAACGGCAGCTTCTGTGTCGACAAGAGCGTTCGTAGCGATACCATCTATAATAACCGCGATCTCGTTCGAAGGCGAAAGATGAGGCCTTGAAATTTTCGACAAGGCCGCAGTTCGTGCCTCAAGAACTGCGGCTCTTAGTTTTCCTCTTGCGTGGGGTTGGTACGGCGGAGCATAGGAGAAATAGAGCGGCGCCGGGGAGGAGGAGATCGACAAGAGGGGGAACTGGCACGGCGCGAATAAGCGCCCGATGAGTCTGCGGAAACAGTTTATGATGGCTGCTGTGGCGTGTAGTCGAGGTTGGGTATGTAATCATTGGCATAAACACTGCGTTGATGACGACAGTGACGCGCAACATGACCAGGAATGCCGCAGGCGTAGCAGATGTGCCTGTTGTCTGGAGTGCACCAAGGGTTGTGAGGTGGTCCGGGAGGCAAGAGTGGTTGCACGAGAAGCGGGCGTATTAGGTGAACAAGGCGTGGTGGCGAGTAGAAGTCGGTGACTGGGGCGGATGGTGTTGACGACGGTCGAGCATAGGAACGGGTAACGGCCTCAGCATAGATGTGAGGCGCTGCAGGCTGCGTTGGTGGTACAGGAGGTGGAAGCGCCTCAGCATCTTGAGCTTGAAGGACACGACTGAGCGAGTGATCCAGTTTTGTGGGACTCTCGGCGACGGACGTGACAATACGACAATAGAGAGCTGACGAGCCACTTCCTCACGAATGTATTGCTTAGATTGCGGCAGTAAGGTGGAATAATCCGCGCCAGTGCTCTTAGCTTCCAAAGATCAGAGTTCCACTGAGCGAATTCCAGCGCGACATGTAGAAAAGCGCTCTTAGCGCAGCTCGTCAAAACTTTGGCACTGTTAAATAATTTGCGCTACTGTCTGAGGGCACTTGGCTACCAGCATATGAAATGCGTCGTCATCTATGCCTTTCAGTATGTGCCTTATTTTGTTAGACTCCGCCATAGATGCATTCACGCGCTTACACAGATCGATGACGTCCTCAATATAACTCGTAAAATCTCACCGTTCTGTTGGGCTCTGGCACGGAGGCGATTTTCGGCGTGAAGCTTGCGTAATCCAGGACGACCGAAGAACGAAACGATGATTTCCTCGAATGTCGACCAGGTGGTGAACTTGGCTTTATGTTTGTAGTATCATAGCTTTGCCACATCGGTCAGATAGAAGCTGACGCACGTCAACTTAGCAGGGTCGTTCCACTTGTTGGGACCGCTAGCACACCCAAACTCTACCAGCCACTCTTCGACGTCAAGTTCGTCGGTGCCGCTGAACATCGGAGGCTCATGTTGACGAAGCGTCCAAGCACACATGACTGTAGGTGGTGCTTGGGACGGAGTGGCGCCCTCGGCCATTCTGGGGGCAGATGTTAAAGTACGGTTGCGGAGCTCTAGGACGAAAAGGGGAACGACCCAGCAGCGCTCCAACAAACGTAAAAAGCGTGTTCTTCAAAGGAGTTCAGCAAGAAACTCGCCAGGGTAAGCAAGACAGCTGCAGCACAGAAAACAGGAAGCCGAGAGCGCGACACGCTAATTTCGTCGTTTTTTCTCTCTCTGGCAAGGAGCTAGCGCCGATGTGCACCGATACAATATATATATATATATTTTTATACGTTAATGAGCAGCGTTTTTATATAGATTAGCACAGTAAAAGACACGTAGTCATTGACTTTGTATCCACGAGCTATTGATTTTCTTGGTGAGTAAATATCGTTTGACTCGTGGGCAGTGCTATCCAGCATTAAAAACTGACGATTGCCGCTATAGATGCCAGCGATAAAAAAACTATTTTTTACGGTCGTTGTTTCCGCTTTGTTTAGCATTTGTTTCTTATTTTTCTTCTATGTTGCTTCATGCTGCTAACTGCGGTAAATGTAACCTTCTCGTGTAACTGCCATCGCCAACATCTCAATTCTTACTTTTCACTTACCCGAAACCTGAAGAAAGTCTGTGAGAGGTGCTCTCTTTGTGACGTCATAGTCTTTCATGGATCCTTCTAGAAGATCCTGGAGAATTCGTCCGGGCATGGTGATCACAAATGCGTGATTCACGTCATCATTAAAGGCCAGCACTTCAATGACGTGTTGCAGCAAGATGCGACCTGAGGAAATATTCGTTCGTAGAACGTTTGTTTGAGTGTGTTTTGTTTATAGAAAAAGTGCAGAAGTCGCTTCGACCCAAATAAAAATAAGAAGCATATTGTCAAAGCCCACCTACAGAGGGAATCAATGACATGCGAAGCACAAATGCAAAACGTTGATAGGTTACTTTAAAATCAGCACAACATTACGAGGTGCAGGTAAATGGTGCCGTACACAACTTTCAGGTCATTGTTATTATGTTTGGATATGTAGTTAGCCGTCGTCATCTATTCACGTGAGGTGATATCAAACTTAGCATGTGTGGAGCTATCGAAACGCCCGCGGGCACGCGATGAGCGTGGTATGCTGTCATATTCTTACTTACACGCGTGTCGGGATGATCATGTTTGCACCACTCATATATTTCGTCATCCATTGATGTCACGTAACACTAAGTTTGGTATATGTGGAGCTAGTAAAGCGGCCGTGAGCGCATCATGAAGGGCCCAATATACTCCAGTGTAGCGTTGACACGCGCGCACGCTGGGCACAGTGTCGCAACGTTACCAAATGCGAGCACTCTATAGTCTAACGCCAGGCGCGACCGGCGCGACCAACGTCCGTCGGCTTAGCCCGAGGGCCGCTGGAATTGCAGCATGCCACATGCTGCAATTCGTGCCGATGCTCAAACTAGACAACACTGCGTCTACCTCTTTTTGCGACTGCGGGACGCTGGACGCACTTAAACGCGCATGCGTCAAAGCAACGCAGCGGGCGCGGGCTTGGGAGTATTTATTTCATTAATTTATTTTATTTACAATACCTCAAAGGCCCCAATAAAGGGTTTTACATGAGGGGTGGTCTATTACAATGGAATAAAGGGGTAGATGTTCGATCGCTGCTTGGAAGTTGATGATACTGGAGTAATGTACAGCGTGAGGAGCAAGGCCATTCTAATCTTGTGCGGTCTTGACAAAAAGGATGAAAGGTGCGCAGGATGTGAGCACTTGGCATATAAGCAGATTCTCCGTGATTTACGCGGTCTGAATGATGATCGGCTGGCTTGATGATGGCAGTACGAGGTGATACATGATAGAACTTGAATAACAGGCACAGACAAGCAACGCAGTGGCGTTATGAAAGGGTGGCGAGTTTATCACGAGATTAAGGCTCGGTTACGCTTGACGATATGAATATTCTAAAATAATGAATCTTGTCGTGCGTCTTTGCACTGTTTTAGGTGTTTTAGTATTGTTACTTTGATGAATGTCCCAACCAACGCATGCGTACTCAAGTTTTGGTCTAATTAGTGTCTGATAAGGTAGTAGTTGGACAGAAGTAGGAACTAGATAAAGGTTTCGGCTCAGACAGCCAAGAGCACAAATTGCTTCGTTAGTAATGTCCAATATTTAAAGAGATCATGTAAAATCAGAACAAATTCGGACACCTAGATAATTTTCTTTTGTTACACAAGAAATTTGAGTGTTTTTGCTGAAGTGTGTAGGGAGATATGTAGTACTGTCGGCGATAAAGATAGGCTGGGGACGTCTTGTTTGCGTTGAGAGACATTAACCATGTTTTGCACCACATTTCGATCTTATGAAGGTCAGATTGAAGTTCTTGAACATCTGATGTGTTGTTGACTGAGCGATAAATGACGCAATCATCAGCGAAAAGTCTGTTGTTAGAGGAAATACTATTCAGCAAGTCGTATATGGCAGGACCGGCTTTTGCGTGGCAACGCCGGCGTGACGCAACAAAATGAACACCAGTGAGCACGCTCACCGCGTCACGTCGAAATGTATTGGCGCCTTTATTGTGGTATGTAGTCATGTTCTCACATGACACGCATTTTGTGATTCTAATGTTTGCACCAGTCACATGCCTTCGTCATTCACTGACGTCACGTGATGCCAAATTTGGCATAAGTGAAGCTAGCGAAGCGACCGCGAGCGCATCTAGAGTGTGGCCCGTAGTCATGTTGTTACATGACACGCATGTCGCGATTATCTTGTTTGGATGTGCCATTTACGTATGCCGTTCGTTCGCGTCGCGTAATACCGAGATTGGTACATTTGAAGCTAGTGAAACGGCCGCGAGTGCATCATGAGCGTAGCATGTAGTCATGTTGTTACGTGACACGCATATCAGGTTTGTCATGTTTGCACCGGTATCATACCTTCGTGATCCATTCACGCCCCATGTTACCGAATTGGGTGTAATTTAATCTGTCAAAATAGCCTCCAGTGCATCTTGAGCATGGATTGTAGTCATGTTGTGACATGACGCGCATCTCATGATTACCATGTTTGCACCACTCACATAACTTCATCATCCTTTACCGCACCATAATATCAGATTTGGAATATGTGACACTAGTGAAACGGCCGCGAGTGCATCATCAGCGTGGCATGTAATCTTGTCGTTACATGACACGCATATCATGATTTTTATGTTAGGGTCTGTCACTTGTGTTCACCATGCAATCATGTCATACCATACTAGTTTTGCAACATGTCATGGGAACGAAACCACTACAAGAGCTGCAGGACCAGGAAACGTAAATCATGATATTTATGACATACGTGTCAATATTTTCATCTTATGACTATTCAAGTACGTTCTTCATACAGTCATGTTATGCCTTACCATGTTTGGTATTGATACCTATATTTAAATGGCCCGGAGAGCCTAAAGTCTTAGGTGGATAGATTGATCGATCGATCGATCGATAGATAGATAGATAGATAGATAGATAGATAGATAGATAGATAGATAGACAGACAGACAGATAGATAGATAGATAGATAGATAGATAGATAGATAGATAGATAGATAGATAGATAGATAGATAGATAGATAGATAGATAGATAGATAGATAGATAGATAAGCTCAAGATCGCTGAAGTTCGCCAAGAAATGTTTCGCATTTAATAAAGGACCATCGATATATACGCCGAACTTCTGGTCCAGGTTATGTTATCACTTTCTTATTCCGTTTAACTGAAATGCTTCCCCTAACATATTCTTTGATTTTAAAAGAGCATAATTGAAAAAGTTGGTTCAACCTCTCTGTTTTTTTCACGAATCATTTTTTGTTCGTTCCTATTGACGTGCCTGTTACTCTATTCGCTCAAGCTGCAATGGATCTTTTGGACCCATTTCCCACGTCATCGGCAGGTCGAAGATTGATTTTAGTAGCCAGCGACCACCTCACTCGTTACGCCGAAACCAAGACTCTTGAGATGGGCACGGCAAGTGAAACAACTCGACCTTTCGTGGAGAATGTGGTGCTGAGGCATGGCGCTCCGTCAGTGGTAATAACTGACAGGGGAACTGCATTCGCAGCCGAACTATTACAGATGGTTTTAGGACTTATTGGCACATCCCATCGGCGAACAACGGCGTATCATCTTCAAGCGAACGGTCCTAAAGAGCGTCTCAACAAGGCACTTGCGGATATGCTCTGCATGTACGTCGATGTGGAGCACAAACCTGGGACGAGATCTTGCCTTATGTCACGTTCGCCTATAACACGGCTCATTAAAACAACAAGAACAGCGCCATTCCGCCTTCTTCAGGGTCATGAAATCACCACTATGTTGGATGCTATGCTGCCGCACGAGTGCAAAAACGTCAAGATAAATGCTGATTATACCACCCAGCTTGCCAAAGCAGCCCGACAACTTGCACGCCTACATATTAGTCACCAGCAGGACTACGATTCAAGACAGTACAACCTTCCTCACAGACTAGTTTCATACGAACCAGGAGAGAAAGTTTGGGGATAAACGCCTGTTCGGCGCTGTGGCCTCTCAGAAAAACTCCTAAGACGGCACTTCAGGCCCTATAAAGTTCTACGACGTCTCAGTGAGATTATTTATGAGGTTGTTGCTGATAATGCGCACTCAATAAGGCGTCGAAGGTGTGCTCCAGAAGTTGTGCACCTTGTTGAGATGAAACCTTATTTTTCCGAATGAACTTATGCGTTTCCAACGCGAACGAACCACTTTGCCTATGAAGCATCGGGACGGTGCTTTCTTGAATGGGAGGCTTATGTCACGGCTAACGGCAGTGGAAGAGGACGACGAAGTGATAAGCGTGAACAGCACCCTCGGTGGCTCTGAGAAAGATGATGTCGAAGCGACTGCTTCTTTGTTGCGTTAATACATACCTTGTTTTTTTCTGGTCGCACCCGCGTCGTGTATCCTGTTATTTTCACATCGGGACAATATGCAGATGATATTACTCTGTGGGTAAACAACGGCAGCATTGGGTTATTTGAACAACGTTTACAAAAAGCAATCAACACCGTAGAGCAATGCATAGAAGGAACAGGTCTCACGTGCTCGTCCGAAAAATCTGAGCTGCTACTATATAGACCAACATTAAAAGCCCGACCTCCCAAGCTTCACAACACACATAGCTACACAGACATACAACTTAAAACACGAGAAGGACATACCATGCCCCTTGTCGACAAGATAAGGGTACCGGGGTTAAATATAGAAGCCAAAGGCGCCAACGGGAAAACGGTACGCAATATCGAAGCGAAGGTTTCTCAAACGATGCGCCTAATCAAAAATTTGCGAATAAGCATAGCGGTATGAAAGAGGCAAACGTCATGAGGCTCATCCACGCGTTTGTCATCAACCACGTTACTTATCTTTCTGCATACCATAGATGGTTCGCAGCAGAAAAAATGAAATAAACAGCCTCATAAAAATATCTACAAACAAGCGCTGGACTCACGCAAAGCACAAGTATAGAGAGGCTGTCAGAGCTAGGTTTACAAAATACACTTGAGGAACTGATGGAGGCACAACGTATTGCACAGTACGAGTGCCTCTCTAAAACCAAGACTGGCAGATGCATCCTGGAAAAAAAGAGGCATCACTTACCACACAAAATTTGGCACCAAATGCGACATTTCTCGGGACGTACGGGCTAAGCTCACATGCCTCCATTGCCTAAAAACTTGCATCCCGTGCACAACGCAGGTAGAAGGCTGAGCAGAACCAAGACAATGACAAAAAGCTACGGAAACAACAAAAAAGTGGTCTTCGTAGATGCCGCTCGTTACAAACACAAAAGCTGCTTCGTCGCGGCTGTAGTTCCCCAAAAGAAGCAATGCAGTACCAGTCGGACAATACACACGAGACGCGTTGAAACAGTGGAAGTTTTGGCCATATCACGAACGGACGCGTGTTATGTAATCAGCTATTTACAAATAGCTGTACGCAACTTTGCAAATGGCAGAATCTCCCCTTCAGCACTGCGTATTCTTAGAACAGGCAAAACCAACCAAGACGACAGGTGCGTTTGCATTCTCTGGTTCCCAGCTCACATACCCTACACCACGGGAGATACCAACCCTAACGAGGTGGCACATAACGTACCTCAAAAACTCACTTTCCCAGCTACAATGAATGTTGGTCTCTCGTGAGAATTTTCAATTGTGTGGGAGGTGAAGAACCGAATGACAACGTTCAATGAAATCACAAATTAATATAAATTACAGAGGCGTTTTACCCCCTCCTCATCATAAACTCAACAGGGTACAGTCTGTTCGATGGTGACAATTACAAACCAGATCCTATAGAAATATAGCGCTTCTACATGCTATATATCCAGAGATCTACGCGACCACTCAATGCAAAGATTGTCACACACGAGCTTCCTTAGAACATATAATATGGGAATGCCAGAGATTAAAACATAGTAACGAGAACGCAGCCTCCAGCGACAGCCTTCGTGCGCGTTGGCTGGCCGTGCTGCTCAGTTCAGCACTGGACAATCAGCTATGGGCAATCCAGCGGGCTGAGAAAGCCGCTAAGAGGCAAGACCTTCTAGCGACACCTAGGAGAATGGCCAGCCCACTAACACGCCGGATACAAAATAAAGTTATGCCTGCCTTTCCCGCGTAGCCTTCGCAGCCAAATCTATTCCCTACCATCTCCGGCATCCGATCAAGAGATCACGTGCGCATGACGTGCCCGAACAAGCCCGAACCCCACGCACGCAAGCGGCGTTGTCTTTTTTTTTTTTGACCAGGCACCGTTATTTCATGTCGTAGTCAACTGCCTGTGTCTGCGGAATAATTGGGAAATGCTGACCTATACGTGGTAGAATAAACGAGCACAGCGAGTGCTCGAAAGCTTAGGAGCGCTTCAGGGCAGTCGTCTGCTCGATGGGCTATCCGCGCGCACGAGCGCATGCAAACCACCAACACATTAGCCCCACATCTCGTTGCAATTTACGGAGCAAAAATTAAACAAAAAGAATGCTCGCTTTTCCTCATTGCGTCTCACAATTAAATGTGAAGAATTTCTTAGTGAACGTCGGCGTTTTTGAGCGTATCTATCTATCTATCTATCTATCTATCTATCTATCTATCTATCTATCTATATAGCCACCAACGACTTTTAGCTATCCTGGCCTTTCCAATAATGACATCGATACCTAACTTCGTATGGCATAGGGTGACTGTAGGAAGACATATTTGGCTAGCCATAACATGAAAATCATGACATGTATGTCATGAATGTCATGATTTATATTTCATGGTCCTGCAAAAGCTTTTGCGGTGGTTTTGCTCGAATGGAATGTTGCAAAACTGGTATGGTATGACATGATTGCATGGCAAACACAAGCAACAGATCCTATCATGAAAAACATGACATGCGTGTAATGTAACAACATGACTACATGCTACGCTCATATACCAAATTTTGTGTTACAGCGGCACATATACCAAATTTGGTGTTACAGTACATGAATGGATGACGAAGGTATTTGACTAGTGCAAACATGACAATCATGAGATGCGTGTCAAGTAACAACATGACTACATGTCATGCCCATAATGTGTTGGTGACCGTTTCGCTAGCTTTACCTATACCAGATTCAGTTCTATTGGACGTGAATCCAAACATATCCAAATATGATATCCAAACATATCTAAACATGATATCCAAACATGACATATCTAACCATGATAATCACGACGTGCGTGTCATGTAACAATATGACTACAGACCACACTGATGAGGCGCTCGCGGCCGTGCCGCTAGCTCCACATATGCCAAGTTTAGTATTGCGTGACACCAATGGATGAGGAAAGTTTGTGACTGGCGCAAACATGAGAATCATGAGATGCGTGTCATGTGAGAACATGACTGCATGCCACAGTCAAGGCGCCAATACATTTCGACGTGACACGGTGCGCGTGCTCGCTGGCGTTTATTTCGTCGTTTCACGCCGGCGTTGCCAAGCCAGGTGTCGGTCCTGCCATATACTCGCTGACGCGTGCCGTGCTGCGTTACTCCATGCATGTTTCAGCGCGTCCAGCGTCCCTCTATCACGAAAACAGGAAGGCGCAGTGTTTTTTGGGTAGCGAATCTGCGAGAAATGCAGAATGTCGCATTTCGCGCCGGTTGCCGTTGGGCCCCGCCGACGAACGCTGCTCGCACCTGGCGTCAGACTATAGAGTGCTCGCGTTTTGCTAACGTAGCGCCGCTGTGCCCAACGTGCATGCCTGTCAGCGCTACATTGGAGTATATTGGGCCCTTCATGATGCGTTTTGCTGTTTTGCTAGCTCCACATGAACCGAATATGCTGTTACGTGGCGTCAACGGATGACGTTATATATGACTTGTCACTGTTGCAAGCATGTTTATCCTGACACGCGTGTCACGTGAAAACATGTAAACACGCCACGCTCATAGCGTGCTCGTGGCCGTATTGCTCGCTCCACATATACTAAATTTGGTATCACATGACATGAGTAGATCACGAAGGTAAACGACACGTCCAAGCAAGATAATTATGACACGGAAGTCATGTACATGTCATCTTTTACCTCCACCTCGTAACGTTATGCTGATTTTAAAGTGACATATTAACATTTCTCACTGGCGCTTCGCGTATCATTCATTCCCACTGTACGTGGGATCTGTCAACTTATAATTTAAAAATTTATTAATATCCTCAAGCAACAAATACATAAGTTACGCATTTTTTGTTAAATATTTTTTGCTATGTCACGTGTCACTGTTGGCAACGTCAGAGCATAGTCGTTTGCGTAAAGGACCAACGTCACCGCACTATAGCGTATACGTAGGGCCATTCATACGCGCACGTCATGCTCTAATTCTCTGGGCGCACGCCCACACAAGGAAGGGAAAACAGCGTTCATACTGAAATTGGAACCGTTTCCGTGGCACGAAACGTAGCAAAGTTTGGCAGATGTGATCATTAGCACCTCATCTACGCATAGCGCTTGTTAGCTCAAAATTGTCAAACCTAGTGAGTGGCCCTCAAAAGACTGAAATTGAGTAAAAACTACTCGATATTGTGAAATAATGCGCATAAATGATGATTGCAAATATAAGTAATATTCGCAATGCTAAATGGGCGCCGCTGCCCCAGCGTGCAGCTCATATGAATGTTAGAGTAGGACTGCTAAATTACCCATGCAACGTTTACGCGCGAAAGCACGTTACCTTCAAACAGCTGAGAATAGGCAGCTGTTACTTGCACTCGTGTACCGCCCGACACAAATAAGCGAAATTTCTCACAGCACACGCACGTGCGAGAAACGCACGCGTGATAGCAGAACACAGCCTCGTCCGCGAATTTCAATCAGCGACCTCAAAATGGCCACCAGCAACGCCGAATATGTCATGGCCGAGATTCTGTCACGCAGCTCGGAATAAAGCACCATCTTTTTTCTCATCGTGTGAAGTAGCCCTAGGGACCAACGACAGCGCTTCAGGGTCTTAATAAAAAAGGCCATCAACCTGGCGGGTCCAAGCCCCAGGTCGTGGCGCGCAATTTCAATGCGCCGCACCGCACTTGGGGCTACCTGTATAATACCAGCAAGGGCGCGGAACTGTGGCAGAACGCGACTGACATGAACCTGACTCTGATCACTGACAAGGCCTTTCCCGCTCGGTTGGGTACCTCATCTTGCAGAGACTAGACTCCCGACTTGACTTTCGTCAACAATCTTCCCGATTTACAGTGGGCCAACTTGAACATTGACTTGGTTAGCGACCATTACGTCCTGGTGACGCAGTTCTCAGTGGTCGGAAAGAGGGCACAGTAGTTTTCTTGGACAGACTGGGACTAGTTTCGCAAATTGCGCCACGACCTACCACTACCTGCGACTAGACCAAGCCTCGAGCAGCGGATTAGCCAGGTCAGAGAGGACGTCATAATTACCACGAAGAAGATTAGTACTGATATTCCGGTTGAAAAAAATCGACAGCCACCTTGCTCACCTGCTCGAGGCCAGCAGGCGGTTCTCGCCCGCTGGAAAAGCCAGTGCCTCAATCAGAGGTAGCGCAAGAAGATATCCGTCCTTAACAAGACCTTCGAGGAGCACTGCCGCGTCCTCTCCAAGCAGCAGTGGGACGAGGTGTGCAACTCGGTAGATGGCTGGATGCGTAATCTCCAGACATGAAACCTGCTCAAGCACCTGCTCAACGAGACCAACACCAAAACTAATCAGCGGAATGTACTAGCTCGAGCCGTTCACTAAGTCAAGCAGTTGTCTTCAGAAGAGAAGGTTTTGAAGCAGCTGGTGCAAAACTAGCTACCTGTCGACTCAAACCTCGCAACAACGTACCTCGAGTACTCAAGACCGGCTAACACTGAACTGGACGCCGAGATATGCCACGAAAAGGTTGAGCAGGTGCTCCACAGGCTCACTGAAAGGTCTGCTGCGGGCTCTGACTGCATAACTAACAAGACCCTGCGCAACCTGGACGACTGGTCAATCGACTACCTCACCAAAGTCACAAACGAGACATAAATGGGCGGCGAAGTCCCCGTCTTGGAAGGTCGCACGCACCATACTCATTCCCAAGCCGGGGAGGCCTCCCAACTTAGACAACATGCGCCCTATTTCGCTCACGTCCTTTGTGAACAAGGTAACAAAGCATGTGGTACTCAATAGGTTGACTCGGTACCTGGAATACAATGGGCTCTACCCGCAAACCTTCATTGGTTTACGGGCCAAGATGTCGACGCAAGACGCTATGAAGCTGCTCAAGCACCAAGTTATCGACTGCAAAACTCGAGACATGTGGACCATTCTCTGCCTCGACTTAGAGGAAGCCTTCGACAATGTTACTCACTCTTTCGTGCTGCGGTCAATTGCAGAGCTCGGCCTCTGAGTCAGGTTCTACGAATATGTCAAGTCGTTCTTGACCCGTAGGAGAGCCACTCTCAGAGTGGGAGACCTTGTCTCCGAGGAGATCGAGCTGGGCTTGCTTGGCTCGCCACAAGGATCAGAGATATTGTCACGTAATACAACAGGGGGAACACACACAATGATATATTGAGGGCGAACTTGTGCCCAGAAAAGTGGCTATGTCACAAGGAAGAGTCTGCTAAAAGCATTCCGCCTACGTGTCCCTTTCTGAACAACTACTCTGTCAGTATTCCCGGCTCGTGCTCGTGCACCAGAGGAGTGCGCTGCTCTGCTCTAGATGCGTATTCACGCGCGAGGCGCAGTAGACGCCCACATAGCGTCTCGTTGGTTGCGAGGCACTGTAGACGCCCACATAGCGTCTCGTTGGTTGCGAGGCACTGTAGACGCCTACATAGCGTCCCGTTGGTCCTCTTCGTAAAATAATTAGTAGGATCAATCTCTGTGGCATTACTCCGCCTCCTAAATGCGCATCGCCTCGATGCGTGAATCCGAAAGGTCAATAGCCGAGGGCATAGATGTTTCATTCTTTTTCGTGGTATGGCTTCATGCGGACAACGTGGACGACCTCCACATGGTTTTGCTGTTTCGAGCGCTCTTGTCCGTCAGGGTTCACTTCATAAGTTAGGTCACTTAGCCGGCGAAGGACCTTATATGGACCAAAGTACCATCGAAAGAGCTTTTCTGACAGGCCACGGTGCCGTATTGGTGTCCAGATCTATACTTGATCACCTGGCTGGTACTTGACTCTCCTGCGGCGCAGGTTGTAGTAGTCCGCATCCTTGAACTGTTGTTGACGTATTCGATGCCTTGTCAACTGGCGTGCTTCTTCAGCTTTCTGCAGAAATTCTTCAATGTCAGATGGCTCGTAGTGGTCATTGTCGACTGGGAGCATGACGTAGAGAGTTACATTGACTACGTGACCATAGACAAGCTGAAATGGGGTGACGTGGGTGGTCTCTTCGAGGGCCGTATTATAGGCGAACGTTGCGTAAGGCAGGATTTCATCCCACGTTTTATGCTCCAAATCCACATACACCGACAGCATGTCAGCGATCGTGCGATTTAGTCGTTCCGTTAACCCATTCATTTGGGGATGGAACGCAGTGCTTTTCCTATGACTGGTGTTTGTCATTATCATCAAACACTGCATCAACTCTGACGTGAAGGCTGCTCCTCGGTCGGCGATTACTACCTTTGGGGCACCATATCGAAGAACTATGCTGTGCACAAAAAAACTTCGCTTTTTCAGCTGCCGTTCCTCGCTCAAAACAGCCGGTTTCAGCATACCGCGTTAAGTAGTCGGTGGCGACTACGATCCACCTCTTGCCCAATGATGACATTGGAAAGGGTCCAAGAAGATCCATTCCAACTTGTTCAAATTGTGTAGCAGGCGGTTCTATGGTCTGGAGCAGGCCGACCGGGATCAATGGTGGTCTTTTGCGCCTTTTACATACGCGACATGTCTTCACATATTGCTGCACGGACGCCAGAAGCTTGGGCCAGTATTACTTTTGATGAATTCTGGCAAATGTCCGGCTCACGCCCTAGTGACCAGATGATAATTGATCATGACAAGCTTCTAGAATTTCGGGCCTCATTGCTAACAAAACGACGAGTAAGAACTTCTTTTTGTTATGGCCAAAGTTCCTTTTTATAGCACATATTCACGGAGACAGAGTGAAGATAATGTTTTCTTAAATACACGTGAGACCTGGCCGCCACACCTTTCGAGGTGTTCGATCAATGGGAGCAGTTCTTCGTCAGCTCGTTCATGCTCCGCGATATCTGAAGCTTCCATCACACAGAGAATTTTCGAGTCGTCTTCTTCTGAAGGAGTAGAGTCCAGTGGAGTGCGTGATAAGGAATCGGCATCATTGCGTTTTCGCCCAGACCGGTATACAACAGTAATGTCGTATTCTTGTAGTCGGAGGCTCCATCTGGCAAGGCGTCCTGACGGGTCTTTTAAGTTCGCGAGCCAGCAAAGTGAGTGGTGGTCGCTGACGGCACGGAATGGCCTTCCGTAGAGGTATGGTTTGAACTTGCTGATAGCCCATACAACTGCCACACAATCTTTTTCTGTCGCGGAATAGTTTTTTTTTACTTTTGAGAGGGTGCGGCTGGCGTAGGCTATCACTTTTTCTTTTCTATTTTGCCATTGTACGAGTACTGCGCCGAGACCAATATTGCTTGCGTCTGTATGGAGTTTCGTGTCAGCGGTCTCGTTGAAGTGGGCAAGGATCGGCGGGCTTTGCAAACGTTGCTTTAATTCGTTGAAAGCTGTTTCTTGTTCTGCACCCCGAACGAATGAGTCTTCGTCTTTTCTGAGTTTGTTGAGAGGTTCGGCGATTTTCGAGAAATTTTCTACAAATCGTCTGTAGTAAGCGCGTAAGCCCAAAAATCGATTCACCTCTTTCTTGTCTCTGGGCTTTCGGAATCCTGCGACCGCTGCAGTTTTGTAAGGATCAGGGCCAACACCGTCCGCGCAGATTACGTGTTCCAGAAAACGAAGCTTGTCCGAGCTGAACTGGCACTTTTCTGGTTTGATTGTCAAGCCGGCCGACTGGATAGCCTGAAGCACTGACCGCAGTCTCTCTACGTGTTGGTCAAACGTCGCAGAAAATACCACAACATTGTCCAAGTACACTAGGCATGACCGCCACTTCAGCCCCGTGAAGACATTGTCCATCATGCGCTGGAATGTCGCTGGCGCACAACAGAGGCGGAAAGGTAGTGCTTTAAACTCGTACAAGCCATCCGTGGTTACGAAAGCGGTGTTTTCACGGTCTCTTTCATCCACTTTGATTTGCCAATATCCATTTTTAAGTCGAGGAAAGAGAAATATCTGGCGTGCCGTAGCCGATCCAATGTGTCATCAACACGCGGTAAGGGGTATACATCCCGCTTGGTTACGCTGTTCAGTTTCCGGTAGTTTACACAGAATCTCAATGTGTTGTCTTTTTTTCTCACAAGAACTACCGGCGACGCCCACGGGCTGCTAGAAGGCTGAATGACATCATCCTGCAACATCTTCTGAACCTGACTCTTTATAACCTCTCGTTCTTTCAGCGAAACTCTGTAAGGGTGTTGATACACTGGCCAAGTTGTTTACTTTGTTTTAATCCTGTGCTTTACGAATTGCGTGCGACGTACTTTTTAGGAGGTGGAAAAACATTCTGCGAATTTATCTATCAGGTCTTCTAGGACTTTCTTCTCGGCTGGCGATATACTTCGGCTGATTGAAACTGATGTTCCAAGGTCATGCGTAGTTTCCGAAGTAGGCGGCTCTGACGCAACGGCATATAAGTCGGTAACTTCAATAAAGCTGTGTAGAAAAGCGATGATTGATTTGTGGGGTTTAACCTCCCAAAATCACAATATGATTATGAGAGACGCCGTAGTGGAGGGCTCCGGAAATTTCGACCACCTGGGGTTCTTTACCGTGCACCCAAATCTGAGTACACGGGCCTACAACATTTCCGCCTCCATCGGAAATGCAGCCGCAACAGCCGGGATTTGATCCCGCGACCTTCGGGTCAGCAGCCGAGTACCTTAGCCACTAAACCACCGTGGCGGGGCAGAAAAGCGATGACAGTGTCTCTTGCGACATGCTGCATTTCATTTCCGAAATTGGTGAGCAGTACGTTGGCAAGCCCACCATGTCACCGAACAATGCCTCGAGCTATGCAAATGCCTTTCTTTAGCAGCAGCTCGACAGTGCCATCCGCTATTCCTTCAGAGTCGACGAATGCGTCATTCCTTACGCCAACCAGGACGCTGCATCGCGGTGGCACGGTTACATCGCCGTCGATAACACGCAACGCAGAACTTCCCGTCTCCTCGTCTATGGCCAGCTTTGTCAAAAAAGAAATACTAAAACTCTGCAGGTTTATTATGGCGCCGTTAGCTAGCAGGAAATCGATCCCGATTATTACGTCTCTCAAGCATTCTGGCAGAACTAGGAAATCGGCGACATAAGTGGCACCCAGAATCCCAGCCCCTGGTGGTGCACCTTCCCAGAGGTGTTATCAGATGGCCCCCAGCCGTGCGTATTTTTGGTCCACTCCAAGGCATCAGAACTTTCTTCAAATCTTTTGCGATTGCATAGCTTACGACTGAATAATCGGCACTCGTATCAACCCATACGTTAAATTCCCGCCCGTCCATAGTAACACGCAAGTCTGAATAAATTTTTTCTTTACTTATATTTGTCGTCAATTTCTGCTTGTCGCTGCTTCGCTGGGGCCTTGACGGAGGATCTTTGCTCTGTCGGACATCGGCGGCCTTGCCTCCCCAGGTAGCTGGCTTTAGCTTTCCTGACGCGGGCTCGTTGACTGATGGTTTCGAGATTTCGGTGATGAACTTGAACGTCGCGGACTTGGCGATCGATAACGATTTCGTGTTGGTGACCTTGGCTGGTGCTGGAAGATGGCGACTGGAGATCCATGCCTTGAAAGGTACTCTTCAAATTCTATAGGCCTTTCACCATTATGCGGGCATGGAGTATACACAAAAAACCCACGCAGACCGACCCTTCGGTATGGACAGTGTCGGTAAAGATGTCTAGCTTCTCTGCAGTGAAAACAGAGTGGTATCCTGTGAGGTTTGCGCCACACATCGCTTTTCCGTGGTCTCTGCTGTCCAAAAAAAGGTGAGCTGGTCGAAGCTGACTGGCGGGCAACGGGAGTCGCAAACGAGGAATTCTGAACGGCAGGTTGGCGCAAAGCATCTGCGTACGTTGATCCATGGCGTTCCTGCAGGAGTTGTTGAAGTCGAAGAGGTTGCACTTCTGGTTCCGGCTGAAAAATGGCGTGCCGAAATTTATCATGGAAAACGGATTGAAGGGATGAAACTATCGGCATGACTTGCGATTTGAGAATGTTACGAAGCTCCTCCTTGACGATGGAACGCACCAGCTCTCTCAGCGTCTCGTTGCTGCTGTCTCGCTTTGCCAAAAGGATTCCGCGGGCTCATAACCTGCATTCCGATTATGGTGACGGGCATGCTGCTGCAGTTCTCTTTCCTTGGTCATGGCTTCTGTGCGGAATTCAGCAACGGTACGTGGAGTATTGCGAACCAGGCCTGCAAATAAGTCCGGTTTGACTGCACGCATCAAATGGCGCAATTTCTTTTCTTCGGTCATGTTCCGATCGGCACGTTTGAAGAGGCGGGACATGTTCTCAATATACATGCTGCCACTCTCAGTCATGCGTTGGTTTCTTGATTGAGGAGCATTTTTTGCCCTTTCCCGGCGATCCATGCTAGGATACGCAGCAAGGAACTGCTGCCGAAAGTCTTCCCACGTCGCTATTTCCTCTTGTGGTTCTCAAACCATATTCTCGCTCCATCCTCCAACGCTAAGTACACGCGGCCCAATTTCCTCGCCTCATCCCCGGCATTGGTCCTTGCGACAGGCTCGAAATGCTCCAGCCAGTCTTCCAGATCTTCGTGCGCGTCACCATGGCAGGGTTCAGGTAAGCACGGGGGAGACACGATGAGTTCAGATGTTGAAGCTGGATTGGCCTTTTCTCTGAGATTGGCGGTTACCGCTGCCCGTGTTGCTGGAGCAGCGAGGAGTGGTCCGAATTCAGGTGACTAACCTCGAAGGCGGCGGCTTGAACGCCAGTGTACTAGGGTAAGTTCGCCAGGCTCCAATCGCTGGGGGTCAGGGCTTCTTTGTCTTGCGCCAAGGGTACTTCCAATCATACCTCGCACCTCCACCAGAATGTCACGTAATACAACAGGGGGAACACACACAATGATTTATTGAGGGTGAACTTCTGCCCAGAAAAGTAGCTATGTCACAAAAAATGGCAGCATATCTACGGAGTGAATGATGGAAAGTGGGGCGAAGCATTCGTCCATCCATGCGTCCGTCTGTGTGACCGTTCATGCGTCTGTTCGTGCGCCCGTCCCTGCGTTAGTTCATGCATCCGCCCCTGCATCCGTTCATGCGTTCATCCATGCATCTGTCTGTGTGTCCGTTTCGTTTGTTTGTCCATCTATTCAACACTCGAAGTCCCACCATCTTGCAACTTTTTATCATATATTCCCCAAGTAGAAGCACCACCATTAAGTGGACATTCCAAGGACTAAACGAGAGGTGGCACACGCACACTTTCTTACGGCTTGCGCTTCGGGTCTACTTCCCACCTTCAACCACCTTGAGTTCATGGTATATACTAGTTCACTGTATTAATGGCACTGCGGCCCAATGCACGCTAAACCTTTCTAAAACCAAGGAGGTTGCGCCCAGCGAGTATAACGTAGCAACCTTTTCCTGTCAGATAGTGCTCAATGTACATGCCAGTGGCTGCTAATGTGAAATGAGAGACAGGAGGATTCAGCTTTTAATTTCTTACGGCTTGCACTTCGTATCTGCTTCCCCCCTTTAACCACCTCGAATTCATTCATGGTATACACTAGTTCATTGTATTCATGGCCCTGCGGCTCAACGCTCGCTAAACCTTTCTAAAACTAAGAAGGTTACACCCAGCGAGTATAATGTAGCAACCCTTTCTTGTCCGATAGTGCTCAATGTACATGCCAATGGCTGCTTATGGGGATCGCAGCGTGCGCGTTGACTAAAAGCCGAACGTTCCTGTCTCTCAATCCCCATTAGCAACCATTGGCATGTACATTGAGCACTATTTTTTATTTTTAAACAACGCACAAAAGAAAACTCTCACCGGGACCACCTTGGAGGTAAAATGTTATACCTATTTAAGGTATGTGCCACTGGTGGTTATGTACTACGAGGGACGCACAAGCCACGCCATGAAGAGCTTCGCCCCTATAAGAGTCTGCTTAGAGCGTTCCGCTTACGCGTCCCTTTCTGAACAACTACCGTCAGTCTTCCCGGCTCGTGATCGTGTACCAGAGGCATGCACTGCTCTTCCCCAGATGCGTGAGCACGCGCGAGGCACAGTAGACGCCCACCTAGCGTCTCGTTGGTTGCGAGGCACTGTAGACGCCCACATAGCATCTCGTTGGTCGCGAGGCACTGTAGACGCCTAAATAGCGTCCCGTTGGTCCTCTTTGTAAAATAATTATTAGGAGCAATCTCTGTGGCAATATCGCCCGCCCTGTTCAACCTTGTCCTTGTCGGGATGTTCAAGAGGCTGTCATGTATCGAAAGCATTAACCACGCAATTTACGCATACAATATTACCACTTTGTGCACAGGTGGCAGTGACGGACAGGTCAAGCGCTCCCTGCATGAGGCCGTAGACCCAACGGAAGATTGCCTCCGTCCCACAGGCCTGAGGTTTTACCCAAACAAATCCGAGCTCCTCCTCTGCCAAGCCACTAGTAAAGGGCCCAAGCCCAAAAACTGGCAGCCGATCTCGAAGAGTGATATCAAGCTTTACACAGGAGATGGCGGCACAATAACCAGAGTCGACTTCATTCGGGTCCTCGTCATGGCCATCGAGTCAAATGGCTCCAACAGCAACACTATACTCTAGCTCGCTGCCAAGACAGATAACGTGGTTCGGCTGGTAACCAACCGCTACCAAGGCCTCAAGGAAGACAACCTAATCCGCTATGTCAATGTATTTGTGCTCTGCAACTTTTCATACGTCGTGGCCATGCACATTTGGCAGCGTGCCGAGCGTAACTAGACCAACGTCTAGCTCATAAAGATTACCAACCGGGCTCTTGGTATCCCGATCAGGACGTGCACCGAGCGACTGGTACAGCTCGGAGTACACAACACGTTAGAGCAGATTGCCGAAGCGCAGGAGCGGGCATAGATCACGCGCCTTTCGAGCTCCCAGACCGGCAAACATATACTCCGACAGCAAAGTAACTCTCCGGCTGAAGTGTACAACAAGATAAGACAGGTGTCCCATGAGATTTGCGACCTCATCACCGTGGCAATGACACCTAGGAACGTCCATCCTAAGAACAATCGTGGTAGGCGACGGGCTAGAGCTGCCACTCTTCGCAAGCAGATTCACAGTGAGGAGCACGGCACCAGCTTTGTCGACGCGGCCGCCTACCGCGTAAGCCGCGCCTTCTCCACAGTCGTCGTCTACTCCAAACAGCAAATCACCAACTGTTCATCGGTTCAAACTCACGATCCGACGATTGCCGAGCAAGTGGTCACCGTCCTGGCCATCCTGTAAGGTGAAAGGAAGGTCAGTTATAGTGACTCTAGGTCAGCTACTTGCGCTTTCGAACGCGGCGTCATCTCCAAGAAAGCCCTGGGCATGATCCAGAGCAGCGGCCTCAACGGTATCAAGCACCACGTACTGATCTGGTTTTTGCACAGGTTGGACAGGCCCAAGGTGCTCCCACCGACCTTAATGAGTCTGCCCACGAGACCTCGCAAGCGCGAACCGACCGCACCGGTTTCAGGCAAAAATTCGGGACCAACGGGTTTGCAGAAAACAGGGACGCGCCGGCCACGTACGACAAAATAAGCATTTTTACCTCGTGCGAACACTATATCCACTCCCTTATCGAAAACGTAATAGGCCGCCGACCCTTACGCCCCGACTACTGCAGATCAACAGGTACCCTAACCTGAGATCCCTTCCTCTTATTTATCCTGACGTGTTCCCCAATGACGCTTGCCCCACATGTGGGGATGTATCCACGCTGGCGCACATGCTCTTGGAGTGCAAGGCGATGCACACGAACCCCGACACTACATCGGTCAGATGAGAGGCAGCCTACGCAGCTCCCTTTTAGCCGACCAACTTTGGGCCGTCCAGCAGGCACGGCACGCAGAGCAGCCGATAAGCTTGGCCTAACGGTCCCGACGTGGGAGTGGCCCGCTGCGCGCTAACGCGCGCCTTGCAGGACCACAATAACGTTTCGCAACCAACCAATCAATTGGTTCTTCAGTATTTATTATTTCTTGTGTACCACAATATCACCAGCTTGTTACACGAGGTTACGAAGCTGGATAGCATGAAATGGAATGAAAAACACTTTATTTTAGTCCTGCAAGATGCGCATAGCGTGTAGCGGGCGTCTCCCACATAGTGACCGACAGGGAGTACCAGGTGGCCGCTGCGTGGGCCTCCTGGACGGCCTATTGTTGGCCGGCGAGAAGTGAGCTCCTGAGGGACCTCTCCCACTTGTTTGAGGTAGAGTCGGGAGGAGTAGGTCTACACTCCCAGAGCATGTGTGCGAGTGGCGCTGTGTGTCCACATGATCGGCATGTGGTGCTGGGGTGTATATGAGGATAATAAACGGGAAGCGTGGCAAGGTTTGGTTGGGTGTGTGTCTGCAAAAGGCGTAGGATTAATGCCTGTGGAGGTGAGAAAATGCATGTGGAGGTGGGAAAATGTGGCGTTCCAGCTCAAAGTGCTTTGTTATGTCATTGTACGTAATGAGTGCGTCCCGATTGATCTCTAACTCAGCAAGATGGGGTTGCCCTGTGGCGGTGCGGACGGTAAGTGCTTCATGGGCGATCTCGTTGAGGTTGGATAAGGCACCCTGCTTCTGATTGAGATGGGCGGGGAACCAGATGACAGTGTGGTGCTTCAGGGCACTTGGGTTCACTTTGCGCAGCATACGTAACGCCTGGTCGGAGGTGACTCCGCGTTCGAAGGCTTTGATGGCCGGTCTGAAGTCACTGTAGATGAATTCACGTTTACTGTCGAGCATATCTATAGCTATAGCTACTTGGTCCGCTACTTCGGGGTTTCGGGTGAGGATTGTGGCAGAGTTGAGAGTCTGCTGCGCGGATGATACCGCGACCGTGTCGAAGTCTCGGTTGTTGTGATAGGCAGCGGCGTCCACGAACGAGACGCTGTCCGCTTCCGTGTCTATGCGCTTGGGAATGGCAGTCACCCGCGCAATACGCCTGCCTCTGTTGTATCCGCGGTGTACATTTCGTGGAATGGGAGCGATCGTGATAAGGTCGCGGATTTTTGGGGGAATTAGAGTAAACTCTGGGGCCACTGGCGCTCGAGCAGAAGAAGCTAAGCTCGTGCAGATTATGGCGGTCCGCCTTGATGGGGGTGATTCGGGTTGAATGCACGCGTTCCCGATCTTCAGCAATCTCTTCTAGCGTGTTATGTACGCCAAGCTCGAGGAGTTTGTACGTTGGAGTGGTGATAGGAAGGCCAAGGGCTCGTTTAGTCACCTCTCGAATAAGCGCATTGAGTTGATCGCGCTCAGCACGCAGCCATTTGTGTATAGCGGCCACGTAGGTGCCTGCTAAATTTATTTGATGTATGCTAGCTACCAATACAAAAAGCAGCGGCTGCATATTGCAGATGGCGATATAGATTATGGACTTTATAAAACATTTCCACTTGCAGCATAACGGTGTTTAGTAGTTTGCGCGTGTATACATCTCTGTTAGCCCAAACTTGCTGAGAGTAATCTGAATAGAGAGAACGAAGCAGCGCTGCACGTGTGTGCTTCTTTGCTGTCCGAGAGGTATTTTGAGTTGTAAAGGACAATTTAAGTTAAGTGAAGACCAATAACCTGGACTCTGAACTAAGCCTCCATGGTGATAAAACTCACGATATTTCACCTTGTACCCGATCTGGTGGGTCAAGTTGCGGGGCAAGCTTAAAATCTGAGGTTCCTGCTTAGTTCCAGTCCTCTGCTTTATTCGAGGCCAATTTGCAAGCTGGCGCTACAGATCCAAATTACCATAAGCAAGGATGATCATGTTCATCGTAAAATAAAGCGGGAACCATTTCCGGCGTTTCAGTGCAGAAAAACTTTCACTTCAAATGAATTTAGTGATTTATTTAATTATTTATTATTACCTTATAGGCCACCGCTGAGACATTGTGTAAGGAGGGCAGTACAAAAAAGCGGACTTCCGTAGTCGTTACAAAACACATAGTTCATAAACAGCGGTCATGTAGCAGATCACATAATAACAATAGCAGTACAAAATAAAAAAGAAATTCATCACACCCATCTCGCAACAGCACGACAGAGCAGGGGTGACGATATCTCCCACTCGAATAACGTTATTTTTGTGAGCAGCAAATGCTTTAGCCGGTTCATAAAAAGTTTGTTCGTTCCCATCCCCAAATACATCTACAAGTCACAGCAAAATAAAAACTTCAATAAATGCTGTGTAAGATGGCGTCTAGTAATTGAAGACTCATTTTTATTGTCTCGAGTACGTGCCCCACAACCTAAACATGAGTGGTGATGATGAGTGTGTACAGATGAAAAGATGGGACGCATGAATACATAAATAATGCTCACACCTATTTTCCCCACGCACTTGAGTGGCCGGCCCAGCCGAGACTTAGGTGGGAAAGGTACGGTGAACGAAGGGTTTAAGACGTGAAATGTGGACTATCCCAGAGGAACGTTAACGAAGGTCCGAGGAACCCTTGACGGGAGTGACAAGGCAATTGACAGGAGATGTTCGTTCACAAAACGTGAGTTCTCAGAAAGCGTGACTGAACTTCTCACACAATCCGGGTGCACGAAGAGGCGTCCAAAGTTTTACTTCATCTCCAGGACGCAAGGTGACGTCTCGAAGAGAGCTGTCATGGCATTTCTTGTGGTTTTGTTGACTGGCCTATGTGTTGAGTTGAGCACGTTGCCGTGCGTCAGCGAGCCTGGATACGAAATGTTCTGGTGCAGTCGTGGACGTTTTTGTCGTTACATTGAAGAAAGACGCATCAATGGTGAAAGTCAGCGCACGACCACAGAGGAGGAACAATTGTGAATACCCGGTCGTTCGTTGAACAGCGGTGTTAAGTGTAAACGTTACGAACGGCAAGATTCTCTCCAAGTTTTCGTGGTTTGGTCCGATGTACATGGATACCATGCCAATCAGGGTCTGGTGGAATCGCTCTGTCAGGCAATTTGTCTGCGGGTGGTAAGAGGATGTGGTCTTATGAACTGTGCCCCAAGTTTTCAGAATTTTGTCAAGAATTGTGGAAAGGAAGGCCTTGCCTTGGTCACTCCACAACGCGCGAAGTGCACCATGACGCAACACAATGGCTTCTAAAAAGAAGCCCGAATCGTTTGAGGCAGAACTAGTGCGTAGAGGAGCGGTCGCCGCGCACAGTGTGCGGTGGTCGACGGCTGTGACGATCCAATGGTGGCCCGCTGGCGTTACGGGAAGTCGAGCAACGATGTCTATTCCGACAACACGAAAGGTGTATCAGGATATGGAATTGTTTACAATAAGCCAGCAGAAGCTGAAGTTGGTCGTATCCGGCGTTGACAAAGTGTGAAAGAAGCGACTTAATTAGCCACATGGGTAGAACGGCCAAGCCAGAAGAAACGGCTTTAACGTGGTAGTATGTCTTCTGAAATTCTAAATGCCCAGCTGATGGATCGCATGCAATGCTTCGAGAACATGTTTTCGCAGCGAACGGGGAAGTACTGGCACCCGCCGATGCCCATCCGCTTTGTGAGTATAGCGCTGCAAGACATTGTTCTCTAGCATGAATTGCTGTAGCTGACGATGTAGTCTGGCATTTGGTGGAGAAGGCGAGCCATTTAAGTATCCGATGATGCAGTTACAGTAGGGGTCGTCACGTAGGCACGCGGCAAACTGGGTGCTGCTGTTTAAAGATAGTGACCCAGGAGCTACCAGGGGTGATAACGTGAGTGAAGCGAAAGCCGCTTGATCACCTCAGGGGCCTTGAGGATGCATGGTTGGAGATGAAAGTAGCAGAGGGCAGCGAGAGGGAGCGTCGGCATCCTGTTGCTGTTTGCCAGACCTGTACACAACGTCAAAAGTATACTCTTGCGAACGGGGTATCCAGTGACCGAGGCACCCAAAAAAATTTTTCAGCGAGGACAACCAGCATAGGTGGCCTGTAATTACAGTGATGTGGCGTCCATACTGATAACGTCAAAGTTTCTGGATGGCCCAAACGACAGCGAGACATTCCTGCTCTGTTATCGAGTAGTTCTGCTTCGCAGGTGTTAGTGCGCGGCTGGCATACGCAACTACTCGCTCACGTGAAGTGTCATCGCCCTGGAGGAGGACAGCACCGATTCCGTGGCCGCTGGCATCAGAGTGCAGAAAAGTGGTTGCATTTTCATCGAAGTGATGGAGAAGGGGTCTCATGTCAAAGCACGCTCAAGGGCTTGGAAAGCACACTCGCCATCGTCAGACCTTGTGGAGGTTGTTCCTGACGTCAGAGCTTGTGTAACGGCACCACAATGGCAGCAAAGTGACCGATGAAGCGGCGGAAGCATTACGCCAGGCCTGCGAACTTCGCAATTGTTTTTGATTGTTTGGACGTAGAGAAGTAATTACGGCAGCAACATTGTCGGGGTGGGGTCGAACGCAATCTTTGCTCACAAGGTCACCCAATACTTTGATGCTTATCCTGGCGAAGTGCCACTTCTTTCTATTGAGCTGTAGGCCACTGTCCAAAATGCACGTTAGAACTTAGTCCAAATGCTTAAGGTGTTGAGGAAATGTAGAAGAATAATTTACGGTGTCGTCTAAATAACATAAGCAGGTTTTACACTTGAGAACACGTAAAACAGTATCTATCATGCGCTCGATTGTTGCTTGAGCATTGCATAAGCCAAAAAGCATGATGTTAAATTCGTACAGCCCATCAGGCGTTGCAAACGCTGTTTTCTCCTTGTCTGCTTCGCGCATAGGTATTTGCCAATACCCGGATCGAAAGTCGAGGCTGGAGAAATATTCTGCGCCTTGTTGGGAGTCCAGGGCATCACCTATGCGTGGCAACGGATATACATCTTTTTTTGTTATCTGATTGAGCGCTCTGTAATCAACACAGAAGCGGACAGAGCCATTCTTTTTTCGGACCAACACCACAGGAGGCGACCGAGAGCTGGATGGAGTTCGAATAATATCGCGTTTGAGCATGTCGGCGACGTTTTCCACAATCATTTGTCGTTTCGCCGAAGACAGACGGTATGGGCGGTGGCGCACAATGGAGCTGCCTTCGGTTTCGATGCTGTGCTCTGCAACGAAGGTGTGGCCCAGAACTTTGGAATGTACGTCAACCGAAAAGCCGTGCTTTTGGAGAAGGTCCAAGAGGCCTCTCTTTTTCTCGGCAGTGAGGCGAGTACCTAAGGTAGCATTTAAAACATCAGTGATAGCCTTGATATCACTTGTAGCAGACATAGGCGGCGATTCTTCGTGAAGGGGAACCAGCGAAAAAGGCTCGCAGTGAGCGAAGCAGCTCACAGCAATGCCCTTGGGCAGCATCACCCACAAAGAAGTGGGGTTGAAGGCGGTGACCAATACTTTAACGTCGTTAAAGCACAAAAGGCTGGGTGCAATGATAAGCCCCGCAGGTTTGGAGCGAATTGATGGAGCTATAAACACGTCACCGTTAAATATAGTATTCGAAGCGATCGTGCGAATTTGTTCATCTCCTGGCAAAATGAAACAATCAGCGGCAGCAATGAAACGGAAGCTGTATGGATCGACATCGGAAGAAATCTCAGTAGCTGACATTTGAAATACTGTCTGAGGACACGATATTTATTTATTTATTTATTCAATACTGCAGACCCGAGATCCAAGCAGGGTGGTAATACATATACAAATAAAATAATTGCGAAACAAAACAATAAAGGGCGAAGAAGGTAGTTTGGTAGGTTTGTTCATTCATCACATGTAATAATAAGACAGTTCCATTCACATACGCTTCTTGGAAAGTACGAATACTTCTGTAGGTCTGTGCGAGCAAAATATGAGATCAAGGCCTTTGGGTGGTGGTGTCGGGTGGGCCGGCTACTAAGGGGTGTCAAATACGAGGATTGGTCTAGAGCTATTTTTTTGTTTAAAAGTTGATCTAAGCTAGCTTTTTGTCTTCGCATCTGCAGTAAGAGAGTGTTGTTGGCTAACATTAAATCTGAGGGTGAGTCTAACATGGAGTACTTGTTGAATATAAATCCAACAGGTTTTGTTTGAATACCCTCGAGAGTGTACATATTACGTTTTGTATAAGGATCCCAACCTATGCTCGCGTACTCTAGTTTTGGCCGCACAAGGGCTGTGTAACAAAGTAGTTTAACATTCGTGGGAGCACTATGAAGTTTATATTTAAGAAGACATGGTTTACGAAAGGCAGATGAACAAACATTATCAATATGGAGACTCCAAGATAAGTTGGAAGTGATTGTCACACCAAGGTATTTGTAGGAGTTTACTTGTTGCAGTGGTGAAGGCCCTAATATGTATGTATACGATTGTGGATTCTTTTGGCGAGTCACTGGAAGGCACATACAATTGTTCGCGTTTAGACTCATTCCCCATTTGTTGCATCATTCATATATGTTGCAAAGACTAGTGCTCAGATCATTGAAATTGTTAGTGGAACGTATTTCTTTAAAGAAAACACAATCACCTGCAAACAATCTTATTTCCACACTAGGGTGAATAACATCAACAATGTCAATGGTATACAATAGAAAAAGCAAAGGACCTAACACACTTCCCTGTGGTACGCCCGATGTGACCGGAAGACAGTTCGAATATTGGCCCCCTACATCAACGTACTGTTCGCGATTATTTAAATACGCAGAAATCCAACAAACAAATATTTCAGGTATACCTATTGTCCTAAGTTTGGAAATGAGTTTGCTATAGGGAACTTTATCGAAGGCTTTGCAGAAATCTAAGAAGAGCATATCTGTCCTACCGTGTCTATCGATGTTTATTGCAAGAGAGAGAAACAGTGTGACGAGTTGAGTTACGGTGGGTAACCTTTTCCGAAAACCATGTTGATACATGGTCAATATAGGCGTTCTTCAATACACTTGCTTATACTAGTAGCTATGATGTGTTTAATTATTTTACAACATTGTGAAGTTAGTGAGATTGGACGGTAATTTCCTAGTGCTAAGTGGTCCCCCTTTTTAAAGATGGTTACAACGCGGGCTGTCTTCCTGTCACTGGGCAGCTGAAAAGACAACAAAGAACAGCAAAAAATAATAACCAAAAACTTTGCTAGAGAAGAAAGCTGATGCCAAACAAAGGAAGTGCCATTCTAAAATGACTGTGTGAGTGCACAAAGGTAGCACAAGAAACTGAATGTGGTGAAGGATGCCGTCTATAAAAACGTGGACTGTACAAACACTTGAAGGCTGAATAGGGGCTTCATCTGCGCAACGAAGGGGAGGGCCATTGTATGCGTCCTAACTTTTTCCAAGTGGGCACAAAAGTCTGAAAGAATCACGGAAAGTGAGGCGCCTGTGTCTACCAGTGCCTCTGTCTGTATGCCTTCAACATAACCAATAAAACATTCGATGGGCGGTCCGGAGGAGTTTGATGCAGTTCGAAAGATGCAGCTTCCCTTCCCCACGCTGCACTGTTTAGTTTTCCACTTGGCGGTTGGGAATCGATGTAGAAGGTCGAAGAGCAACGCCGCATCGGTGAAGGTGAGCGACGACGTGAGGAACGAGAACTGCCTACTGATCCAAAGTTCTGCGGAGACGGCGACCAACGTGTGCTGTTCTGATACTGTCGGTGATAAGATGGTCCAATGGGGTAGACGTCATCTCCCTCAAAGTCATCGTAGCTTCGTTTTTCGTCTTGCTGACGGCGTCGGCAAAACCTTGAAATGTGACCACGAATGCCGCTATAAAAGCAAGTCGGGCGCGTAATGCGCCAGGCGTTGTAAGGATGGTCGCGATGTGAGTGAGTTGCGCGAACAATGTACCTCGGGCACTGGTAGCTGAACTGGGCTTTGCTGGGGTGCAGGTGTCCTAGCACCAACCTGAGCCAATGTTGGCATGACCACAGGATATGAGCTCGAAACATGTTTGACACTACCCAGGCCAGGCTTTGGTAGGGCGCAGCTGTCGTGACAGTAACGTGAGCATAACTTCGAATGGGCACGGGACGTGAGTTCAGAACTAGTGTGCCAGTGACCAAGGCCATTTCCTCCCTGATGAACTCGCGTAAACTAGTAGCAGGCGGCATCGTTCGAATATCAAGGTGGTGAGGTGAAGCCTGTGGATGAAGTTCTTCGCGGATGATGGAGCGGATCAATGCACACAGCTCTGTTGTGTCATGACTTGAGCGAAAATCAGACGTATCAGGTTGCACCTGTGTGGTCTGAAGCTCCTCAAGGCGCTGACAGGTAGCGACAACATCGGCTAAGGTCTGGGGATTCTGCAGCATAAGCGCATTAAAAGCGACAGTCACAATACCTTTTAGCAGGTGGCACCCATGGTCGTTTTCCGCCATATAGTTTTCGATGCGGCGGCAAAGGGCGAGAACATCTTCGATGTAAGAAGTGTAAGACTCGCCGGGGCGTTGAACACGTGCACCAAGCCTCTACTTGGCGATAACCTAGCGCATTCACGGGTTGGTGAAAATCTGGCAGAGCTGACCTGTAAAGGCGGGCCATTGTGAAAATCTATAGCGTGTTTGAAAAACCACGTTCTTGCGAGCCGCTAAGTAGAACTCAACGTGGGTGAGTTGCGCAGGCTCAACCCAGTTGATGTCACGCGGTCATACTCCGCGAGCAAGTCTTCATTGTCCTCACCTCGAAGCCCTGCGAACAGCGGCTGATCTTTTTGAGGGCTGGTAACCAGGAGAGAAGGGTTTCTCGGTGGTGGGAGCGGTGGCGAAGCTGGCGCGGGGCTGGTCAGCTGGCGACATTACCAAACCCAGATCGTTTAGACGCCGGCCTGAACGGAGGTCCAGGGACGTGTTATAGAAGACGCTGGGAGAGTCTGAGATCGCGAGAGGACGCAGGAACCGGGCTGCACTCTCCACCGCTTGTAAGGTGGCATCAAATGCCCCCAGGACTCTTCTTTATTGTTTCAAGTATGTGCCCCCCAACCTAAACTTGAGTTGTGATGATGAGTGTGTACAGATAAAAAGATTGGACGCATAAATAATGCTCACAGCTGTATTAATACAGGGCCCTGTTCAACGCTTGCTTGTATTGCGATACACCAAGAGACGCAAAAGTCGAATAAGTGACCCACACAACATGAGCTTTCATGAAAAATTATCACAGCGGTAATCTTGGCAAAATTCCAGTATGTTTTAACATTGCCTCGTAACAATTTCAATCTCCCGTAAGAACTTAATTGAGTGATTACTGTTGTAACGGACAATTTTGCCCTACTTGTGGTTCACCCAGCATGCAGCCAAGAGTTACCGCTGTCGAAAGTATAGCCCCCCCCTCACTTATTTTAGTGGGGGGGGGGGGGGAGCTCGTGCCGCAGTTGTAAGCCGGCTAATACGCCTATGTCTGGTAAGCCTATTTTCGCCCTTTCGCCTTTTTAAAGACTTTTATTTGGTCGGGCGGCAGCCCGTGCCGACGAATTGGCATCAGGCCTGAGGTGATGGTGGTGGACGAGGAGGTTATTTCCCAAGAAGACGCTAACGCGCCTTGGTGGTAGACCGATTTAGGAAAGAATAAGTGTTCTCCCCGAGAGCAAGCGTGTGCTTCTTTTCAAAGTGAAGGAATAGCTGTCCGTCATACGGCCACGTTTTGCAGCTGCAGCGAGGCTACTCCGATTGCCGAAAAGCAATTTTCGAATCCCATTCCGACCGAAGGGAGGCCTAGAGCTCAAGAAGGTTAGCCTGACTTATCTGGCCCAAACCCTGGAGACGGCAGCAAAACTGTCCCCGGAAGAAACACTGGGAAGATCTTCTGCCTGAACATAATCAAAATACTGTTCTGGTCGCAACGCCAGCGTCTCACAACGCGGGCGCCTACGCGGCGCTGCGTCTATCCGCCTTGGCTTGACTGAGTATCACGTTTCCGCCGACACGCCAGCCTCTGAAAATATCTGGAAAGGTGTCATCCGAATCATCGACATGGACATAGATGAGCGACCGTTGGAAGTGAAGATTTTCAACCAGGGCAACTCTAAAGCGATGCAGGTGCATCGCATCAAGGAAACTACTACCGTCGTTGTTCCCTTCAGAGGTCTTAAGGTACCCGTTATGTGTGGTACGAGGATGCTTCGGTGTACTTTGCACAGAACACAGACTGACGTTTGTTATTGCTGTAAAGCTCTCGGCCATTGTGCATCGACGAAGAAACTGTGCCGTGGGTTGGCTGTAAACAATCCTGCAAACGATCACCAATGCCAGCCGACACGTGCCTGGTGCGTGGGGGCTCATCTAACAGCCGACTAGTCCTGCCAGCAACGATTCGAAGTCCGCTACTTGGTAACGTGATGAAGACAACGTAGAAAGGGCGCCAAGAAACGCAAGCAGCATCAAGAAGCTTTCACGACACAGGATCCGAGCGTCGCACCAATTCGAGGATGCGCACTCCCTCGCCAGCTATTTAGAACAGTCGCCGCCTCTAAAGAGGACGCCCTCACTCTAAGCGACGATCCCACTCTAGGATACGCTTTCCAGAGCCTCCCAAGATATGTGTAGATCGCGCCAAGCTAAGCCCAGTGCACCTGCCTGCACAGGTAAAGGACAATATAACGTTTATTTACCTCACTCGTGTGCAAAATGTAGCGGTTTAGCCACCTTACAACACATGCTCTGGGAGTGCCTTTCGGTACGCGGCACTGATGCAGCATTGTCCGGCAAGTGGGACTCCGCTCTCTGGTGTCCGGACATACCATCACATTTTTTGGTTGCCCAGAGGGCCCACGATGCAGCGATGGGTGTGAGCTTTACTGTCTCGTCGTGGGAGCAGCCCACCGTGTGCTAGGGCGCACGCCTTCGGACTTTCAGAATAAAGTTTTTCGAACCAAATCAAGCTGCCAGGGCAAGAAGAAGACCCTACTATTGGATTCTTAATTCAAGAGATTGCTAGCTTAAAAAGTGCCGCTCCAGCAAATGATGGTCGAAATTGAATTCCTCAAGAATATAGCAAATGCCCCGGCGCGGTCTTCGTCAGTGGTGTCACGGCCGGCTAAGAGAAGTTTAGGTATGGGAGGAGAGGTAGCGGCGGTTCTCGACTTGGACGTCTTGGGAGCAATCGAAAATTTGCAAATGGCGGTAGCGCAGAAGGTGGAATGCTTTGAACTCGTAGCATATAAAGTTGCTATGATCAAAATCAGACTCGCTCCAGACGGGAACTCTTTTGCTCCGGTGACGCCTGTCTCACACGTTTACTCTAAGGACCCCAGTACGCCAATGAATCAGGCTGCCGTCGATATGGACGTGCCGTTAAATTGTCAAACCAATAGCAGAAGCCATAGCTCCCAACACAACTAAGTTCATCATTTGGCAGTGCAACTGTGTATGATTCAGGAAGTGTAAAGCCTCCCTTCAGCAGTACGTACATTGCTTGAGTTGTGGTTCTGGCACTGTGATCGCTTTAGAAGAATACATTTACGCGGTGATTGCCTTGCCCGGCTATTGATCTAAATCGTTTAGGGGGAAAGAACAACGTGGTCTTGCTGCCTTAGTTTCAATAAAAAGTGCGTTTTTAAAGCAAACGCTTGCGCTCCGCTACTCTGCTTTGGAGGCTCAGCTTGTTGTAATGATCCCGACCATTGGCTAACGTGTAGAACACTCACTCGTTCTTGATGTTTACCGCAACCCTCGGAATCACAAGTAGGCGTTCTCCTGAGTGGTCGCAAAGGCGGCTACCCTTGCAGGCAAGTTACCGCTCGTAGCTATCTGTGACTTCAACATATTTCACCCAGCTTGCGGTTACCCAAAATCCAATGTTAATACGACAAAACTTGTCAGAGCTATGGCGGACTGTTCATAGGAGCTGGAAACGGACCCTAAATTCCCAACTCAGCTGGGCAAGAGACACCACTCCGGATATAATGCATTCCTCAGAAATGCGGAGAAGTTCAGTCGGCTAAGTTGCAGGAAAGCCTGCGAAGTCATCACCTATCCTCGCAGTTACGCAGAAAACCCGGACGGCTCAACCAAAACAGTACAAGATAACAGACTGAGACGAGTTCACGAAGCGCCGGAAAGCTGACCCGACCGATTATGCCAAGCTAGAGGGACTCTGCTCTCGATTCGTGGAGGACGCGCTCCTCGCAACCAAGACTGCCCAAACTGGCTTGCAGATGGATACAATGTACTTGCGGCGTGCGCAATAATTGGAGGTCGAAAATTCACTGGCTGAGAGATGGCGCACACAGTACCTAAACAGGAAGCTCCGAAAACACATAGCTCTCCTTAATGAAAATACTGATGGTTATAGTGAGGACTTTTCTAGGCAGCAGTGGAACGAGGTTTGTTCAATAGTAGATGAGCAGATGCACACTGGAGGTAAATATAACATCTTGGAGGTGCTACTTGGTCCAACAAATTGCAAAAGAATTCAGAAGTAGGCAATCGAACACTTGGTTCAAGCACAGCAGAGCACTGAGGTCACTGAAACCACTTCAAAAAGGAATTGGCAGAGCGGTGTCTTCCACTTGGCTTTTCCAGGGACTGGGATTACCAGGTCTACCATGGAAGGCTACTCGAGGAAATCGACTGATCCTTTACAAAGCTTGAGATTGAAGACGTGCTTCATGCACCTAAAAGCCGCTCAGCCCCTGGTCTAGACGGCATTACGAACAGGTTGCTGAGCAATCATGACTACAAATCCATCTGTAAGTTAACTCTGGGCAGAAGTTCGCACGCGTGAGGCCTGGCGGACCGCCTTGGTGAAACTCATTCCCAAGCCAGGCAAGGTACTTGCCATGAAGAACCTACGTCCCATTTACCTCCCATCTTGCGTGGGGAAGGTGATGGAGCATGCAGTACACATCAAAGTATATCATTACATTGATGAAGAGCGACTCTATTTATTTATTTTACCCTCAGGGTACACAGTACATATTAGAGAGAAACACAACATGATACGCATTCGGTCGGGTCTCTCCTCCCAAGTTGTGATGCTGCCAAAGACAAATTATCGACCGACACACCCGAGACGTTAGGGGAATATTGTCTCTTGATCTCGCCAAGGCCTTCGATACAATTTTCAGCAGATCATCCTGGAGAAGGTAGAACGCACAGAGTTTGGCCCCAACTTCCACGCCAATGTTCGCGCCTTCTTCAGAGACCACAAAGCCACCATAAAGACTGGCAAATTGAAATTAGAGGCCTTCACCCAGGGTGCGAAGGGCACGCTGCAGAAAGTGGTTATGTCGCCCCTCTTGTTCAACTCAGTGATGAAAGGCCTCTCGGAGTGCCTCTCCACTGCAGGTAAATTGCGGTGCAAGAATACTTTAGGTGAATGAACGCCGCCGAGAGAACGCTTGGCGGGGAGAGACCGATTATGTTCTCATTTCAAGCATGCTGAGAGATGGCTCGCCAGACTTAGGACCGTGACGCGCTGCTGACAAATTCCGCAAAGCACATCCAGTGCGTAGGCAATGGCTTCGAAATGTGAGAAAACCGTGTTATCGCGTGATATCGACCACGCGACAAGCATAGAGCGGTGCCGCGAAGGAGGGGGAGATAAGAGAGGAGGTTGACTGTGCAGCGAGTGTTGTGGGGACAACATATGAGCGCCACTACTTTCCTACGTGGCGGGGCTTTTCTACACAGAAAGAAGGAGGGAGCAGCTAGGGCAAACTTTGTAGCACCATATCTCGGGTCCTTGCCAAGCAGAGCATTATCGGGCAGCGGATAGTCCCGAAGTTCGCTCCCCAAAAGTATTCTTGTTCCATGAGCCAATACCAACCTTGCTTTATGTGACGACAACATTACACTATGGTGCATAAGCGGTTCTGATGATGAAGTGGAAGAGGTGCTCCAATCAATTTAGTCTATCACAAAAAAATTCCTGCAGTATATAGGGCTTCGGCTATGTCCCTCCAAATTTGAGTTGCTTCTATATCGACCAGTGTAACCTGGAAAAGTGCACCATTCACCGCTCAATCAGGTGCAGAATACGATAACCACACGGGATGGTCAGTCGATTTTGAGAGTAAAATGTAGTCGGGTGCTAGGCTTCATATTCGAATCCAACGGCAGAACTTTGCCGGTTTTGGCCAGCACACACTAAACGAATTCTGACCCATAAAGGTGTGGAAAAAGGAGGAACACCCTAAGCACACAGTTTGAGCACCATATTCGCGTCTCAGCATTTTACAAGTGAAACCAAAAAGATGCCTACGTAAACATGATGTAAAATGGGGTACAAAAAGGGTGCACAGACACCGACCAAATATTGTGAGTATCCTGGTCATAGAGCATAACCAACAGCTTTTAGAGGTATCCTGGTTAGACACCAAGGTCTCATTAATAGCCCCACTGCAGTAGTGGATATCTGAATAGCGGTAGTGCCTGGCTGAACGTAAGTTTTTCATTGGTTCTGGCATTCGTGCTGTCGCTTTCTTGTCGCCTCACGGCCAGCGCTGACCACGCTATATGCTATGCGCTGACTAGCTTATGCTGCATTACACAGCTTGTTGAGCTACAACAGGATTTAACTTACACATATACAGCTCTCGGTCTCGTTCGCCTGTCTCATGGCAAACAAAACTTTGTCCAATACTGCATATATCAATCATACACATGTTAATGCTAAGAAATACAAAACAACAAGACCACGGTAGAGAAAATAGTTTTTGTGCAGTACAAATATTTATTAACCTTACAATGTATCAGATTGACGCGCGTTATCTATTTTATTGACGGGCTATAGACTCTGACGTTCTATTTTTATCACAATAAAGGAACGTTTTCTTGCTTCCGTTTACGGGAATTTTCTTTAAAGCAAGTTAAAACCAGCCTTGACAAGAACCTTTTCCTAAAAAAAACTTTCAATAAATATAGCTAAAATATTGTTTGTCAATGAAGTGCCAGTACGCTTATTTTGTTGTGATCAATTTTTCTTGCTGCGTGTATTTTGCATTCAAATATAGTAATTTTAAGAGTGTTTTTATTATCCAGCTTAACCACTCAACCAATGTACAAATGTTAACAAGTTATCGGTATCAGAAATACACGAAGAAGCAAACGTTTCAAATTTTGCGCACTTTCAGACGTTTCAAATTTCACGCGAATACGCGTTTTTGTTTTTCGAAGTCAGAAATATTGTATTCAGTGCATACCGGCATATCTTATACTTTCACTAATTTTTGCTATATATTTAGCAGAAGCATTTTTTTACTTCAGATAGAAAAAATTATGTGCGCAAATGCAGGTCGCTTGCGTCAGCAAAATAGAAAAGGCGTGATCTCTTATAACACCACAGTGGCCATCAGTGGAGCCTTTGAAGTCAATTTTGTTGTTGTTCAAAGAGTGATTTTGCTGTCTTTTTAACTCTGTCAGTGCAGTTTGTTACGAAGAGGCACTATACTCAAGAGAGGACCGGCTGCTTAGTATCGTCGACCGCTCTCTAAACTAAAAAGGTTGGTGCATATCCCTGCTGTCGGCGCTTTGTTTAATACCGTGAGCTCTATAATAACGTTGCGAACCAAGTTTTTCCTAACTAGTAAGCCATAAATGAGCTTTTATTAAGTAGCAAGCCTGTTGGCGTGTCTGATTTTATTAGGGTCAAAGCGAAGCTCTGTGGCCTCACGCGCCGACGGGCTTTTTATGTGGGGAACCGGGGGTGGGGCTTTTTATGTGTGGAGGATGTGTTCGTAAAGCAATGTGTGCTGTGCGGCTGCGATTCAACGGGCTGTTTGAACAGAGGTGGGGCAATGCCCTGCACGCTATGAATCACTATGTTATTACAACGCCATTGCCGCCGAACACCTTGCTTAGTTGTACAGAGACCGGGGGGGGGGGGCACTGTAGAACATAAAGCCGATAAATGCAGCCACGCAGACTCTATATAAACAAAAGTTCAGATAGTTAAATACTGAAGAGAAGACCGTGGCGGAACCCTCCATTATTTAAGAACGAAACGCTATCACGTGTCTAAACAGCCCATGATGCATTGCAGGACTCGATGCTGAGAATATATAGCCGTGGACACGAACTAAGCCAGTGTCAATTTTATAAGCTATCACTTGTGTTTAACTAGGTAATTTTAGATATTCTACGTACAACTATAATATTATTTTTAATCTTCTCTGCATTTGCATTTTGGTGATATTTGAGGAGCGCAATATAGAAACCACCGTGAGGGTGAAGAAAAAAAAAACAGGCGTTGAGTGCGTAAATGAAACTTGCATTGCACTGTACAATGCTGAATTCCAATTTCTTTCTGGCCTGATTTAATTTTTCGAGGTTTTTTTAGTGGCGCTCCTGCGCAAGGTGTTTATATATAAAGATGTGGATGTTCCTTCAATAAAGCAAGTTAGTAGTTTGCATATGTCTTCATGTGTCTTTCTGTGTGTTGTGTGTAGTTGCGCCCTCACGATGGTTTATGTCAAAGCAACAACTCGCGCAATAGTCAACTCTTCTGATGAGCATAGATTTAGCAAAAAAAGTTTCATTTGGCACTGCGAAATCCACTATATGCTCTGTGAACTAGCGTCTGCTGTGGAATATTCACGCGTAGACGCAATGTAATCTTATGCTATAAGAACATAATTATTTGTGGTGAGATTTCAAACAGGCTCTATCGCTTTGAGCTTCCTATTGAGCGATTTTCAGGGTGTTCGGAACAGGGCCCTCACCAAAACCAACAGGTACAAATTCAAACAATGAGTGCGGTTAGTGAGGTACGTACACAGGTCAGCGAACTCAGTCGACAAGATTCTGATCGAACCTTGAGTGAGAGTTTGGGTGAATGATAGTCTTACGAGTTTGAGACCGAGTCAGTCCAGGTCAAGAAAGTTTTCGCAAGTGTGAGTTCAAAGTTCGAAACACATTTCTTGTGTGAGTATTAGTGAGTTCCATTGCTTTTTTCGATCCTCAGCATTACTACCAGCCTTGTCTAGATTAACATTTACACTTCCGTCTACTACACAGTATTGTTTTCTTAAACACGTAATTGAAGGTACAGTATCCAAAAGGCCAAGAAGAGAACCAATGACGTGAGATATTCGTGTTCAAGAGCACCGACGCCATGATGGATTCATAAATCATGAGTGAATTGATTCACTCAGATTCAGATCGAGCCGTGAGTTTGTGTTTGAATGAGTCCAGGTGAATATTGTTTTGACAAGTTTGAGTCTGAGTGATTCCGGTTGAAGAAAAGTGTAGTGAGTGTGAAACCGGCTCAGGATAATTTTTTCAAGTCCCAGTCTGTTCGAGCCCTAAGTGCGAGATATATTTCAGTGAGTATAAGCGAGCTTCGCAATTTTCGTAAACCTGTGGTAAAGTAGATGACGTATCACAAAACATGACGCCAACGGTGCGTAATTTGGCTGCAGTTCGATCAGCCAAGTTTACCACAATGCATTACAGGCTTGCACAATCAACCCATTACCTGCTGAAGAAGCCACACTAAGTCATAGCATTGTTCTGCGGATATTTTTGTGCGTACACCAAATTCGGTTTTTTGCAAACAGCCTTTCTCTGTCTTTTTCGATACTGCCTTACGTGTGTTTCTGTATTGTCGAATTCGTTTTATGACGGTATAAAACCACCTTAAAATTAAGTCGAAATCAAAACTCGTGCAATTTCAATTTCGACTCACTTTCATCATTATCTTAACAAGGTAGCATTGAGCATCTTATTTTTGCGTGTTTCCGCTCTGCATTCTCGGTCAAAGTGGTTAAGTCGGAGTGGCCTAGTCGAGCGTGAGGAGTCGTTCAAGTGTGACTGATAAGCGCAACCTCTAGTGAAAAAAAAACCCAGAGTAGCTCCACGCAACAGCTAAGCATCATAAGTGAGCTCACTTGATGAGGATCTTCCTACACAAAATAACGTCCACGGCAGAGACATCTGACCGCATAAGTGCATGAATGGCGACTTGTGGGCGAACTGGATGCTGTTCATTCAGCCATTTCAGCTTTTTTTCACTGTTGCAAGTCAAGAAAGTGCATCAATCGATTAAACGAGGATTAGACTTTCCGTAGCCGGCGCACCTGTTGCCCTTACCTACAACAGCTTACACTTCGGTCCTTAAACTGAGACGACTGCACAGCCATAAATGAACCTTCCTATTGCGCAGAAGACGCTTCATGTACACAATATGCCGACACGCAACAAAGCGTATACCTGCTACATCCTTCGCTGCTTGAAGTGGGAAACTAAATGATGTCTCGGCTCTTCTTCCCTGGCTTAATCCTAGAAGGGCATGATTGTAACAATGAGGAGCCGTGCGAGAATGTGATCAGAAAACAGACCTTCGCAGGTATAAATCACCATTTGTGCGAACTAGCGACAATAGTTCACAATTGTCATGTACAAAACTCGCCAAGTACAATAAGTTGTGCCAGCTCGCACACGCCTTGCGGATCAAATCCCCCTCAGTGTAATAGAATATTTGACATTGTGGTAAATGCAGCTACGTTTTCATTCAATGAAGCATTGAAAGTTGTTTGAAAGCTGCAATTAGCATCTTGTACTACAGATATATACCACAATGAAATAGAAAGGGAAGCGCCTAACTGCTGACCGGTTACCATACCTACTCTGTCGACAAGCATCCTGCTTAAAAAAACTACCCTGCACTAGCAGACTTAGTAGAAAAAAAATGGAATGATGAAGGAACCATTACTGAGAGAAAGCATGGGAGCTGTCTTTACTGAAGAAGACTCCATAGGACTGCAACGGTTCCCGCCTCCAGTGCCGTAGCAAAAGGCTCTGCTGTGGGACCAGTAATGGCCAGGTCTTACAGCATTAAATTGCACTGTGGGATGGTAAGGAGAAAGGAGAACATTAGTGGCATGTGCCTCAGCCTTTTTTGTTGTGACCAACTCAAAAAACACGGCAGTTGACCGAAGGCATCAGTCGGCCAGAGAGCTGCATATACGTGGTGCTACTTCTTGATCTACTGAATAAAAAGCTGCGTGAAGTCATGTGAAGAAAGTATAGCATCTCATTAGCAGCTGTGCATTAGTTGTATGTCTTCTCGCTCGACCCACTCGAGCAAGGGAACCATAATCGGTAGGTGCATTTGTTTCAGCTGACATAAGCCTTACAGTCAAAGTGAAGCTGAAGCCAGGTCTTGGACAAATGACAAGTTAACTGCAGTGGTCTAGTGTTAATTGTGTGCTGCATAGTGTGTTGTGCAGGCTTGGTGTCTGTTTGAAGACGTTTCCCAGACTCGCTGTGGGTTATAATGCGAGCAGAATGCTGTCCTTTTTACAATACTGCAATCGGTGGTTTTGGTCTTCTTACCAACAACACGTTGTAATTAACGGCCTGCTTTCTCTATGTCGGTGTCTCCTGTGTGTGTTGTGAGTGGTTGTCCTTGTTTATTATTACGGCCTTTCATCACGGCGCAGTTTGATATGCATAATCGCTTGCAGACAGTGTGTTCTGTAGGCCTGCTGTTTGGTGTGAATAATAGCTCTGGCAGTAACAGATCAACACAATTTTTAATATTGTTTAATTTATGGGTGATGTTTACTTAAACGCTGTTCAAAAAAAGACATAAAATGCTTTTTAGATAATTTGAGTTCCCAACAAAGATTTAAGCGCACAGCACCTGAAATGCCTGCTCTATCGCAGTTTTATCAGTCACAGATGCTATCAGATACTTGAGAACTGCAGTCAGTTGTCAAGGCAGCTTCGAACCAGAATGGGCAGCCCTTTCTGTCCGAGAGCTCGGAGTATGTATATTTATTGTGAGTTCAACCATGCTTCTGAAGTTTCTGCGATCGACCCGCCTTGCCAAACGTTTGTGAAATTCTAGTGTGTGTTTTCACTTCATCCCACTCTCTTTTCTCTCTTATTCCAATTTCTTTACTTTCTCACTCCCATTCCACTTCCCCAGTGCGGGGCAGCAAATCATATACTTGCTTTCCGGTGAACCTCCCTGCCTTTCTGCATACCGTATCTCTCTCTCGACCGTGAATTTATTTTATAGCTATATGCAGTGACAGATTTTTGTGTTTGTTTTTTTCTCAAACCACTGCATTTTTTATGTTCCCCCAAAAAAAAGGGCTCTGTGAAACAGTATTTTTTCTAGCTCCATGGTTTTTATTTGGCCCACTTATATTCTTGCCAATCTTAGGGTTTGTTGCGGCTGTTGCCTTGCATCATGCAAGCATGTAGGCCCCATTTTAGTAGATCTCTTTTTCTGTGTGTAATCTGAAACCACTCTTTAAAACATAATTATGGTGATGCATCATAACTCAAACACAGTTTGATTTGACAACTGCTTGCTCACTTCATATTTAATGGTTCCCATGCAATTTTACAACCACACAGTAATAATCAAAATAGACAGGTAATTTGTATTCTTCAAGTCTGCATGCATACATGTTTAGATGAAGGCTGCCTAAGCAGGTTTCTTGTGGCCTGGCTATTTGGTTCTGAACCACTTTAACGACGTCCAAAAAGGCTTGCTCTTGCACATCTCTTTCTTATACACGAATTCACTGTGTTTAGTGTATCTAGCCACAGAAATTACAAGAGAACTCAATGTTCTCCACCATGTGATTGTTTTTCTTTATTTTTGCCAATGCAGTCACTCTGTGTGAAGAATGTACGATGTGGGGCTACAGAGGCATAGTCAGGTGATAAATGATGTTGTTTTTTGTCTCCTGCACTATGGTAAAGTTGTATTGCCCAACAAATAAATAAAAATACAGGGCGCAGCTAGATAAAGAAATCAGACTTATAGAAGGAGTAGTGTGTAAAGAACTTATCCTCATCTGTTGTCTGTATTGTTCGTGCTCCTTCTATTGCTTATTCAACCGCACTAACTAGCCACTGTTAGCCATTATTCTAATTATTATTCTAATCGACAACCTTGAATTCTCGAGTTCCCCTGGCCAAGAAAATATACCCGCTAAAATTCTGAAAAGCACAAAAATAATATCCAGTCTTATCCTACAATTTATATTTAACCAATCCCTTGACACTGGTTTTATTCCTAAAGACTGGAAGATAAGTAAAGTCACCCACGTGCCCAAATCAGAAAGCCCTTCAGAGCCCTCAAACTATCGTATTATTTCGTTAACATTCATTGCCTGCAAGCTGCTAGAACACGTAATCTACTCCCGCATTGCAACTCATCTGGACCAGAATTCTTTCTTTTTTTCTAACCAGCTCGGGTTCCAGCGTGGACTGTCGTGCGAGACACAGCTGTACGAATTTTCTACTGACCTTCATTTTAACCAAGACTCTTCTTTTCAAACAGACGTAATATACCTCGACTTTTAAAAAGCTTTCGACCATGTTCCCCACCGCCGTCTAATAAGTAAACTTTCTTGTCTATGTATAGACCCCTTAGCCCTATCTTGGAATAAAAATTTTTTAGCCGGTCGTGTTCAGTCTACTGTTGTCGCGAATAATGAGTCAACCCGCGTTGATGTAGTTTCCGGTGTACCGCAAGGTTCCGTTCTTGGGCCTCTTTTGTTTATAATCTTTAATAATGATCTTCCAGACGAAACTTCATCCACCTTCCGCCTTTTTGCAGACGATTGTGTGCTTTACCGTCACATCTCTTGTTGCACTGACCAAATTACACTCCAGAATGACTTGTCTAACATACATAATTGGTGTTCGCGGCGTCTAATGCAGCTTAGTACACACAATTGTAAATTCATGCAAGTTTCGCGCAAGCGCCCTAACTTTTCCTTCCAGTATTCTGTGAACTTCCAACCCTTAGCCCTGGTCGACTCCTGGTGTTATCTTGGCGTAATAATAACAAGTAAAATAACATGGTCCGAGCACATAGAACAACTAGTTACCGCTTCAGTAAAATCACTTGGCTACATTAAAAGATCGCTTACGTCCTGCCCACCGCAAATCCGAAAATTAGCTTACGAAACCTTCACGCGTACTAAACTTGAATATGCTACTGCTATTTGGAATTCTCACCAAAAATACCTAATCGACGCATTAGAAGCAATTCAAAATCGCGCTGCCAGATTCATCACCTCACAATACAGTTCTCGCTTAAGTATTACCAGTATCAAACTAACCCTCAACCTCCCTCCTCTAGAAATTCGCCGCAAAATCACTCGGCTCTGCCTTCTGCGCAAACTATACCATAATTTCCCGTCGCAACGCAATACCGTTCTTCTACCTCCCACCCATTCATCGCGTCGCCTCTTTAACTCCCTATGTTTACAGCGCTTACATGGTTCAACTAATGCTTTTAATAAATCATTTTTACCTACTGCCATTGAAGACTGGAATAACCTGCCTGAATCCATAGTGCCCGAACAAAACCCCTTAAAATTAAAACAGTTAATCACAAATCACTTGATATGTTAGTTCATTTACAATCTTTGCCGTTTTCTTCCACGTATATATATATTTTTCCTTCTCTTGACACTGTTTTTTTACCATGTAGTTCACTTTCGATTATGCTTTGTACCATTGACAATCATGCATCTGTTGAATATTGTTTTTGCCTCCCCCTTATGTAATACCCCGCAAGGGGCCTTTAAGGGTTCAATCAATGATGATGATTATTCAAATAAGCACACGAAGTTGAAAAAGTTCCCATGTCTGTTATTGGATCTCTCAGCAATTATGTTCGCCATGCTGTCTCTACGTTCGCTGTTAAACACGGGCTTGATGTTTACGTATAATGTTGATAGAATGTGATTGTTGGATTGTTGTTGCTCCAACAAAACTATCAAGTTGTGGCAACGTGATCATTTTATTGTTGTTAACTCGTTAAAAACATCAAGTTAGGGCATGATTTTTGAAAGTTGCTGCACTAAAAACAGTGTGTTATAGCAACGCAATACTGTAAACGTCGATGAAATGTTACCGTTTACTGTCTACCGTTGCCTCACATTCATTGCATTCAAACCACGTTGAGTGAACGTTCTGGGTTACTTCGGCGGAGACGCCAATGGGCTCTGTGAAGGTGTAATAACAATGTTGCTGAGTATCTCGTCTACTTGATCAGGCATGACGCGACATTCTTTATTTGACACGTGATATGGTCGTTGTCGCCGCAGTGAGTGGGACCCAGTGTTGATCAGGCGTTTAACTGATAAAGGATGCCGAGAGATGTTTGTGGAATCTCGAAAGAAGGGAAGTAGCACTGAAAGGTGGTGAGGAGCTGTGAACGCTGTGAAGCTGTCAAGTTCTCAGCGATGAATGGTCGAAATATGTCTGCCGATGTTGGGTCAGGCACGGAGACGGCAGCCAGTTCACAGACAGTGGTAGAAGCACCTCATTAAGAAAGCGTATATCTATGATGAAGTTGATCGTCTCGACATGATGAATATGTGTAGTATTTCATGATGCCAGAGCCGTTTCATAGCCAAAGAGCGCAAGGTCGTTGGAAAAGAGATGCGAATAATGGGTATGATATATGGCTGCATAAGGGCTTTAATATTACTCGCGCTAACGCCGGTAAAAGCATAGAAGCAATAAAATCATAACAGTGACATGAAACGTGTGTAGTGAGAATAAATAACAAAGGAACCTAATAAAAGCATGGTGGAGACGTAGCCACTGCAGCCGCGATTTCAGTCCAGAGGCGGTGCTACGGAAGGTACGGGTTTATGATATGAAAGGTACCTAGGTCACTTAAAAATCCTAATAGTGATTTATATTTAAAAAGTGGTTCCTTACCAGCAAACATTACAGGGTGAAGCGGAAACTGTTATAGGTAGAGTAGGATAAAGTATTGTTTTCTTAGCGTGTTTATTTCTTTGTGTTGGATTCAAATGTGTACCATTGTTAGTGCTTTACCACATCCCTCATACAAAGTGGATCGCCATCAGACAACAGGTATGAATGTGTTATGGATGTATGTCCTGCGGTCGTGATTTTGATGATAGCAGTCAAGGACAAAATAGCGGCTTGATAACATGCAGTTTATTATGTGTGTGTGTCTCTCCCACTTGCTCTGCCAATAGGCCCTGAGTTTTTGTTTACGAAAATGTTTCAAGCCAAGTGCAACAATCAGTTTTGATCTACTGCAGCTGTTTTGTTGGCGGTTCCATCTTAGTGGACCACCGTAACATTTCCTTGTATCTCACGGTGTCCTGGCACCCAGCGGACTAAGACACTTGTATTGAGTGCGTACATTGTGCACAGGACTGAGTAAAGGTAATTACGATTGGGGTGTGTTTGCTTTTTAGGTGTTTTAAGGACTTTCAACGCGCTCAGGGAAATTGTGTAGATTACTGTACTTTGTAACTTCAGTTTTTATGTGTTTAACAGCTACCAATATACCATAAGCCTCTACTGTGAAAGTGCTGGTGTTCGAACGCAGAATACTGGCATCTAAAAATAGACTGACTGCTGCATAAGAGCCAGAAAAGCGGGTTTTTGAGGCAGTATAAAATTCCGGGCATGAGCATTTTCGCTGCAGTTCCAGAAAATGAGTGTGCGGTGAGAAATGAGTGGGCGGTGCTTGTTGCCTTGTATAAAAATATATCCCAGTCTATCAGCTGTTCTGTCACTGACAACGCTAGACATATACAGCGGGAGCAGCCAAAGCGTGTTCAACAAGTGCCACGCCCTTCTCTTTGGCTAGAGCCCTCACACGAATTGCATAGGGCTGTTAGATGGCAGGGCCGTAGCTAAACAGGACAGAACTGGACAAATCATTGATGAATAAATGTACGGCGTGTTATTTGTTGACGATCACCTTGCGGAAGTAGAGGAAAGATTGGTAGGCTCTTTACAGATGCAGAGACCATTCGTTCGAGTGAACGAGAAGATTTTCGCGGGGCAAGTGCGAAAAGTACCCGTGGAAAACGAATGCCTAGGTGATGGTGATGGACAGGGTCGAGCATCTTTAAAGCCGTGTGTACCACACTCTGACAGGTTATGGCCCCGTATTCTAGGCGTGTTCGTAAGAGGGCTCTATACAAATTGATCCAACACTTTTGGTCACTACCCAAGGTAGAGCGTGATAAGACTTTTAGAATGCTGATCATTTTTAAGAACTTGTCTAATAAACACTTTATGCGCGGTCCAAAGGTTAGCTTGGTGTCCAAGATTGGGCCTAAGAATTTGTGTTCAGTGTTTTTTGAAATACGCTGGCTATGTGGTTCAATATAAGGTTCGGAGTGAACGCTTCTCTTTCCATAGTATAAGACGCACCTGCTTTTTTATGTGACAGCATTAGAGAGCTCGTATTGAAGAAATTTCGCCGTCGGCTTCGCCCTTGTTGATTGTGAGCGAAAACTTGTCCTTGAGCGAAAAAGTTCGTTAGAGATATCGCCGTGGGAGGCCGCTACTTCTCCACGCGTGCGCACGCGATCGCACTGAAAAAGCCACGCATTCGAAAAAAAAGAAGAGAGTGCTCAAGGTCACGAGCTTATGTACTTTCTTTGCCCGTGCCACACCTTCCTGCTCAGCTTCCAGCGCTTTAGTCGGGACGAGAGAAGAGAATGCAATTTCAGCATGCGACAAATCTTTGTAGCTACACTTGCACTGGACGGATTCCTAAAATGAGGCAATAAGCTCTAGTAGTGATCTCTTTCATGGTTATTAAAAAAGTGTTTCGGGCCCCTTTACCGCATTGTGCGCGACAGGCGTGACAACTAAAACAAGCTCATTCAGTGATTTGTAGGCGCATTGCGAAGGCCTCAAACTACACCGAAAAAGACCGGGTTGGTGATGCCATCTCCTCTAAAAACACACGGTAACTTTCAAACAGCTCTAAAAATTAACTACTATGTACATTTAGCGGAAACATATCATGCCTTTCATGGAGCGTTGTTCAAGCAAACGACAAATGCTAGACAATGTGCTGCCATCTGTGAGGCATTGTCAGTCTCTTTATGGCCTCCGAGATGGCAAGCGCGTGGTGTGTATCTTAGAAGCCATGCAACTCGTGCCTCAGCTCAAACATCTGTATGTACCATTCACGCACACGCTCTGGTACAGTCTACTGTGTGCGGGTGTGCGCGCTTGCCTGTGTATGTAACAAAACATATACTTAAGTATACACTTAGCCGTTGAAGGGCACACTACAAGCCGGATATCGCTAATGCGTTCAACTATTAAAGGCGAAGCTTAAGGGTCCCGCAATTTTGGTGTATTCAGGTGTAGCCCGTTTTCATCAGTCCATTTGAAAAAGCTGTTCAAACTCAGCTGCACCTGCCACTCCCACATTGCCAGGTTAAAAGACAAAAGGCAGAACTGAACATAATCTACATAAGTGCAGTAAAGCACAATTCTAGGAATGGAAACGTGCAACGATCCATTTTCATGATAAAAGAGCACAGCTCAGTACGCCACCCTGGGGCACCCCTGTATACTGGACAAATGTTCACGTTAAGACTGTACCTACTCAAACACAAAACGAACAATTGGAGAGATAACTGTCAATCGTATCAAGCTATATGCCCTGTATATTGCCACTGTTAGGAATTTGCTGCGTCGCGATGGTAGCGGTGGCAAAGAGCGGCGAGCCGTCGAGCGGACTTCGCTGAAGCCTTTGCCCGAAGGCGAAGCAGGGAGGCAACCCGTTTTGAAAACACCAACAAGAAGGAGCGTTTACTGTAGCAGGCTGTCGTTTGTACAGAGCCGGCCAGCACGATAACGTCGGCTGGGGCAAAATCTTAAACATGGGGCCGGCACGGCCTAAATAGTGTTTTTGGACTCTTCTGCGAGACCAGTTCCCCGGAACGACACAGTGGCTCGGCTGAGGAGACGCAACCAGACCCGAAACTGCAAGGTGGTTCGGCGGAGGAAGCGACGTTATCCCCGAAACGGCACGGTTCTCCTGCACGGAAGGCGGCGCTGGGACGGGGGAGACAGTTCGTCGGAACAGCGCTCGATCTCGTGAGACGTGCTTCCGAACGAGGAAAATGTCTGTGGCATAACAGCACCCCCACCGCCAGACAATGCATCCGGAGTTTTGAGCCGTCAGCGCGGCTCGGAAGGAGGAATGCTGGTTGACTGTCGGTAGCCGTTCCGCTCTCGCCGCCCGTTGAGACTGTCATAGGCCTGCGGAGGATCACTGGAACGACGGAGTCGAACACAAAGCCGAAGCACTCTGGCCAAAGCAAGCACCCTCCAAATGCTGATCAAATCGCCAGACCAGCAAAAGCAAACGTTTCCTTGAGATTAGGCTGGGCTAACAAATAGAATCACGAGCAACGAATCTCGGGAGAAATGCACAATGCTGACACTCCTTTACAGTGCCGGACACTGCTAAACCTAACAGAATTTTTCTTTTCGTGTGCGATTCTCGATTGTGACCCGGGCAGATTGGGGACGATCAAAGCTGCCGAGGTTAACTTAATGTGGTCCCGAATCTACAATTTAGAATACCAAGAACACCCGAATCACGCCCATTTGCGTCGCCTGCAAGCATAAGATTCTCAATCTTGACAAAGTTCATCCTCCTACAAGCTCTCACTTCAATGGGCTCAGCCAATTATAACCAAAACCAGACAAAACATGCTTGAAAAGTAAGAAACTAAGGATGAAAATTAAACTCACGTGCGTTATACAAAACAAAGTTAAAAGTTAACCTACACTGACGTGCATAATAACACATAATGCTAAACACAGAAGGTATCTTAAATAGGGGCTTTTACTATGCCTTCTCTGTTAAAATAAAACACACTGACTGTTACCTTTCGAAATATTATGGAAACAAAATAATCAAACAAATCAATGTCAGCTTTTTCGATGAAAAGGAAAGTAAAACTTGCAAACATTCCGACGCCTTCCTTGCTCAACGGCTTACGACAAAACTAGAAAAGTTATTTTCAAAGCTGATTACAATATTCATTCTTCGTAACTTCAAGACGGGGGCCCTCTCAGACGAACTCTGGGGAGTTGCGCACTCCATAGCTTTCGAAGGATCCGGTCTTGACAAAGGCACAATGAACAAATCTGTTTTCGGAAATCGGTAGCACCAACTTTCGATGTACAGCCGCTTAACTCGAACAAGGGAGCATCTGACCTGCGTCCTTTACCCCGCCCGTTCGACCCGTGACCACTTCGCCACGGCAGGGAACAACAGCCTGTGTTACGGCTCAGGCGTAAGCTATGCTTCCCTTCCTGCTTGCCTCTACGCGGCAGAGAAAAATATGAGACCAGGCGATGATCTCGGCGTCCGAATTTTCCTGAAATTCGGTTTTTCTTGACGCACTTCTCGCCTAATCTCGATCTCCGCGGCAATCTGCACTTGAAACATTTCATAGAAGTACTTTTCGCGATCCTACGCCTATCCCTGAACCTGGCGTCTCGACTAATTGCGCCACAGCACCTAACAGCGGCTTTCGCGCGCTTGGCGCCAGTCATCTTTACCGCTTTACGCTTACGCCGACGCCTCTTTCTGTTCGAACTTCTCACAATATTGACAGTCAGACACACTTACCCATAAGTGTGCTGCCTTCTTTGTGTGGAGTCGAAGCTCCCGATTTGTTAGCTAGCGTTCGCTCGGGCCCGTTCCTAGCTGAATCTGTCTGTGACAGAACGGGAGTCCTGATGACTTTGAAGCTAACAAACACGCTTACAGAGCTTTCGATCAGTTGGTGTCTATCGCTGTCATCGATAGCCCTTGTTTTCTGGCCTTAGAAGTTGGCTTCATGCTCTCCTTGACGAGCTTTATTCTGTAGCGCTTTATGTCGCGCATCCTGCTCAAGCTTTTGTCGGTAGGCGTCAATCTGTAGCGCCCTGCGACGCGACTCGTCGTCAAGCTCTTTTGTACGCGATTCATCTTGATCGTTTGCGCTACGAAGCGGCTCCATCTCCAGTGCTTTCTAATGTACCTCGGCGTCCTTAGCTATGCGATGGGCCTCGGCCCCTAACTCCTCGCGGTGCACCTCAGCGTCACGCTCTCTCTGGCGCACTTCGGCGGCTTGTGCTTCGCGACGGGCCTCAGCCTCCATAGCTTCTCGGCATGCCTTACCTTTACGCACTTCTCGACGCGCTTCTACTTCTAGCGCTCTTCAGCAAGCCTAATTTTCACGCGCCTCCACCTACATCGCCTTACGCCGCACCTGATCTCGCTCTCTCTGATGCACGTTGGCGTCCTGCGCTTTGCGATGGGCCTCAATTTCTAGCGCTTTGCTGCACGCTTCAGTGCTGTACTTGCATGCTCGACTTTCGCAGTCGGCAGCACTCAGAGCAGCAAAGTGGCGGAACAAAGCGTATTTATCCCTATCAAAGTCATGCGCTTCCTCGGCGGATAAGCACTCCAAAACGCTTGCGACTTTGCATGGAAGCAACGTGGCAAGCTTTTCCAACCATAAGTCTCGCCCAACACCAACATCGTCGCAGACCTTTTCAAAACTAACGAGAAAAGACACGATGTTCTTGTCCATTCTCAAGAGTTTGAGTCGGTATTGTGCTCGCTGCTACTTATTCGCTTGAATTTTATGATCAAGCTCTTTCATTCTTAGAGCATGCTCTCTCCTTTTTATGCTCTTTTCGGCCTTACATTGTTCTTGCCTTTGAGCTTCGAGCTCTTCGTGGCTTTTCTCGGCCTTCTGCTTTTGCTCACAAATAAGCTCTTAAATCTCGTCAGCTTCCTCGGCCGTCACATTCTCTGCCCGCATCACCTCGAGAATCGCTTCCCTTGTTTTAGCAAACACGGCGGAAATCCCCATGGCTCCACAAATTTCAAGGAGGTCCTGCATCAGGTACTGCTCCATCGCGATTTCGTCCCTTGTGATGCTCTACAACGGATATTCACCGTACTACAAACTAATCTCGGGGTTTAAAGTAGGTGAATAAAAAATTATAACCACCAAAACAGAACACAAAACACTCTCCTAACATCTGCCTGTGCTAGAGAGGTCTGGCGAAACAAACAGTAAACGTTGGGCACTCACCCAACTAAAGTAGCCGACGATGGTCCAACTCGTGGCTGCCGTCGAACAGTGTCAGGCCTTTAGGGATCCGGTCGAACTTGCCAATGTTGAGATCTGGGGTTGCTTGTCCCAGCTTGCCGAACGATGAGAGCAGGGTAGCGTATACCAGCGTATCCAAACGCTGATATCAGGTCGGTCGTGCTCGAGCTTTCAGGGGTCTGATCCGGCGTGCCAAACGTAGGATATCGTATCCCGAAGCTGCCAACCACTGTTAGGAATTTGCTGTGTCGCGATGGTAGCGGTGGCGAAGAGCGGCGAGCCGTCGAGCGGACTTCGCTGAAGCCTTTGCCCGAAGGCGAAGCAGGAAGGCAATCCGTTTTGAAAGCAGCAACAAGAAGGAGCGTTTACTGTGGCAGGTTGTCGTTTGTACAGAGCCGGCCAGCACGACAACGTTGGCTGGGGCAAAATACTCTAAACATGGGGCCGGCACGGCCTTAAATAGTGTTTTTGGACTATTCTGCGAGACAAGTTCCCCGGAACGGCACAGTGGCTCGGCTGAGGAGACGCAACCATACCCGGAACTGCAAGGTGGTTCGGCGGAGGAAGCGACGTTAACCCCGAAACTGCACCGTTCTCCTGCATGGAAGGCGGCACTGGGATAGGGGAGACAGTTCGTCGGAACAGCGCTCGATCTCGTGAGACGTGCTTCAGAACGAGGAAAATGTCTGTGGCACAAAACCACTTAGAGATGTGAGCCGGCAAGCCCTAACGAACCCGAAATGGCAAAGAGAACGAAGAAGAAGTGTGTGCTAGCGCATCGTTTAAAAGATACACGCTCGTGGCTTTCTGCCCCGCTGTTCCTGTCTTGTCTTCACGGCTCTTGGTGCGTGACAATATTTATATATGAGAGGTCTCAAAATATACCAAAGCGCCGAGGTGTATCATAAGCCAATTTGATATCAAGTAACATACAGAGAAAGAATTGTTTTGAGGGGAAAGCATTTCGGATCTGTGCCTCAACACGTACCAGGCGGTCATTGAAGAACCTACCTTCTCAAAAACCGCACTAGAACGGGTAAAGTAGACTGTTTGTTTTGAGAAAGTGCTCCAGCTGGCGATTCATCATCTTTCAATGCGATGGGCCTGTAGCTTGTAACAGAGGACAAAACCTTGCCCTCTTTCAATGTGAAAATGACGATAGTCTCTTTTCAAGAGGGAGCGATGACGCCGGAAAACCAGATCACACTGTATAGGAAAAAGAAAGTTTTTTTTGAAATTCTAGAGGCAGGTTGATCAACCTTTTAAAGATTACACGGTAAGATCCTGGGGAGGAAACGCTGCAGCAATTAAATGATGCCTGCAGCTCCGACAAGCAGAAAGGGTGATCATATGCCTCGTATTTATTGAATTTCGTGTCAAGTTTTTGTTTCTCCACTCTTGTCTTTGTAGGGTTGGAACTCTGCAGAGTAGTGTGAAGAGCTGGAAACCTGCTCAAAGTGTTCGCCCAAGTTGTTTGCCTAGTCTTTCATGTTGTAGCTTTGTGCGTTTATTAGAGGGAGTATATGTGCTCGTTTTTTTCCATCCATCTCACCTTGTTCCATACTTTACCCTCTAGTGTATATGAGGTAATGCCCGATAAAAACGTATGCCAACTTCTTCATCGTTCCGACATGGTGAAGGCACGCGTGACAAAGCCGAGACAAAGTGATGACTGATAAGTGTAAATTGACATTGAGGTCAAGCCTTCGAGAATGTCGAGAGCAGCAAAAGGCAGGAGGGGGGCGGGGGCTTTTCGGCCAATGAATATTTCAGGGAAGGCAGGGCGCTGCATGAAGCTAGTAAGGACACAAAAGCTAGCATTGAGAGATCTAGGTATTGTCGATAATGACAAGGCCAGCGGTAGACTGGGTGTCAACGCAGACTCGTTGATCCTGTGCGCATAATTCAGGTTTAGCCCGAGTACAGCGGATTGCAACATTGTGAAGAGCCAGAAATTCCCACCCCATTATATTCCTATGAGAGCACAATGAAAGAACGATGCCCTCTACCGTAAAGAGTATGTCTCGAATTGTCACATGAGCTGTACATACTGCGGTCAGTTGAACGGGTTGAGCAGTGGACTTGTGCGAAGCGACCAACCAGATAAAAGTGTCGTAATCTTACTAATACAACGGCGAAATTCAACACGGATAACTTGCGATGCGGTTATCATCGCTGACGTAAGTACCTTGCGACGTGTACGGGGCACCAACATACGAAAAATATCGGCCGATTGTCGAGGGTATGCCGTGGGTTAATGGTGCCATTGCTAGTCCAGCGGACTGGAGGTGACGGATAGCTCCCGGGAAGCTAGAATGGAGGTGCAGGCGCTTTGCAAGTTGGCATGACTGCAGCCGCTGTGTAGGTGAGGGAAGTAGCTACATGATTATGCTCGTGGGCAGCTGGTAGCGCCTCAGTGACCCCTCCTTGAATGAAGCCAGTGACAGACGACCGTAGAGTTGTGGTATGTTTCGGTGTGAAGGGAACCAAGGTAAGCTGTTGTAAGGCACCTTCGTGGACAAAACCATTTAATACGGTTATTATTGATGATTCGTCATTACCTTTAGTCACGCTGCATGGCGCTGCAAATAGTGCGCTTGAGGAGGTCGTGTCAGAGTACACTGCTTCCGCAATTTCTCGTGGCTTTGTCAAGCTAATGACGTCAATAAATTTGGTCGGGTTTTTTTTTGCGAAAAGCATTTCAAGAGCGTCGTCGTATATCCCTTTCAAAATTTGCTCATTTTTTCAGTTTCTGTCATTGCGGACTCTACGCGTCTGCCCAAATTGATCACGTTTTCAGAATATCTCATGACCCCTGTCTCGTGCATGTCTGCGTAAATGGTGCTCGGCACTAAGTCCTCGGACGAAAGGTGGACGAAAGACTGCCCCAATTTACGTTTGAAATTGGGGCACCATTTGGACGTCTCCCTCGTGGTTTCGAGCAATAGGCTGGCCATACCCGTGAAGAGGTAGAACGACACGCCTGTAAACTGCTCCGCGTCCGCCCATTTGTTCAAAGCGCTCACTCGTTAGAAAGTCGAGAGTCAATCTTCAACGTCATTGTTGTCTGTTTCGCTGAAGATAAGAGGCTCCCTCTGAGGGACGCTGTCAGGACAGAAAGCCGGAGGGTATTAAAGCGTCTGCTGGTCTGCGTCCGGCATTGAAGATGGTAGCCGCCGAGAATGGAGTTCCAGGATGGTAGCGGGAAAGTGGAGAAGACGGTACCCAGCAACACCAAATATGAAGTAGAATCATTGAGTGTAGAGCTGGTTGCTACTTAGGCAATGGATTGACCACAGTGCACGAGCTCGAGCCTCAGCAGCACGATCGAGCGCCGAAAACTTACTCTTATATACATATATGAACCCCAGTGCGTCATTACGTGCTTAGGGCCTCTTAATGTTTATTACCTGCGCAATGTCGTGATGAGTGCCAGCTTCAACGCAGCCGCAAGTGCAAGTGCTTGAGCCCGCTGCTTCAGTCTATACGCGCTCTCTTTAGGGGAAGATGTAACTTTTTTCAACGGCATGAAATGGCGTTGCGGCGCCAAAGGTAGAATGTCATCGAATGATATTCCCTTTAATGTTACCTATGGTGGACAACTGGGCACGTTGGTATTTTTTGTTTGTAACAGAGAAAGCGCCATGCAAACGAAGGCGCAGAGACCACACACATACATACAGCGTTATCTGTGTAGTGTTTGTGTCTTTGTCTTCAGTGTGCTTTCACCGTTCTTAAACATAAAAGTGCTTAGTATTCCCCTCGAGTGTACTCGCGCAACTTGTATCGTGGGTCATTTTATATGTTGTGATGTTCGCTCTTCAGTTACTCTGACCGAGTAACCCACGATTCGTGAGACATTTACCTGAATTCATTTGGCGCCTTCTTTGTATACTGTATAACGTATTTGGATTATCGTTTTTCATGTTCCCTCATAATTTCCGACTTACCTTTTCACATGCTACACAAACTAAAAGAACAATACACCCAGTCTATAGTCAGAGGCACCTACATAGTGGTGATTGGCAAAGAGTTTCTTATAAACTCACTAGAGGGCACTCTGCCACAAGTGTTTGTGGGAGCTGCAACACACAATGATTAAGAGAGCATCAGAACGATGGGTCGTACATGGAAATGTGGAATACTTGTACATTCGGCTCCGTTTGAACTCGTGTGGTTGAAAGCTTCATAAAACAAAAATAAGCAACTGTTCTGTACTTTTTTCTTTGCTTTTCCTCGCCTTTGTTGAGTTAGAAAAATTTTGACGCGACAATGATTGCTCAGTTAATTGTGATTCCAGTGTCTACTTCGTGTAGTTTGCTCTGCTTTGAATATTACTTAACCAAACCAACTAGCCCGTATTGCTGCTTGAATTTTTCATGCGAAAAACCAAGGCGACAGGCGAAAGCTGCATTTGTCATATTGTATTGAACTGCTGATTAACTAAGCTAACATTCATCACTACTTTGTATGCGAAACGTTTTCGCTCATTTGTTGCAAGCCTAAACGACGTCTCATGTCAATTTGGTTTTTTAACGTTGGTGCAACTCGTTTCAGCGAAGCAGGTGCGAAGGAGTCACAAGTACTGTTATACAGAAACACCCTCAAACATTTGTGTTAGTGGAAAATGTGACTGAAATTAGAGAACGCACCGTGCGTAAGGCGTTCGTCAATAGAGGCGTAAATGTCTCTGGCCGGCAGTATGGCACCGTTCACTGGTCCCCAAAGGTTATCGTCTTGGGACAGCAGGCCCGCATACCAGTTGAACAGAGCATCTGTCAGCAGGTTGCCCATCGAGCATTCCTCCAGGCGGCATTTCTGCCGGCTGCCCTCGAGAAGCACCTTGGTAGAGCCAATCACCTGGTTTCTGTCCGTGTCAGCCTTCTCGCGTGCGCTGCTGATGCTCTTCGCCAGCTTCGAGATGTACACCCGGTCATCTGGAAAAACATGTTTCTATTTTCTTAAAGGAAATTTCCACTTATTTGACTACTTGAAAGGCGTGATGTTTTAACCTATAGGTAAACAAATAAGTAAAGTATCTAGTAAGTGCTACATGTATTTGCCCATTATGTGCAGATAGCTTTGCAAAATTTTTGAATCATCCAGCAGATATGCATGCACCTAGCAGGCTGAGAAAGATTAAAACACTTCCTTGCAAAATGTTTATTCGTATAAATAAATTCGAGGATGCAAAAATATTAGTCTTCTTGTTTTTCTTAAATGTCCCGACACTACGCTACATACAATACTTTGTCCCACCTATTTAGTCTACTGCACTTTCGAAGCACCAGTAAATTGCCCATTGTGGCATATTCGTATGTTTTTACACTTTATGAACTGGCATTGCCTTATTACCATGCTTAGGCAAACATTACTTATGACCCTTGCTACTTGGCCAAAGGAACAAGGGATGTTCTGCAGAAGGACTTCTTGTTGGGCTAGTTTATGCTTGCTCAAATTTATACGGTGTGTGGATTGTGTAAACGTTCTCTCTTTTTTTTGCACTACATCATAATTTTCAGCAGTAACTGGAGAATTCATTGGAGCGCTATCGCCTCTATTACCCACAAACCCTATAACTCCTGTATGGCCCATTTACCCCATACGCCCCATATGATCCATAAGCCCTGTATCCCCCTTATGGGTCGTAATCCCTGTATACCCCATATGGGCCGTAATCCCTGTATCACCTGTATCCAATATCATGGTATGATACGGGTTCAATCTGTATAGGAATTTTCAGTAGAGAACGCTGGAATCTTCTAATCTTGTTGTTAACAGTCACCTGTGAGGCCGAAATTTAGTTTCAATATTGTCTAATTGACGCTCACATTTATTAGACGTCTACAATTGTACGCATTCTGTACTTGGAATGTGTACACGACATTGTCATTCAATTATTCAAAATGTATCTGGATACTTTTGATGGTTTTGTATTATGCAACAATAATGAAAACGTGAGTTTTTATTGTTGCACCTAAATCACTTGGGCTGGTATGCTGGGACACTATGGAAACTTAGCATCACTTCAAGAGGCTAATATCAATGTGTGTGACGTGAAATCAGAAATTATGTAGAATGTTAAAATGCACACTTACTTGGCAGTCACAAATTTGTAGGCAAAACGCGAGTAGCACTACGCATCAGTGAAACATATAATATTTACATAAACATGAAAGTTGCAGATACTGTTGCTGGCGTTATTTCACACGTAAAGTGCAGTGAAACTTTATACACAATATTATTAATTCACAAAATTATGCATCAGCATGCTATGAGGGGCTCTTTGTTTTTTTCTATACAAGAATACAGTCTCCCTCAACTTGAAAAGGACACAACAAAGAAGACATTTACAGAGCAAGCGTGATCAACCAGATCTTTTTATTGACCGCAGAGCGTCAGTCGAACAGGCAATTCAAATATATATTCGCAGACGCACAAAAACGCAAGTGCAAACATACCTTGCCCATAAAAGGGAAACTTTCGGCATCGTAGAGTGATCTCCGCGGGTCACTCATACAGCTACAACTTTTCATTGACACGAAGAAAGTTTTCAAAGCTTCCCGAGCACACGTTTGTGCGCTTCGTCTCTTTGTCTTAGTCCGTGAAATTTGTGCTTCACATCCACAGCCTGCGCAGTTAGGGCGTTCTTCAGCGCTTACGTAGCTATCGATAACAGCGGGTGTTCACGTGCCCGGTGGTTTACGCAGCGCCCTGTCTAGCCCACATAAGACTTCCCGCAGGAAACGGAATCTCGTGAACCACTCATACATTGCATGTCCCACTGACTTGACATGCTTCTTGCAACAAATTTAAGGCAGTGTCTATTCTGCCGGCGCCGGCCGAATATTCTTTTCATTATTCTGCCGGCGGTCGCCCCTCATTGGCTGCTCAAAATCACATGACATCGGGCAGCACAATAGGAGCAGTGTCTATTCTGCCGGCGCCGGCCGAATATTTTTTTTTCATTATTCTGCCGGCGGTCGCCCCTCATTGGCTGCTCACATTATATCTGATGGCAAAATAAGGAGTTTTTATTATGCCGTCGCCGCCACTGGGTTTAGCAATATCCCCAGTGCACTTCCTTTTCCTTTCTTCATTTGAATCACTTAGTAGTACTTTTATTATGCCGTCGCCGCCAGTACGGCCGTGTGTAGTATGTGCGTTGAGGGGGCTTGTACGCGCAGCCACGCTTCACGCAAGTGCTGATAACGTAGGCATCTCCCGGCCTGATGCAACTTGATGCTGTCTTCTCTGGTCGACCAATTTAAGTTTTGTTAGCAGACGGTGCCCGATGATGGAGAGAAACGGACAACCTCGCGTTCGTCCGCTCGAGCCCTTCCGGGTTTTACTCAGCGCATTTGCTAGGAAGCATGCTCCACAAATTAAAAACAAAGGTGTTTTGTACACGTTTGTAAACAAACAAAATGCTATGCACCTCTTAGAGTGCACCAAGCTTTGCTGGTCGTTGTCCTTCACAGTACAAGGTCATTGCATTACGAAATACCCACTGTGGCACTACTACTAATTATGGGCCCTGGACAGCTGCGCATGCTCTCGTTATAGGTGCCATCTAAATGTATAATCATCCAAGCCTGTAGGATTGTGTCAAAGCATTTGGTATCTAGCAGCTTAATGGAACCTTGATGTAAAACTAATAAATAAGGTTTCTTTTCAAACATCATGCAAACGAGGAGTCAAATTGCATTAACACACTTGTGCCTGTTTATTTTCAATTATGATAAACAAACATTTAGAGACATCAAACTACATTGACATTGGTTAAAAATACATCTTAAAAACACTTTTGATTACGGAAGGCTACTACCAAGTCCTACATCAATGCACACTCTGCACTTCCACAACTTGGTTTTTGGTTTTTTCTCAAGGCCAACGCACGGCAGGTGACTCCACGTCAGACAATAGTCGCACATTACTGAGTCGTTGTCTTCCAAATTTGAGTTGCACTCATTGCAATTCCAGCTTTCTTGGTTTTTTATGTCCACAACCATTTTTACTGCTTCCCAAGCATCATCGCTGAAAAATTGTCGCACTACATTTATGTCGACATTCTCATCTCGAATGCCGTTATGAACAAGCTCTGGCCGTTGTTCAACTGTGTCCTCCTCAAGCAGCTTTTCTCTCATTGCTTCTGCTGCATTGTGCGCTCCTGTAAGCCACGTGAGCAGCTTTAGTTTCTTTTCCTTCGCAGGAAGCTCTGCATATAGCCTCTCAGTGGGTGCCCTCTTGCGTTTCCTTGGCAGCCAAATAACGGTAACCATGTGGACTTTTGGTCGTCCACACCTTTTCGTCGTTACTGGCACCTTTATGTTAGCCAGGGTGTCAGAGAATCGTATGCCGTCATCTTGGCAGACACAATCTCCAGTACCACTCTTTTCCTGCAATACACTCCCAGATGTACAGTTATGTTTGCTGAGACGACTTAGCTCTGCATAGACCTCCGAGGCTTCACCGCCAGCAGCTTGGCTCTCCATGTCTAAAGGGCATGTGCTTTGTAGATCCACTTCACTGAATGTTCATGAAGCACAGGGCGTCTGGATGTTGGATAGAGGCTGCTTTTTCTGAAGAGGCAAGTCTTCAACCATTGCTCCTGTGCTGGGAAGATGTTCACTTGCATTCAAAGAACTGTCTGTCCTTTCCCTCCTTTCCGACGGTGTTAAAGCACTCACAGCAACTTCAGCCCCATCCTTGCAAGATTGGAGTATGCTCTCCAGTACCTTCAGCCTCTCCTTGAATCTCGCTGTCGAGCAGTCTGATGCAAGGTCAGCCAACTTTGAAGCAATGGAAGCTGCCTTTTTGAATTTTTGATGACCTGAAAGGTCTTTTTCATCCTTCTGACTGCTCACTTGCGGCAGGTTGTCCACGTCGTGTTCATTGTTGTCTGCCAGCTCACAACTTTGTACAGAGTTGTCTAAAAAGCCTCTTCCAGCACAGATGGCTTTGTTGAACTTTGAGATGTTTAGATTATCCCGCACAGCAAAAATATGGCGGCCAGGCAGTTGCATCGCTTGCCTGAAGGCACAGGTGCATTCTTGAGCTGTGGCAGAAAATTTGTTTGCATTGGCAAGTGCATCAATGCTCGTCATCACTGCTGCTGCATCAAGCTCTTCTTTCACACGATTGTAGGCATATGGTGTCAGTAACACTAAGTAAAACTTTGTCGCCTCATCACCGTTAATTACCACCCTTTGCTTCTGCAGCATAAGCGCTGCTTTGTGCATCTTCTCATTTCGCTGAGCATAAACCATTGCGAAAAACCTCTCCACAAACATCTCGAGAGAGCTGAAGTGTTCGACAAGCTGTTTGAGCTTCGACTTATGTTTTCTGCACGGTTGTTTGTGGCATTGAAGAAGTTGCCACAACCATTTCATTCCCATCACCCACTCGTCATGGAGGGTGTGCCAATTGGCATCAAAGTACTCCACTACGGCCCCTGCAGCAGACATCTTTAGAAGGGCATACAGGTCCTGATATTCGTCCTCAATGTTAGCGTATACCGTGCGCTGCAGGATATCTAACGCTGTTTCTTGTTCGCCTTTTGTAATGCCATGCTTGGTGACACTAACCTCCCGCCGGAAAGCCTGCAGTGTGTGGAACGAGCATATGGGCAGTGCAGATGATGGGAACAGCTCTTTGACAACACTCCTCTCCTTGACGTCCTTGTCTGCCATTGTGACTCGCGCTGAATCGCATTTTGGGTTCAGAGACTTGAAGGCTTCAAAGAACCGATGGAGCGTTGCAGCATCCTCCGTTGCAAAGAGCCCAACCGAAACAATTTCGCTCTCACCGTTGCTGTTCTCAATGATTACAAGAAAACAGGCCATTCGTGTCTCCAGTGATTTGTAGGTAGCATCGATAAAAATCACCTCTGGAGAATCATGAAAAGACCTTTTCATGTAGTCATCTTGGAAGTAGATAGCTTGCAAGTCATTGTTTTTATCTTTCAAGACTCTAACACTTGCACGATGGTCCTGCTGTAGGGCAGGGACAACCACGGGCAAGTTATTCCTTCGTGGGGCATTTTTTCCCTTCGCTGAAATATTGGAAAGGTCCTTCAACAGGACAGCGTTTCCACTTTCTTTTCGCCTCTCTTGCCTTACCAATATCTTGTTGGCTTTGAGTTTCAACAGAGCACGAGCCTTGTCTTGCAGTTCAGAAGGGAGTCGCCTTTGCTGGGGTAGGTGCTTGAAAAGTTCTGGTACAACTGCATAATTTTGCTCGAGGTTTAGCGATCGTACCTCCAGATGGCTGCCGTCTTTGTTTGCAGCTCTGTAGATGTTGAATACACAGTCCTTCTTGAAGGTTCTGGATAAACGGGAGGGGAGTAAAAGAGTAAAACCAATAAATCCGATGACGTTTCAGGTCACTCGATCGCGACAATAAAAGCGTCTTGGGGCAATTGAAACCAAAGATACGAATTTCCCCGTTTGAGCTTTACTGAGATCTAAAACATCGCACGCAGGTATGTTGTTTTTATGTACAATAACGCCAACATGATTTAAATGGGCATTATAAAACCACAAACTATTGATGTGCCCCGGTACAGCAGCATGCACTAAACCCTACTCCCTCCCCCTATTGCGGCTGATTTTCGACGTAAGGCTACACACATTCCGAAAAAGAATGACTTCAAAAAGACTTACGATGCTTTTCGCACACCCTTGCTGCTGGTTACAAACTTCGATCCACCATGAATGCAGCAGTAACGTAGGTGGTAGTATTTGAGCTCTGGGGGCATCCTGGACGCGATCTTTCCCGCGCGCTTTTTTGCCGTTTTAGTAGTCCGCGCGTCTCTTTTCCACAGTTGCACCAAATTGGCTGTGCTGAACTTCTCCATCTTCTCCTTCAGTGCTGCAAAAGTGGCAAAGCGATCGCCGACGGCGATTACGGCGTCGCTGGCCCTTTGTGATTGGGGCCGGTCGGACGCCGTTTGCGGCGGTCCGGACATCGCCAAACTGTCTTCAGCGATTGCGGCGTCGCTGGCCACTTGTGGTTAGGGCAGGTCAGAAGTCCCTTGTGGCGGTTTCGACATCTTTAAACGGGTTGAACAACACACTTGCAAGGTGCCTAAACTATCGGCATAGTGAATACTGGACGCGGCAACAGAAACGCAGAACAGCGAACCGAGACGCACTGGGGCTTGGCGCCATATGAACGGGAAACTCCTGATTTTGCTGTCCGATGTCATGTGACTTTGAGCAGCCAATGAGGGGCAACCGCCGGCAGAATAATAAAAAAAATTCGGCCGGCGCCGGCAGAATAGACACTGCGCAAATTTTAACGCACCCCTCGCCGTGACCAGCACGACGATTTCACGATCACAAGTGTGAGAGCTTCTTACAGATAAAACACGCCACTTCTTCGCTGCTGCACTGTTAGAGAAGCCTTTTTTTATAAAAAACGTAATTTTGATTGAGCCCTTGGTATTTCTTTACGGTGCAAAAGTGTTCTTTCGATAGACAAGATGCGTTAGCATTCGGTAGATTTGTGAGCATCTGCACTGTTGTGCTTTGATTGCCAATTTAAATGACGCTCTGCGGTGTAGTGTGCACACATATGACAGGAGTACGGCCACTAGTGTGGGCTTAGACTTCGTGAGGCAGAAGGCTTCGTTCGTCGTCCGAGCGTAAACTATCGCGACTCTGCACATGTGCGCTCTGGCAACAAAATTAAGGTGCCGACCGCCGTGCGTCAAGTACACAGTACTGCTCTCAGAATTGCCGCAACACTTGTATTGTCCGCAGCAACACAAAAAAACGCATCATGCTCACTTGCAAAAGCGGCCGGAGATGAAAATTAGGCTAAACCATGACACAGACGAAAACACAAATGAAAGGGTGCCGCTGTAGCGCGTCTCCATGACAAAAGCTCACGGCGAGACGCCGCTGAGGCAAGGGGTCCCTCGCGACCATGTTGCGCACTCTCGCAATGAGCGCCCTCTAGGGCTGATCACTCGTGGGCGTGTAAAATATGTGTGCCTCTGCTCTAGATGAGTGCGGTTTGACGTACCATGACCATGCTGCCCAGTATCACCACACCAAGCCGCTCTTCGGCCGAGAAGTTAAATGAGTAAACTTGACCTAAGCATTCACCGCTAGCACAATGCCTATTAGCTAACTCAGTGTGGGTGAAACCAACGCATAAAGAAGTCGATGGACGGGGAAGGAAAAATGCCGCCCGCATCTTCTCAAGGGGCACTCGAGTAAACGCATCGCAGCTCGGGGGGGGGGGATATCGCGTGTATATTGCGTGGTTGCGTATGGTTTCAGAATGCTCAATTGTTATATTGTCTTCATTATATTCTCAGTTATTGAATGAAGAAGAAGATTTGCCTTCAACGTCAAAAAAAGCCTTTTAAAGACGTCCTTCAGTGAAAACTTAACGCGCGATCCAATGACTGAATGTACGGGGTGACCAGTGAACAGTTGTACAGTACGAGCAGTATTTTTATAGCGAGAACAATTATATTGTCGCGAGAGAAAACGATAGGCAGGAACTCGCAGTGGAGGACTGTTTACTCAGCCACAGCTGCCATTCACTTCTTCGCTCTCGTCTTCTGCCACCAACACAGCGTGGCATTACCCTCTCCCCAAAGAAAAAAAAGAAGCATCGCATGAATGCCACGGCTCCAAAAAACAACGAAAGTTAGTCAGAAATGTCTGTGTTTATTGAAAAGAAAAAGGACGAGATGAAAAATAAATAAGCCAGAAAGGAATGTACAATTGTCTTGAAGGCTATTCCCACATCACAAAGTTCTTCACTTGCAGTCAACGCGAATAGTACGGCTTCAATCTGGAGACGTGACCGACATCCGAGGAGCATGGTCTGCGAGAACGGTGTGACGTGTATGCTGGGACAACTTCGTACTTCACTTCGCCGAGGCGATGAAGAACAAGGTAGCGTCTGAAGTACCGACATAACAATTTTTCTCAGCGTCCACGTTCACGTATAAGAGTGCAAACCTAGACTAGGTCACCGGGTTCCTATACTACTGCTCTTTGGTGGGTGTTGTAACGGCGAGCATCTTGATTTCGCCGTGATAAAATGCGAAAGCGCGCCAGCTGCCGGGCGTCTTCGGCACGCTGAACAAATACATCTGCGTCCGGGGTAATCGTGTCCAGCAGAGTTGGTTGCAGCATGGTGTCAAGCATTGTGGTGATGTCGCGGCCGTAAACCAGACGAAAAGGATCAAAGCTGGTGGTTTGCTGCAAAGCCGTATTGTAGGCAAATGTTATATACGGGAGGATTTCATCCCAATTCTTTTTGATCTTTGGCGACATACATCACAAGCATATCTGCAATCGTTTTGTTATGGCGTTCGGTTAACCCGTTAGACGGTGTGTGGTATGCAGTTGCTGTTCGGTGCATCGTGCCGCTCAGCAACAGGATCTGTCGGAGCAACTGTCCCGTAAAAGCACTACCACGATCTGTGATGACGACAGCGGGAGCACCATGGCGGAGAACGATGTTCTTGATAAAAAAGTCAGCCACCTCAGAAGCAGTTGCTCGCTGGGCGGCTTGTGTTTCGCAGTATCTGGTCAAGTAGTCGGCGGCAACCACAATCCAGCGGTTACCAGCCGTAGACTTTGGAAATGGGCCAAGTAAATCCATCCCGACATTTTCAAAACGTGCGTGAGGGGGTTGCTAAGCTGAAGCAGACCAGCTGGTTTCGTTGTTGGAGTTTCGCGGCACTGACAGGCTCTGCATGTCTTGACGGTTTTCGTAAGTTTCCGCCAGCTGTATTTGTCCTTGATCTACGCCAGTGTACGCGTGAAGCCAAGATGCTCTGACGATGACTCGTCATGACAAGCACGCAAAATATCATTGCGGAGAGCAGCAGGAATGACGAGAAGGTAAACAGTTTTCGCTGAATGAAAGTTGCGCTTGTAGAGGATGCCTTGGCGTAGACAGAAAGATGACAAATCACGCGCGAACTGGCGTGGGGGTTGTGGGCGACATCCCTCAAGGTATTTGATCGTGGTTGTAATTCTAAGTTTTCGAGTTGCTGCTCAGCCACGTTTAATGATGCGAGAATAGCAAGGCAGCTGCAGTCTTCATCATTGTCTTTTTCAGCGACCTCGACGGGTGCGCAGGAAAGACCGTCAGCGTCGGTTTGTTTCAGGCCAGACTTGTAAACCATCGTTATATCAAATTCTTGTAGCCGAAGGCTCCATCTTGCGAGATGGCCCGAAGGATCTTTCAGATTCGCTACCCATCAGAGAGAGTGGTGGTCACTGACGATTCGGAAGGGGCGTCCGTACAAGTAGGGCCTGAATTTTGTTATGGCCCATACGACCGCCAGACATTCTTTTTGAGTCGTCGAGTAGTTCTTCTCTGCAGATGACATTGTGCGGCTAGCGTAGGCGATGACGCGTTTTACGCCATCTTGATATTGCACGAGAATAGTTCCGAGGCCAAGGTTGCTCGCATCAGTGCGGACTTCTGTATCTGCCTTGGTGTCAAAGTGACCTAGGATCGGTGGCGTCTGTAGGCATTGTTGAAGGTCGCGAAAAGCGCCGGATTGTTTGGGGCCCCAGACGAAGGCGACGTCATCCTTGACGAGTCGTTGTAGAGGGTCGGCGATTTTCGAAAACTTCGGCATGGAGCAGTGGTAATAAGCACAAAGTCTCCGGAAGCGGCGTAATCATGCTTTGTTTTCGGTATCGGGAAAAAAGCAACTGCCATAGCCTTGTCAAGATCAGGGTGAACACCACTGCTGCTGACAATGTGGCCAAGGAATTTCAGTTCCTGATATCCAAAATAACACATTTCCGGTTTCAGAGAGAGGCCAGCAGTGCGAATAGCCACAAGAACTGCCTCAAATCGCTCAATGTGCTGTTAAAAAGTCGTAGAAGAAACGACTACATCGTCTAAATACACTGAACAAGAGTACCACTTCAAGCCACAAAAAACTGTGTCCATCAATTGTTGGAACGTGGCTGGAGCGGAGCACAGGCCAAAAGGGAGAACTTTAAATTCATAGAGATCGTCCGGTGTAATTACCACTGTTTTTTCTCGGTCCCGTTCATCTAATTCAATCTGCCAATACCCGCTATGGAGATCCATGGAAGAGAAGTAACGGGCGTGTCGCAGGCGATCCAAGGAGTCATCAATACGAGGAAGAGGATATATGTATTTTTTGGTTATCTTGTTCAGTTTGCGGTAGTCGACGCAGAATCGTAATGAACCATCTTTCTTTTTAACCAGAAAAACTGGTGATGCCCAAGGACAAGTCGATGATTTAATTACGTCGTCGTCGAGCATTTGTTTCACTTGATGACGGATAGCATCTTGCACCTTCTGTGACACGCTGTAAGCATGTTGGCGCACGGGTTGCACGTTGGGCTCAGTGATAATTCTGTGCTTCATTAGGGAAGTCTGCTGGACTTTCGAAGTAGTGGCAAAACAGTCACTAAAGGATGAGAGGACACTGAGGAGCCTTGCTTTCCTAGGTTCTTCTATTTGGCGATTTACGTTGCCGGCCGCTACATAGTCTTGGGTTGGCTGCGTACAAGACAATCGAACAACAGCTCCTTCACTCCACGCATCAAGTATCGAACCTTCTTCTCTTCCGGCATGTGAGGGTCGGATCGTCGAAAAAGACGCGTCATGTCCTCAACATACATTGCGACGCCTTCATTTGGCATTTGTATACGGCATTGGAGTTCACGCTAAGCTCGCTCTCGGCGATCAGGACTTGCATACGTTTCGAGAAGCCAGCGTTTGAAGTCCACCCATGACGTGAACACACCTGCCCACTTTTCGTACCAAACATGCGCCCCGTCATTCAAACTCAAGTAGACATGTCGGAGATTGTCTGTGTCGTCCCACACGTTATGAGCGGCAGCGAAGTCATATTGGACTATCCAATCCTCAATATCTTCCTGGACAGAACCATGAAAGGGATTGGGCGTTCATGGTTTGAACAGCGTATAGTGAATAGGCGTTGCGCCTTACATACCTGCTAGTTTGGAGCCGTTTGAAACGGTGCTGCCTGGGATAGTTGGGGTCGTCACCTCTCTGGGAGAAGTGCGAACTCAGAGTCCAGTCCACGAATCCTTCGGATAGCATGGTGAAAAGGCGTAACCACCGGTATGGGGCTGGAGCTTCTTGTACTGGGAGGGGTTCGGTGCATAGCGTACCCAGCACCTTCACCAGTTGTCACGCGCTAGACGCTCGAAGAAACGTACAAGGAGACGCGACTGTCAAAATCTCAGACACGAAGAAGGACGTCTCCACTGGCACGGGTTGCTCGTCTTCGTCTTCTTCGTTCTCCTGGCACAGAACTGGCTTACTCTTCACTGGTTCAGAACACCAGGTGGCAATGTGGGTCTTTTACTGGAAAAGGCTTGCACAAGAAATTGTAAGGACCGTAGCGCTTATCACGCTATCTGACTATGCAATGCTTGCACGAAAAAGCAAGTGTTTTAAACGCTTTGCTAAGACGACACGGTGGTGGCACCTACCCATCGCCTCTCGTTCTACACCTTATTGCCTTCGAGATGGGCGCGCACGTCGCGTGCTTCGTTTTTCAGATAACTGCCAGATAGCGCTCATGTCTCACGTGTGACATGTCTTGATGCGCTCGTGCGCCTCCACTGCATGCTCGAGGCAATATAACAGAGCGCCTACAGAATACCATTCACCAATTTTCTTGCGCAGGACTTCAAACAAATGTTTTGTTCACTCTCTCGAGACAGAAGACTATTGTCTTTCGGCGACATTTGCAGGGTAACATGCAGATTCGAGGCCAATTTTTTTACATCAACCACACACAACTGGCAATGGGCCTCTCGGGGTAACTGTATTGTTTGCCGCATTACCAGCAAGATGGCGCAATGATCGCGTGTCGCCACATTGTCAGAACGCGGCAGCGCGCGCCCTTATCTCCCACGCATACTTTGTCCCAAGGAGAGGGGACGCTCACGCGTGCGCTCGCTTATCTCGCGGTGGGGAGAATTCTACTGCTTGGTGCAGCAGGGCATCGCGTTAGCGATGAACAGAATAGTTTGATGTTTTCCGTACATTTAGGACGTGCGAGAGCCTTACGTAGCTGCTTATTTCTTGTTGCTATTCATTTTCGCCTCCATGTTGTTTCATTGTGCTTCATCGCACAACCTCAGCTCTCCTTCCCTTTGAATAAACAGCGAATTCATTCGCCCACTGTGTACTTCACAACTTTTTCACATACGTCATTCCATTCTCACGTACAGTGGTTACAGTCAAGTGGTTGTAGCTCTTGGCTTAGTTTGTGAGTTTTGCAAGGTTGTAACCAGAGCGTAGTGGCTGCAAAACGATTCAGGTTGAAGGTTACAGGCCCTCCTGTTGTGCGATGAACGGAGCACGCTAGAACCATAGGTGGTGTTAATTTCCAAATTTCTCCACTTCGGACTCCCTTATACTTAAGTAAAAATTTCGGGACATAAAAGCTTTCATATGATTAGTATTTATCAATCAGATTTTATTTGTTTCATGGGTAACGGTGGTCTACAGTGGTTCAAAAAAAGAGAATAAATGCTCGAGAGTTTAACAGTTCCACTTTGTAATATGCGTTGAGTATTTTTGAGCTTATTCTTCTTCAATTTAGATTTTACTAGTTAGCATATAGAAATTGATCGTTTAACGTTGGGAACAAAGGTAAAGTATTGGTAGGCAGTGAGGATGGCCTGAGCTGTAGTATGCCTCTTGGGGCAACGAGAGATGAGGTGTGATATATATATATATATATATATATATATATATATATATATATATATATTTATATATATAATAAATAAATTTCTATGTCATTATACGAGTGTATACAGCGCAATTCACTGTGTCTGTTTTTGAGTTGTTTTATTGATATCGTTTAGTTGGCAATTTTTACAAGGGTGACCTCTAATTCTTGAAATGTGTTATGTAAACTTCTTATGCTATTTATGTTTGAATTTGTGTGTACAATTGCAGGTTGCTTGAAACCAATGTATTGAATATATATATTCTTTGTCAGTGCTGATGTCTAAGCTTTGCACTGTCACGGACTGCGGAGGGACAAGGTGCCTTTGTCAGGCTGTTCGCCTTTAGCCCTTTGCCCCTGCAGTGAGCTCTGCATCCGGCTTACTGTAAATAAAGTACTACTATATATATATATATATATATATATATATATATATATATATATATATGAAAGTAGATGCGCTTTCACATAACAACTGTTTATTGTGCCGACGTTTCGACAGGAACCCTGTCTTTTTCAAGGCATAATACTATTTGCACATGTTCCGTGCCTTTTTATATCCTGTCGAGACAGGAGGGGAGGGGTTAATTGAGAGAGAGAGAGAGGGAGAAAAAAAAAAACAGTGAAACCGGAGGACAAACATTAAATAAAATATAGAAAATCTAGGAGAAGAAGCAAGACCGACACGGCGTAATTAGAAAGGGGCAGTATTTCAACAGAGTAGGGCAGAGGTAGATGAGGAATGTCATCATTGTCAACAATACCTCCCCCGCACCCACACTTCCCCAAGCGGGCAGGGAGCCGCCGTTTTTGTATTTCACCTTTCCGTGTAGTCCGCTGGCGGCTCGTTCCTCTTTCAAGCGTATGACAAGTTAATAGGGAGGGCTTAAGCGCTTTAGGTGCATGCTGGTGGCGTCGGGAGGAGCGAAAAGGCCGGTGAATGAGGCACCGCCATCGATATTCATTATATGCATTGGCTCCTTGTCAGTGAAGGAACAGAATGTGCGTTAAAAATTAAAGGAAAAAAAACATGGGGGGGGGGGAGGGGGGAGACTGTAGGACATCCGAGACAGTCACCACACAGTTGCGGCTCACTGGAAAGACATGCGCGCATGCACGAAAATGTTAACGAAACCACCCAGCTGTCAGCTCCTTGTCAGTGAAGGAACAGAATGTGCGTTTCAACTTGAAGAATAGAAAGAAAAAGAAAAAAAAAGAAGGGGGGGGGGACAATACGACATCCGGGACCACTTATCTGTGCGTTCCGGCTGTGCTTGATGAGGCAAATCATTTCTATGTTGTCAGATGCATAGGCCAAAAGCTTTGTTAGCGGGTAATAATATTGTCTTAATGAAACCGGACTGATTAGAGAGAAGCGTTTGCGTCTTTTAGTTGTCGTAACGCAGACAGAGTGCCTGGGTGTTCATTTATTCCGTATTTTATTGTGTTAAATTTGTAGATAAAATAAGATTCCCGTTGTTCCCGTTCTCTGTTTGTTCGAAAGTTGTTTTCTAGTAGTGTAACCCTGATGTCATCAAAGCTGTGGTCTTTTAATGTGCAGTGTTTTGAAAGTGGAAGGCCTGGCAGAGATCGTACATGTGCCCGATGGTTGTTGAATCTAAGTCTAAACGGAGTGTCTGTCTGGCCCCCGTATTGCTTGTTACATACCCCACATTCCAGGAGGTATATGACGTTGTCTGAGTCACAGTCTAGTGCACCTCTTATCCTGTGCTTAAAATCCGAGTGGGTGCTTTTCGCCACTGTCGTTGTCTGCATGTGTTTGCATACCCTGCATCTGCTTTTTCCGCAAGGGTGACACCCAATTTGATGTTTCACACCTATCTTTGAATTTATTAAATGATCCTTTATATTTTTCGGCCTTCTGTATACAACACAAGGAGGAGAAGTTAAAATTTTGGATAGTCGCACGCTCTGTTCTAATATGTAAAAGTGTTTTCTTAGGACCTTGTCTTAGGAACAAGGTCCTAAGAAAACACTTACAAACAAACAAAGCTTTTGGCCTAAACAAAGCTTTTGGCAAAGCTTAACAAAGCTTTTGGCCTATGCATCTGACAACATAGAAATGATTTGCCTCATCAAGCACAGCCGGAACGCACAGATAAGTGGTCCCGGATGTCGTATTGTCCCCCCCCTTCTTTTTTTTTCTTTTTCTTTCTATTCTTTAAGTTGAAACGCACATTCTGTTCCTTCACTGACAAGGAGCTGACAACTAGGTGGTTTCGTTAACTTTTTCGTGCATGTGCGCATGTCTTTTCAGTGAGCCGCAACTGTGTGGTGACTGTCTCGGATGTCCTACAGTCTCCCCCCTCCCCCCCCCCCCCCATGGTTTTTTTTCCTTTATTTTTTACGCACATTCTGTTCCTTCACTGACAAGGAGCCAATGCATATAATGAATATCGATGGCGGTGCCTCATTCACCGGCTTTTTCGCTCCTCCCGACGCCACCAGCATGCACTTAAAGCGCTTAAGCCCTCCCCATTAACTTGTCATACGCTTGAAAGAGGAACGAGCCGCCAGCGGACTACACGGAAAGGTGAAATACAAAAACGGCGGCTCCCTGCCCGCTTGGGGAAGTGTGGGTGCGGGGGAGGTATTGTTGACAATGATGACATTCCTCATCTACCTCTGCCCTACTCTGTTGAAATACTGCCCCTTTCTAATTACGCCGTGTCGGTCTTGCTTCTTCTCCTAGATTTTCTATATTTAATTTAATGTTTGTGCTCCGGTTTCGCTGTTTCTTTTTTTCTTTTTTTTCTCCCTCTCTCTCTCTCTCTGTCTCTCTCTCAATTAACCCCTCCCCTCCTGTCTCGACAGGATATCAAAAGGCACGGAACATGTGTAAATAGTATTATGCCTTGAAAAAGACAGGGTTCCTGTCGAAACGTTGGCACAATAAACAGTTGTTATGTGAAAGCGCATCTACTTTCATATTTATATCCTTGCGGCAACCGAAGTTATTCTTCTGTATATATATATATATATATATATATATATATATATATATATATATATATATATATATATATATATATATATATATATAAATATATATATATATATATATATATATATATTGTCACAGGTAAAGGCCGAGTGATGAGCGTGGCCTGCACCCACGGTTGCTCCGAGAAAACGACGTCGAAGCGGCTGCTCCTTTTTTTCTGTCAATACAGACCTTGTCTTTCCTGGTTGCACCCGCTTCCTGTATCTTTTTATTTTCACGTCGCGACATTGGTGGAGGTGCCGAACTTCTCCAACTGATGCTTGGGACACCTCTGCGCCCTGGCACTTTGAGTCCGCCACTGCAACCCGTTCCTGCAGTGGATACTCCTGTCCACCACTACAGTCACCGACAGCGAGGCCTTAGTCCCGAGGCAATCCCCCTCGAACTTCATCAGAAACACACCGTGTCTGGAGAAATGGCTACTGGAGGGTCTCTACAGCCTACTGTTCAGCAGCCTCAAATTCCCGAGACCTCTCACGGTCAGGTCTATGAAGACGTTGAGGACTGGTAAGCCCAGTATGAGCGAGTCGCCAAGGCCAAGCGCTGGCCCACTGAACAAAAGCTATCGCGCGTCTACTTTGTTTTGGCAGACAGCGCTCGTACGTGGCACAAGAACCACGAGTCAACGCTGTCTTCGCGGGATGAATTTCGGCAGCAAATTTTCGGGACATTTGCAAACACCGACCGCCGGGATTCTGCTCTGCAGCTCATCGAGGCACGCCTACAAAAACCAAACGAGAGCGTCACCATGTTTGCGGAGGACATGACCCGCCTATTTGGGCGGCCTGACTTTGAGATACTTGAAAGTAAGGAACTCCGACATCTGATGAGGGGCGTCAAAGAATAGCTATTTGCCGGTCTACTACGCAACCCGCCAACAAGCGTACCGGGATTTATCAAAGAGGCTATGACGATCGAGCGAGCACTGCAGCAATGGCGCTGATACCACAACCAACCAAACAACACATACTCCAGCCTCTTTGCTTAGACTGCGAGCAGTGAGCGTTCTCTGCGGGAGCTCATTTTTGAGGTCGTTCGTGAGGAGGTCCGAAACGTCCTGGTGACTCCGCAAGAAAATACCGTGGCTTGCGTTGCAGAAGTTGTGCGGCAAAAACTCCGCCAAGCATTTTCGCTGCCCGAATCGCTTTCAGACCAGCCGTCTGTGAGCCACGCACCGGCCGTCCGTCGACTCCCTCCAGTAACGTACAACTCGACACCACTGGCTTATCACGACGTCAACCAAGGGCCTTGTAACGAGCCGTGGGCCCCAGCTTCCAATCCGCCGCTGCCGAATCTACAGCCTAACGTACCTATGCAAACTTCGCCGACGTACTGCCGCCGACATCTGCATCTTGGTCACGAAGAATGGCCACCAGTCGACCATTCATTCGTAAAAAGAACTTGTGGCGCACCGTCGACCGTGGACCACTTTGCTTCCACCGCGGAGAAGCCGGCCACGTTTTCCGCATTTGCCCATACCATGACCATAAACATCAAAACTTTCAGAACTTAGATAACGTCATCGTAATTTCTGCCGCATTCGACGAACACGTCAGCGACTGCACTCAGTATTTCAAGCTATCTGTTACGCTTGAATAACACTTAGGTCAGGAAAATGCCACTTCGGCTTCGAAGAGCTTCTATTCCTGGCGCATCTTGTCAGCAGTGAAGGTGTACGGCCTGACCCTGACAAAATAGCTGCCATTACGAATTTTCCAGCACCAACTGACAAAAAGGCGTTCAGACGATTTTTAAGACTGTGTGCGTACTACCGACGCTTCATTGAGAACTTCTCGCGCATAGCCTCGCCGTTGACCCGCCTTACACGAGAAGACGTCGCATTCGTAAGAAATGAAGAGCAGCAAAATCATTCGACGAGCTGTGGCAACACCTTCAGAAGCCACCTGTCCTAGCGCACTTTCATGATGACGCCCCGACAACAGTGCACACCGACGCTAGCAATGTCGGCTTAGGAGCTGTAGTCGTGCAGTGTCAGGATGGCGCTGAGCGAGTAATTGCTTACGTGAGCAGAACTCTTTCACGTGCGGAAGAAAATTATTCCACCACGGAAAAAGAGTGCCTTGACGTAGTGTGGGCCGTTATGAAATTCTACCCATATCTGTATGTTCGTCCTTTTAATGTTGTCAGCGACCATCACTTCCTCTGCTGGCTGACAAATTTAAAAGAACCTTTAGGACGGTTGGCGCGCTGGAGCCGGAAGCTTCAAGAATTTGACATGACGGTAATCCACAAATCGCGGAAGCGACATTCAGACGCCGATAGCCTTTCTCGTGCGCCATACGACCCTGCAACGACAGAAGATGATGATACAGCATTAGTCGGAGTTTTAAACACGGCTACTGTTGCACAGCTGCAATGAGACGACCGGGAACTAGAACCCATATTTTGTTTTTTGGAGGCTCACACTCCAGCAGTACCTAGACTGTCTGCGAGAGGGCTTTCGTCATTTTGCTTCCGCAACGACGTCCTGTACAAGATGAACTTCATGTCACACGGAAACGACTACTTGCTTGTCGTGTCAACATCTCTAAGGAGTGAAGTACTACAGGCATGCCACGATGAACCAACATCCGGCCACTTGGTTTACACGCGCACGCTGTGCAGAGTGAGGCAGAAGTACTACTGGCAGGACTGGCGGCGACCGTTCAACACTATGTTCAGGCGTGCCTTAATTTCCAGTGCGGAAAAGTCCCACCCGTCAAACCAGCAGGCCGCCTCCACCCTATTGACGTGCCTGTTACTCCAATCGCTCAAGTTGGAATGATTTTTTGGGCCGATTTGCTACCTCTTCGGCAGATCATAGATGCATTATTCTAGCCACCGAATACCTTACTCGTTACGCCGAAACCAAGGCTCTGGAGAGGGGCACGGCAAGTGAAGCAGCCCGATTTCTTTATGAAAAAATGTGGTGCTTAGGTATGGCGCTTCGTCAGTGGTAATAACTGACAGGGGGACTGCATTCGCAGCCGAGCTATTACAGACGGTTTTAAGACTTACTGGCACATCCCACCGGCGAACAATAGCATATCATCCTCAAGCGAATGGTCTCAACAAGACACTTGCGGATATGCTTTGCATGTACGTCGATGTGGAGCACAAAAACTGCGATGAGATCTTGCCACATGTCACGTTCGCCTATAACACGGCTCGTCAAGAAACAAAAAGAACAACGCCATTCCGCCTTCTTCATGGTCGTGAGTTACCACTATGATCGATGCCATGCTGCCAAACGAGTACGAAAACGTCAAGACGGATTCTGATTATATCACCCAGCTTGCCGAAGAAGCCCGACAACTTGTACGCCTACGTATTAGTCGCCAGCGGGACTACAATTCAAGACGGTACGACCTTCGTCACCGACTAGTCTCATACAAGCCAGGAGAGAAAGTTTGGATATGAACTGTTATTCGGCGCCGTGGCCTCTCAGAAAAACTCCTAAGACAGAACTTCGGGCCCTATAAAGTTCTACGACGTCTCGGGGACAATAATTATGAGGTTGTTCCTGATACTGCGCACTCATTAAAGTGTCGAAGGTGGGCTCCAGAAGTTGTGCACGTTGTTCGGATGAAACCTTATTTCTCCGAATGAACTCATGCGTTTCCAGCGAGTACGATTCATTTTGACTATAATGCATCGGGACGTGCTTACTTGAAAAGGAGGCTAATGTCACGGCTAAAGGCCGGGAAAGAGGACGACGAAGTGATGAGCGTGGCCTGCACCCACGCTTGCTCCAAGAAAGATGACGTCGAAGCAGCTGCTCCTTTTTTCTGTCAATACAGACATTGTCTTTCCTGGTCGCAACCGCGTCCTGTATCCTCTTATTTTCACGTCGCAACAATATATATATATATATATATATATATATATATATATATATTTATTAATTGTTGCGACGTGAAAATAAAAGGATACAGCAGGATATATATATATATATATATATATATATATATATATATATATATATATATATATATATATATATAGATATATATATATATATATAATTACTAATATAAAGCACTGAGACAACCAGAACTGTTATTCGAGACCAGGTAGGAGCGAAGGCCTAGCAAGCGAAAAGAGTTACAAAATCCAGGCCGAAAGTTTCGTGCTTAGCACTTACGATGTATTTGCCGAGCTATGACGCGCTACTTCTTCATTACATATTTCCTCGTCGCTGAAGACAGAGCCAAGTAGGTGTTCTAAGGTGTCGTGAGGACAAGTAGTTCGAAATACGGTTTGAGACAATCCACGTGTACAAATTCGCGGCATGAGCGACGCATGTCTGCAGTGGGTGTGAGGGGTTCGATGAGATAGTTGACAGCGGAAGTTTGTTCTATGACGTGATAAGGTCCATAGTACCTGCTCATGAAGTCTGTAGAGGTACCAGGAGCAGCAGTAGGAGGTCCCCACAGTTAAACAAGAGAGTAGGACGAAAACTGGTAGTGGGACCGTCCATTGTCGTGAAGAAATTTCTGCAGCCCTTGTTGTTTTGTTGTAAGGGTGCGAGCTAATTGGCGACACTCTTCCGCATACCGAGTGGCCTCGAAACTAGTGTCGATTGCAGATGATGGCTTTCAACCATATATATATATATATATATATATATATATATATATATATATATATATATATATATATATATATTTATATATGAATGAGATTAAAAATAATGGCAGAATGTGCGAAAAATTTTTATTACAAAGAAATTGAAGGCCTAATAGAATTGCAATCCTTATGTACAGGGTACCACAGGGTGCTCCGCAACACGTGCTTAATAATATCGTCGCAGACTTGATATACATGAAATGCATAATATAAAATGCATATCAAGATGTGAACATTCATTCGATGTTATTGTGGCATGACAGTGCGACAAGACTTGTGCAGGAGTCATATACTGCAAAACAAAATTTCTTTTTCAAATGTAGGCCCATGTGAATATATAAAAAATAACTGAATCAGTGCTTACACCAAGGAAAAAACAACAAATTTACAACTCCAATGCGTCATAATAACAAGGCAATATTAGGTGTAGAGCAACCACAAACAATGGCGAAAGTATGCAGCAAAGATCTGCAACAAGGTGCGCAAAATTGAGCTAACATGAGGATACCAACAACAAACAGACAGTGAGGATGTGGAACAAGATGTATCAAAGCGGGATAACATGAGTATACGAACGAAGAACAGAAAATGAAAATGTGGAACAAGATGTACAAAAAGCTAACATTTGTGTATCAACAACTAAGAGAGAATAAAAGAAGTAAAAGCGGCAACTGCAGTGAAAACCTTCTACAACGAAGTGCATGCGTTATAAAAGCTAATAAAAGCGGGTAAAAAAAGTGAATGCGCGAAATCGCGAATAAAGCTACAGTCACAAGAATGAAACACTGCATTCGATAGAGCAAGCTCGCGTGGACTTTACGTTGGTAGGCATGTCGATGCACCTGCACTCTCGTTAATGACAGTTGATACCGATTTGAATTGGTAGATGAAGAATGATTCGCGCACCTCCCTTTCATGGTGAATTTTACAACCAGGTTGTCATACCGTAGCCGTTAGCTTTTCAAGCGAGTGTCCTGGCATGCTGACATGCTTAGATAGAAGCAGGTTGGAAAACGTGCTAATGTGCGCCTGGTGGCTGTGTAATTGTAATCTAGATGGTGTTTTGTTATGCCCAATCTACTGAAAATTATAAGTTGGGCACTCAAGCAGATAGACGTATCTGCTGGTGTGGCAGTCAGTTTCCTTTGCGAGTGTGAAATTTGAGGCCGAGCTCTTAAGTGAGGCGGTGGTGGTCATGTGGTAGCACACTCTGCAACGTGGCTTGCGGCTTGGACAGCAACCAAAATGAACGGAAGGGTTCGTAGTTTTGGACGACGCAGCATGTCGCGCAAGTTTCTTGAACAGCGGTATGCTATGCGTGGTGACTCACGAATGATGTTCTTCAGACGATCAATCCGCATGATGATGTTGTGACGTTCTTTAAGATGTAGCTGACGCTTGGTGTCGATGCAGAATCCGGTAAAACCAACTGAGTATATAGGTGCTGCGGAGCTCGTTCGCTCGAATTATGGAGATCCTGTCGGCCTGCTTGTCTTGTTGCTTATCCATCATTGCACCATCAACTATTTCGGGTCACTATTTTTGTCCAGTTAGTGCATCACGCATTTTGTCATGGTCATCTCGGAAGTCACTATCAGAGGAGCACAATCTTTTAAAACTCAGTACTTGACTGTGTGGAATGTTTGTTTTGTTCTGTTTGATATAGCTGCTTTCAAAATACAAATATCGGTGTTTGTCAGGGGGTTTTTCGTACAGCTTTGTCGTTTATTGTTTTTATACAAGCACACCGTGACGTCGAGAATGTTTAGCTGCGAATGCGAGTACACTGGTGACAAGGTTAGTACGTTTGGTTACTGCCCACGGCAAGTTATCTTATTATTCACTTTTCTTTCTACCTATATAAGATAAAATTCGACTTTAACGCCCTTATACATTGCTTGGCATTATTGTTTGTTAGGTCTCATAAATACTGTGTCAAACACGGAAAAATGAGCCGTTAGGTATACACTTCTTTACCTTATTCTTTAAAGAGAGTCTAGTACTGACAGACTTGGTGCCTTTAGGTTATATACGAGGGACTGTTGGTCAGCTGCCAGGTCGAAATAAGTTCACGTGCTACGTGATGCCTTACAGGCTCATAAAGGGTGTGCTGCACTCGCCACCTTGGCAACTGGTGGCACTGACTAACACTCCTACGTTTAAATTCAAATATACACCCTATAAAGTGACTGTGGGTTTAGCTGCCATGTTAGCTCAGTGGTAGAACATTGAACGCATTATTCGAAGGAACTTCTCATTTACATTAGAACTCGGTCTAATAAGTTCCCCTATACATTACTTGGCATTATTGTTTGTTAGATCTTAATAATAATGCATTAAACACGGAAAAACAAGTCCTTAGGTATTATACACATATTTCTCTCATACTCACACCTACTCACACCTCATCATTTCATAAAGAAGTCAAGGCTACTCACAACTCATCATTTCGTAAAGAAGTCAAGGCTGCATCCGTCATTCATTGGAACGCCAGGGGACTAAAATCACGCCCTTCAGATTTTCGTCAGTTTGTGTTTACCAACGAGTTTGCACTCATCGTCATTTGTGAACCCAATTTGTCGAAATCAATAAGACTTTCGGGGTACGAAGCTGTCATGTCTTCAACAACCCTATTGCAAATACAGCATAATGCTAGTACGTTTTTTGGCACTGTTACACGCTGGAGACACTTGTACATGCTTGTAATAACTGGCACTTCGCTGGGTGCTCTGGGAAAAGACTGTGTCGCACTGGTAGGGACGCTGGCTCAACCGCTGTGTTGCTGGTGCGCACTGCAAAACGCTAGAATTTTCACTGACAAGCGCTGGTGAATACTAGAACACCCACTGTTTCTACCAACACAGTTGCAGCGTGCATGTTATTGTAGCGTGTGTCGTGGTTTGTTACGGTGTCTTTAAATATAAAACGCTTGATTAGACGGCAAAAAGAGATGCTACCCTGACACATACCGAGCGAACATAACTTCTGCGGCGCATGTACGTATCGCAACAACTATAATGCACCTTTTTCGCAAATGCCCCCGCGTAAACCGGCCATTATCACATCATCCATGTATTGCTGCAACAATTTCAAGTTGCACTGTTTGTAAGCCTGGAGCTGCACGCCACTCCTAACAGAAGCAGAAATTTGTTTTTGCCGCAAAGTTGACGAAACGTAAATGAGCTCTCTCGATGGCTTCTCAATGTTTCCTAGCAGAGGCGACAGAAAAAGCTGTCGTTCGATTCCGCCAAGCCCCATAAATGTATCTCTGGCTATGCTTATCCTTCTACTTACTTCAGGTAAGAGTTAGAAATGTTCCGAAGCTCAAATGCAGAATCTTCAACCACACCAACTCAGCACGTCGAAAGCGGTCTTACCCAGTCCCCGGCCCAGCGAGCATTAAACCTGTCGTGCTGGCCGCCTTGGTATATATGTTACCAGCGCTTCTTGCTTCGTGTACACACAACTTTAAAATATGAGAATAACTGTAAAGTATAATTTAGGCATCCATGAACCTAAATCAACTATTTTGTTTTGTGTCGATATTCGCACAAGGAGCGCTGACGATTGAACATTGCGCTTTCAGCTACGCAGGCTGTCACCGAAAGGTACCAGACACTCTTAGCCGGTACTGCGCCGACTGATATGTAACAACACGCAATTTTCAGTTGGTAATTTTGTACGCCTTCTTGAACTGACTCCCTGGCATACATTTTCAGCGGATTGCATTGGTATTTCTATAGGTGTCTTTTTTAATTGTTGCTATTGATATAACTTCATCTGTATACTTGCACGCCCGCTGTTTGCTGACAGTGGAGGCCAGAAAAACAGCTGTCGCTCGCCATCACCACTCCGTAAATGCATTTCTGGCATTAATTAACCTTCCACTTACTTTAGGTACAGTTTAGGTAACAGTTAGAAATATTGCGAAGCTCAAATGCAGAAACTTCAAGCATCGCAACTCAGCTGCTTCGAAAGCAGCTTTACCCAGCGCCCCGTCCCAGCGAGGCCTATCGTGCCGCCCGCGTCGGTGTACCTGCTGCTTTTTACTTTACGTAGGCACAATTATAAACTGTAAAAATGACTTTAAAGTACAGTTTATACATCCCTGAGCCTAAATTGACCATTTATCCGCGGCGACGATCGATGTGTCACGCTTTCAGCAACGTTGGCTGTCACTGAAAGCTTCCTTCTAAGCGCAAGAGCCGGTACTTCTCTGACTCGTACGTAAGAACGCGCAATTTTGAGTATGTATTTGGTACGCGTTAGTGAACTAACATGAACTAACAAACTGGCATACTTTTCAACGTATTGCATTAGTCATTTCTTCAGCGGTTTCTTAGTTGCAGGCATCGGTATAGCTGCAAATTTGTGATCTAGCACGCCGGATGTGTACTGCATCGACGTTTGTGCACAAAAAATACTCAATATTCACTCGTGTGCATTGATATCTACCAAACAAGACATGTATATCATCTGTACTTGATCAGTAGCAAACGCTGGAAACGACTATCAAAGAAAAAAAAACTATCGGCAGCAACAGCTTACAATCTGTGGCTGCTCCTCCAATCAATTTGAGATTTTTCAGAGTTAATATGTAGATTCTTTAGAAACTTTACGCTCTTGCTAATATCTGCTTGTCATTCGGTGCCCGGAAGCCGTTCGTCCCTGTCGAATTAAGAAGCAATTGTTATTTGGAAAGGAATAATGTATCAGTCTTGACTGTGCGACTTCTAAACATGAAGTTGAATGGCGCGTTCTTCGGATGAATAGTCGTTTTACAACCCCTAAAGCAGGTTCTGGCTTGGTGTAGTGGGTAGCGTACTTGGTTAGAGATCAGGAGATAGCGAGTTCAAATACCGCCAAGCAATGCTTTTTTTTTCAATTCTTATTTTTTCTTTTTATTGTAAATGCGCGTTATTTCACTGATATATTTATTTATTTATGGCAAATGGGCACTCCCATTTTATCCCTGGGAAGCCATTTTGCGTAGAGTACTGGGACACTGCTGCTCCAGCGTCCCAGTACCTACGCTGGGAGGCGCTGGTACCAGCGCCATACTGGTTCATAATCAGGCATGGCACTGGACACGGGTACCCAGTGGCGCTGGTTTTTGCAATAGGGAAACGGTGCGTGCATCAAAATGATTGTCTTTGGTCGTCGTGAACTGATGTGTGTTGTGCAACCAATTTCTCCTCACGATGACAATCAGTATGTCTGCATCAATGTAAAAAAGAAAAAAATCACGTTTTCTCTCACAGGCGTTTATATATCGCCGTCGAATAATCTTGATTGCAGGAGATTAGCGGATATTGTTAGAGTGTGTCCTGCACCATGCTTCATCTTAGGTAATTTCAATGCGCACCATCACGCATGGGGATGTACGCGGACAAATGTAAGAGGACGCAGGTTAGCAACATCGTCTATACTATGGCCTTACTCTCCTGAACGACGGTAGCCCCACTTTTCTTCGAGGAGTGATATACCGCAGCTCTCTCGACCTTGCTTTTGTCCCCAACTCTCTCGCGAGATACTTCAAGTGGTTTCCAGATGTTGAGACACGAGGAAGTGATCACATTCTAATCTACCTTAACATCGAAGGCTTGTCTAGTTGTGGTCCACTTGCGACCATTCGAGCAGTCCAATGGTCCAACTTCAAGTCTGACATGAAAGATGCTTGCAGCAATGGCCTACTATCTGGGTTAGAGAAAACAATTAGGAGCACAATCCAAAACGCCACTCGCACAGTGACGATATCTTCCACACGAAACTACTTTGACATAAAGTTGGAGTGACTCCGAGCACTTCTACGCCTGGCGGTGCGTCGGTATCGGCGTACAAAATCAATTCACGATCTTAGGGCAGCCAGGAGGATGCAAAAGAAGATTCGGCGTCGCATAGATATATTAGCGTGGGAACGATGGTCAACGTTTTGCTAGTCACTAGGCCCGCGGAAGCCACTCTCACCCATTTGGAAAACGGTGCAAGGTCTGCATCACCCTACGCAACAGCGTTTTTATTAAAGTGCTCGCGCTAATTAAAGGAAGGCAAGAAATTGATATCGCAAAAGATTTCTGTGCGCAGATCGCCAACCAAGCCACTCGTCCAGATTCTCCAGTGAGAGGTGACGTCCCCCGTTCCCGTGACTACCACATGGACCTCCCTTTTACAATGGAGGAGCTCGAGGTGGTACTAGCTTTCCGCAGGCGTTCGACTTCTCCGGGCTCATATGGTATTCCGTACCGAGGCTTGTGTAACCTTGGGGAAGGTGCAAGAAAAGAACTGTTGAGCCTTTACAACATCTCATGGAAGGATGGCAATGTTCGTGACGACTGGAAAGTAAGCCACTAGTTACCCATCTTGAAGCAGGGCAAATTCTCACTCGGACTCGCCTCATACCGCCCAATAGCACTCGCCAGCTGCGTAGGGAAGTTAATGGAACAGATGATACTAGGGCACCTGGAGTGGTATCTTGAATACTACAAGATTTATCCGAATTCCGTAGCTGGTTTACGACGTGACTGCTCTTTCATTGACAATGTCGTTGAGCTAGTTTCGTATTTTCAGCACGAAAGATCCCGTAAGCGACTATGTACAGCTTTATTTCCAGACGTGAAAGGCGCATGATAATGTACTACATGAAGTCATTTAGGGTGCTCTTGCGGTGGTTGGCCTTGCTGGTCGAGTCTTTCGGTGGATATCGAGTTACCTGGCTGCAACATCATTCTTTGTGTTAACAGAAGATGACCCAACTACGCGATGCTATACTTCCAGGGCTGTTCATCAAGGCGGAGTTTTTAGCCCGATGCTATTCAATCTTGAATTGGCCTTGCTGAATACTTGCCAAGTACAATTAAAATCTCAATGTATGGAGACGACATCTGTGTCTGCACTTCTTCAGTCACACGTCCTCAGATACGTTCTCGGCTTCAATGAGCAGCAACTATGATTGCCAACTACTTGTTAAAACAAAGTCTCAGCATATCACTAGAAAAATGCGCGCTGGTGCCCTTCACTCGCAAAGCAATGACCCCATATGTCATCTCAATCTGTGGGCGACTGCTTTCTTACACCAGAACCCACCAGTTTCTGGGCATCATTATTGAGAAGGACCTCTGTTGGAGTTCACATGTGGCCAATATAAAGAAGCGCCTGACCGCTATTTCCCAACTGTTAAAGTTTCTGGCAGGAAAGACGTGGAGGATGTCAGTAGGCGCAATCATAGAACTCTAAAGAGCCCTGTTTCTTGGTTTCCTGAGATATAGCTTAACCGTGCATAGCAATACCTGCAAGACCAATGTTCGTGCTAAACAGGCAGTAAAAGCCCAAGCACAAAGAGTGTGCTTTGGTCTGCACAGATGTACGTCAACAGAGGCAACAATTGCAATTGCTGGTGAGTATTCGATCCAAACTCACATTGCTGCAAAAGTCCTGAGAACACACGTCAGACACTTCGCACGTGCTCGCTGTCATAACCTTCCACTGTTGCCTTCAGTGAGGCGCCAAGCATCATTCGCTAAAATGATTGCGAAGTACAACGAGAAACTTCCATCGGGCTTCACTCCTGCATCTGAGCCATCGGTACCCCCTTGGTGTCTTACACGACCAACAGTGCAGCTTAATGTACCAAGGATTCGGGGGAAATCTGAGAATTCATCGCCCATGCTGAAACAACTTTCTCTTCATTTGCACGCGAAACATTCAGACAGTCTACATATATATATATATATATATATATATATATATATATATATATATATATATATATATATATATATATATATATATATAATGATAGCTCCACGAACCACTAGTGTTCTTCAGGTTTAGTAGTTCTCCCAGCAAGAGGTGTTACCATCAGCTCTAGGACTGATCACTCCACGGCATATACAGCAGCGGAACTAGCTGCTTTGCGCGCTGCACTTTGTGTGGTCAATCGAGAACCACCGCAACAATGGTCGACTCTCAGCAACTGAAGGACTGCCCTACAATCTGTGCTCTTAGCAGTGCGTCGCGGGCCGTACGAACAGCTTGTTTTCGAAGTTCGATGCCTTCTGCTCACTTCACACGAGAAAAGGCATCATGTGACGTTTCAGTGGCTGGTGAGTCACTGCGGCATCATACGGAAGAAACATGCCGATACTGCCGCGCACGCAGCTCTTGAAGGAACACGAGAAACATTTATACGACCCACGCGGACTGATGCAGCCAGTAATCTTCGACGACTTGAGCGTGACTTAACTTTTTCACTATGGTGCCCACCAAGCAATGAGACAAATCGTCAACACCACCTGTCCTCTTTGATGGCTCTCCGCAAGCCCACTGGGCTTGACCGAAGAGAAGCCACCCTTCTTCATCGCTCATGGCTAAAAGTGGCATTTACAAAATCTTAATCCTTTGTCATAGGAATGGCCGCTGACGCTCTCTGCGATGCCTGTCACTACACCACATCACTACACAGAGACACTACACCACATCCTGTGCGACTGTCCGTTGTATGACATACAGAGACAGTTACTGGCGTCCGTTCTTGCGCGCATCGACAACATCCAAATGTCTGTGGACACTATTCTGTCAAGTGCCCGAGAGAAGACATTGCAACAGCAGGCGACAAAAGCTCTGTTGAAATTCCTACGCGACACGGACTTGAACAAGCGGCTGTAACAGCATTGTCACACACCGCGAAAGACAAGACTGGACTATGAGTGGGCGCACGTGCGCTGCCGAATGTGCTGTGTTTATCTCTCTTCCCTCTCTGTTCTCTATCTTTCTTCTAACCCTTCCCCCTCCCGTGCGCAGGGTAGCAAACCGGCTGCCTATAGGCTGGTTCACCTCCCTGCCATTCTCTTCCTCGTATTTTCCTTCCTTTCTCTCTCTCTCTCTCTCTCTCTCTATATATATATATATATATATATATATATATTTGTGGCGCTATGATGAATGGGAGACGTGGCCTGGCTCATACGCCATGTTTATTCTATTCTCACTTCTTCATCTTTCTCTCCTAACCATCCCTGCCTTCTTACGCCACATGATTCCCCCTCCCCCCGAAAGACGGCACCGGTTACAAACTACAACAAATTGAAGAGGAGAATAAACAAAATAATGGCCAAATTCACAGTTTCACGCTTCGACGGAGTTCCACGATCTCACTAAATCTTTAAAGCCGAAGGAGCATTCTAGTGATATTTATGACGACTCTGGTGAACGAGCTTGACTGTTCCGTTCCGTACAGAGTGCGCTAAACATGGATACTGACAATACTGCGTGAACTGTTCTGGGAACTAAGCAAAATTGAAACGCATTGTTGCATCGGCGGCTCGAATGTCGTCGGTGTTGTATTTTTTGTCGTGGATGGTGCAATTCCGGTGCTTCTCCTTTCGTGCTTTTTGACAAACTGAAAGGAAGTGCCTGAGTGCTTGCGGTGTGCAAGCAGTGCTTCCGCGTCTTTCTTGGCGTTTTCTGTGGTGGGGAAGTCGGTGTAATAGCAAGTGCAGAGAGTGTCTCTGGTGACTTTTCTTTGTGCGAAAGTGCCTGACGTCTTGAATTAGAGATCCTATTTTTTGATGATCTTCAAATGAAGAGTGCACTTCCGTCAAATTTTGCGTTCGTCGATGCCCTCTTTGCAGTCCCTCTTGTTGTAGCATGAGTTTGTAAACTGGGCTTAGCTTCCTTTGCTGAGGCTGCTTAGAAATGGCTGTAGTGGCGCTCCTTCCAGAATGGGGCATTCAACTCTTTCGGTGATTGACGCGTCCTGTGGACAGCTTATGAATGGTGAGCTGGTGTCTCGCTTGTCAGGCATAGTTAGTAATCCGTCATCATTGCTAGCATGTTCTTCAGAGGCTTTGGTGATGGGGTTCCCTACGGGCGCTTCCGAAAGACAACTTTGTATGAGGTTTGATGTATCATGCATTTCTGAATTTGTTCAATTCATGAATCGGTGAGCTCTGCATGTGGACACCACAGGTGACATAGCATTACTAGGTTTGAACTGCAGACTTTGGGAAGTCTGCGGTGCCGTAGAAATGACACAAAGCTCTTCAGGGGGCTTCTTTTTCGCTGTTCACTGTGAGTTCTTGCGCCTGGTAGCGTGCGACGTTCGATGTGCCTGAGCCTTCTGTTTTATTTGGACTGTCGAGTGTGTATGCGCCGGACGGTGATGCATGAGCCCGCGTGGAAGGAGCATGGCTTGACAGGGTACTTTCGTGAAGCGTCAGGTCGTTTACCGTGATCGCCGCGTCCATATGATGCAACTGGTGATCTATAGGACCACTTAAAAAGCCGCGTGATAGAACACCGTGCGAAGACCACGTATGCGAGGCGAAGCATGAAGGGCATTAGTAGGGTGAGTGACGTCTCTTGTCGTATGTTGGTGCGACGACTTTGGAAATGCTGACTTTCATGCAGAAGGGAAGCGCACTCGATAGTTGGGTTTTTCCCGAAATACGCATGATCGCCTGTCAGTGAACTCATGTGTCCTTTCGTCTTGTGGCAGTTGTCGATTCACGTTGGGCTTTCGAATGCTTGAAGGCTGCTTAAGGAATTGACGATAGAGCGCGTTTGTCTTCAGATGGTTGGCAATAAATAGGTCTTGGCCATAGTCGTTAAAATGGTTAATCATCTCCTCTTTGATCTTTTGCCGTGACTTGTCGTTCTCGAATATGTGGGTAAGGTAAAATATAAAAGCCCCACCGGTGACACAGTCGCTTAAGTTCGTAACCATCTCCCGATCCTACCATGATGCAGCGGTGGCTTGAACCTCGAAGAGGTTGAAACAGTCGTCTACCGGCCCATCGTCCGCTGCTCCGGTGTATTTGGGGATGAGAAGGTCAGTAGATGGGGCTGTCTTGAGGCTGGTCATAATGTAAGGTTGGGATGCACTTGTGTGGTCCACATTTGGTCACTGCGTCTTGCTGAGGTCTTCCATGATGATGAACGGTTGATGAAGTGGCTGCCAGGTCTTCATCCGGTCGACTATATATATATATATATAGTTACTGCAAGCTCAAAAGCGGTAGCAGCGTTGGTGCAGGGACATCAAGATCTGCCCAGGTATTCGGATAGCGTCACAGCGGCAACCGGCAGCCTTAGCTCGTGCCTCGCGCCAACGTGTCGATGTCGCTGCAGTTGTGGGCATTCCTCTTCACTAGATCTTGTCCCTCGTCGGAAAAGGAGCCATTCTAGCTACTCACGGAGAACAGAGTACGAGCGGATTGTAATAGGGTTTTAACCACTGTACGTGAACGGTTTCACGACCCCGGAAGCGCTTGTCTATTGATGGCGCACTGGGTTCGACGGTGTATTTAACAAGTGAAGTCTGCGAGACAACGCGGTAGGATCTCTGATATTTTGAAATAAGCTTCAAGCAAAGGCCTGCAGCAACAGCAGGAATCCAAAGCCACACAAGGTTGTCCAGAACCACGTTAGAGTACGGCTGCTTATCGTCACGTCGGGAATTTGGTCTCTATTGGTCGGTGGTTGTGAACAACTAAGCGAGCTTACGGCATTCCTCGGCGTGGCGGGCAGCAACAGAGATGGGCGTAGAACCGAGGAATCGGTGTGGTAGGGCAGGAAAGAATCTAGTGTGGTGGAAGGTTCCCGGTCATATAGCAGGAAAAATAGCCAATAGCCCGTAGTCGCCTGTGGAGCAGTGTAATGTGCGTATGTCACAAAAGCTAGAATGAAGTCACTATCGAAGTGGTCTGGGTCAACATACTTAGATAAGATGTCCCCTAAGGTGCGGTTGAATCTTTCCGTCAAGCCATTCGTTTGCGGATGGTATGCGGTGGTAGTCCGGTGAATGATAAGGCGTCCGGGAAGGAGTGTGTTGACGACTTCAAAGAGGAATATACGTCCTCTGTCGCTGAAAAAGTCACGCAGCACGCCGTGACGGGAAATGAAGTTCCGCATGAGACCAGATGATATGTCACGTGCTGTGGCAGCAAGCAAATCACCTGTTTCTGCGTATCGCGTCAAGTAGTCGAAAGCGACAACGATCCAACGGTTTTCTAAGCCGTGAATGAAAGAGGCTCATACTCATTGATTTCAGCGAAAGGGGAGTCCAGTGCTTAGTAGAAACTGGACTCCCCCTTCCCAAAGGGATAGATGTCTTGATATTTACATCCGAGCAGTGCAGTGAGATTTACTCGAAGCATACAAAAAGCAATCGCCTTTTCACCGCAACCTAAGCGACAAAGAAAAACAAGCGATCCAGATCCTGGCTTCCTGAGATGATATCGTCATCAAACCGGCTGATAAAGGTGGAGCAATCGTAATAATGAATATTGCTGATTACATTCATGAGGCCCACAGGCAACTAAATGACCACACAATTTACAGACACTTGAGCTACGACCCAACCGAGGAATTCAAGACCAAAGTAAAAAAAAAACTTTAGGAGAGCTTGTAAAAAAAAATTCCAGAAACTGCGCTTAAATGCTTATTCCCCCTGAAGCCTGGTAGCTGGTAGATTTTATCTGCTTCCTAAGATTCATAAACAAAACAATCCAGGCCGGCCAATAATTTCCGGAACAGGAACCATCACGGAAAGCCTGTCTGAATATGCATACAGCTTAGTTAGGTCCATTCCTCCTAACGTTTTTTTATATGTCAAGAACACTAATCACTTTTAGCGTGACATTGTAAATATACGTGTTTCGAGTGAGGCTCTTCTGGTCACAATAGATGTGGTGTCACTGTAAGCAAATATACCCCATGCGGACGGGATTCATTCTGTACTTCAAGCATTCAAGGACTGATTGATTGATTGATTTGTGGGGTTTAACGTCCCAAAAGCACCATATGATTATGAAAGACGCCGTAGTGGAGGGCTCCGGAAATTTCGACCATCTGGGGTTCTTTAACGTGCACCCAAATCTGAGTACACGTGCCTACACACGCATTCAATGACTCGGTAAATGACAAACCCATTGACGGTTCCACCTTGGGCACTATTTTAGCACTAATTCTCGAGCTTAACAACTTTCAATATAACGCTGAACAATATGTTCAAACCAGCGGCACCTCAATGGGCACAAAAATAGGTCCCAATTATGCGAACATCTTCATGAGCATTCTAGAAAATAACGCTCTCGCCACTCGTGACCATGAACCACTTTAATACAAACGCTTCATTGATGACAATATCTTAATTTGGCACCATGGTAAAGCGGCATTACCTTCTTTTATTGCAGACTTCAACAAATTAGAACCATCCATCTCCTTTTCCTACTCTTGTTCACAAATCAGGACAAACTTTCTTGACGTCATTGTAGCTTTAGGCAATGGTAAACTAACGAAAAACCTATACAGGAAGCACACTGACCGACAAAAATATCTTCATTTTAAAAGTAGCCATGTCAAACACTGCAAAACAAGTATTCTATAGCCAAGCTATCCGTTTTAAAAGAATTTGTTCGGACAACGGGTAATTCACTCGCAACTGCGACCAGCTCCATAAAGCATTAACCGAACAACAATATCCTTCACAAATAATTGACGACGCTTTCCAGTGGGCCAAATGTCTCGATCGGAAAGAGCTCGTCAGTAGGGACAAGCGACTATTGTCACCTTCCTGAACCAACCTCGTTCTAACACATTCTGCATCTGTTCTTAGCGTGTCGCATATACTGAGAAAGCATTAAAACTTACTGACACAGAGCGATCGGCTTAAGGACATCTTCACTGAATCACCGCGGGTTGTATATCGGAGATCAAGAAACTTGCGTGACATGGTAACTTCTTCCAAGACTAGATTCATTGCTGCTGTTGATTGTCAACTCTGTAAAAAACCACGTGTAAAGTTTTTGCGCATATGACCACTGCGACTGTTGCTAAAAGCATGGCATCTAACTTTTCACTTATGATTAAAGGGGACTTAAACTTCGATAGCAGCAACATGATTTACTTACTTGAATGCTCAATCTGCCACATGCAATACATAGGTCAAACCAAGACATCCTTTCGCATCTGTTTCAACAATCACAAATCACACGTAAACAGTTTGCCACATCTTGCATTGTCCAAGCATTTTCATCTCCCAGGTCATTCGTTTGACAAGATTATGGTGACACTATTAGAATCGGGCTTTAAACTGCACCATGATCGCAAAATTCGACAATCGTTCTTGATTCAGAAGTTCAATAGTTTGTTATCCGGCATTAACGAATGCGTAGGCAAAGTGTCATGCCTTTCTACGATGCCCTGACGTCCGCAATTTTGCGAAATATTTAAAGAAGCATCCCTAACGTATTCTATACTTCCTAAAGGTTATCACATATATTTATTTTTCATGCGTGATCTTTGTCGTCAATGGTGAATGTTACAAATGCCTTTTTACATGCCCACAGTTTTGTCTATTGTATCACATTTTTTAATGATTTTTAGTGTAGTCACGGCTGTTTCAAAGAATCTTTGTGACACTCACATGCTGATCGCACGTGTTGTGTACTCACGTGTTCATGCCTGCCCATAAAAGCGGCCACATACTCGTATTTCTCTTAATCCTGACGAATGCCGTGCCACGGCCGAAACGTAGAGTAAACAAATATCAAATTTTCGTGAGTGTGCTCCTTCATTTTTTAATTATATTTGCGCCAGACCCGCAGAATTTCTTTTTTGAATCATATATATATATATATATATATATATATATATATTTATACTGCAATGAAAAGAAACTGGCAGATTCCTAGTACCGCGGGAATCAATAAAAAGCGAAGCAAACATGAGGAAATTTGATTTGCCACTATAAAGTGAGCACAGCGTTACAAGGTGGATGCATATTATTACGCATATGACTTCCACGCTTTGATTCAAATTTTTTGACGCGTCATTTACATTTTTTGCTATTGACGTCACGTAATACCAAATTTCGCATATGGGCAGCTAGCGAAACAGCCGCGAGCACTCTATGAGCGTAGCATGTAGCCATGTCTTACATGACGCGCATAAAATAACTATCATTTTGACGTGTCATTTATCTTCGTCGTATATTCACGTCACTTGATACCAAATTTTGTATATGTACATGTGGAGCTGGTGAAACGGCCCTGAGAATATTGTTACCACGTATGTAATTTAGGTATGTGAAACTGTGTAGCGGGGAACAGGGTGGCGGCAGAAAGGGACGTTTGGTTGGTGGGAAGAGCTCGCTGGTGCGCGTTAACTACTGTATACCGTTGAGTAGACCGTTACGTCGGCTTTGAATAAATCCCTCTCGTAGATGTAACAGAGTGGTGGAGGTGCTGGGTACGGCACATCGACGTACCACGGAGCCACAGCTGTTCGGAGTTCACTGGAGCCGTCGTCTTGCCGGTCTGCCACCGACAACAGTCATCATGGCTCAGAGCGAAGGTCAGGAATCAAGCGCCTCAACATCGCGCAGGCCTACGCTGACTACACCTAGGGATAACTAAATAAAACCCCGCCCGTTCGCTGGAATGGCAGGAGAATATGTGGACGCGTGGCTAACGCATTACAACAGGGTGAGCCGGTACAACCACTGGAATGCTATCGATCAGCTGGATAACGTCGCGCTTTTTCTCACGGACACTACCCTGATGTGGTATGAAAACCACGAAGGCTCCTTTAAACACAAGCTCTTTTTGCTGAAGAACTGAAAAAGTGTTTTGGTGACTCCAACGCAAACAAGAAAAGCGCAAAGTGGACTCTTGCTGGAAGAGCTCAGACACCCGGAGAAACGTTCACTGCTTATATAGAAGACGCTCCTAAGGTTTGAAAGATTATAATCCCGCAGATGTCTGAAGAAGACAGGGTCGAATGCTTCTCTTGAAAGGCGTAGCTAAAGGCATTTACAATTTACTGATAGGCAGGGATGACCTCACCTCTGTCTCCATCGTCCAACATCACTGCCGCACGTTTAAAAAACTGAAGACTGGTCGCATTGCCCCGAAATTCTGTGGGCTGGCAAATGTGACAATGGTCGCCAGCGCCGACGTGAGCGCGCCCACAGATCTTGCCACTACTGTTCGGGCAATAGTGCGCGAAGAGCTGTAGTGACAAGGTGGTGGGGTTGACGAAACCATTCCTCATCCACCTACCAAACCTTCTACTACACGGCAGCGCCATTAGCTCCTCTGCTACCATCAGTATGTGTGATGATACCCCTGTCACATGGGCACTTAAAAGTCTTTTAAGTAAGCGGTCTTTTTCTGAAAAGGAGTTCCTGACAGCAGACACATGGCACAGAGCGAACTCCTTGTCAGAAGCGGTCTTTTTCGCAAACGGAGTTCGTCGATCTCTTTTACGGCTGCGAATGAGTAGCCTCAAAACCAGTGGGCACCAGCAATTTTCGAGTCGTGGGAAAAAAGAGTGAATGCTTATTTTCTGTCACCAAAACTCTTTGCAAAAACACATTTCATATCCTGCAGAAGGTGTACTGAACTCTTTTAATGGTTATTTCCTTTTCTACTCTCGTAAGCAGCTACGACGCGTCGGCAATATCACGTGGTGACGCTCGGTCTCGCGCCGCGCCATTTTGCACAAGCGAGGAAAGCGTGGCAGTCGTGTGTTTGCCCGTCATTCAAGTGGTCAAGCTTGTATAGGGCAATGACGACTCACTTCTCAGGAGTGATGGTTTCACGCATGCTGATGCACTGTCTTTCGAGCTCACTGCGCAAGCTCTCCACAATGAAACTAAAGGTGGACGGGTATACTCGAAAAGATTGCTTCAAGTTCTGCTCTCTGAGGTGAGGTACAGTTCCCTCGAACCACCTCTCGTTTCGTCTGAAGGCCCAGATCGATCGATCGTAGGCCTTCTGCGACAGCTCCAGTGTGCACAGCAAAGAATTGCTGAACAGCAGTTGCTGCTCAATCCTCTTCTTGGCGGCTTTTTCATTGTCTGCCTCGCTTTCCAGAGAGAGAAGGCAGGCCGTGAGGCTTGCGATCCTGGCTTTTTCTTCCGTACGGTTGCCCATAACGTGTCGAGAGCAGTCGAGCACAGCGAAAAACAGATACGGTAAATAAAAGCCCAGTGGTGCCAGACGGACTCATGCACTTCGCAACTCATGGGAATGCTTCCTTAACTAGTGCAACAAACTTTCACATTGGTGTTTCTTCATCTCTTATTCTTAAATTTATTTGAAGAAACGAGCAGTGCAACAAGTCTTTCATTTGTACATCGTGATACATCGTTTGATTTTCATTGCTTCTCTTTTAACTGCTAGCGCCACGCTTTCGCTAGCGTCTTCGAACGAAAACACTAAAAGGAGATCGTTGCTGCCATGTGTCTGCGCCGCAACACCTCTTTATTAAAAGTCTTTCAACTTTGTAGAAAGACCGCTTACCTAAAAGATGTTTTGCGCGCCCCTGTGACACAGGTATGAAAGACATCAGCAAAACTGAAACTCCGTGGCCACGTCTTGACACATTCGCGGCCAACCATCGACATGGCCAACGCCTTCGTTACGGCCCCACCACACAGAGGTGGGCAGCCACTGCTCAGCAAGCTCGTCACCGACCCTTCACAGCTGAGCGGTCTCAGCATTGGTTCGGTGAGCATCTTCTACCAGTCTGCTACAGCTGTGGCTTTGATGGCCACACTGCCAAGTATCGCAACTACTGCAAGCCACCAAAGTACGACCGATCACCGAGATATAACCGTTCTGGCGTTACCCGAGCACTGGCATTCCCGAGAAGCGGGTCTTATGAGATTTCAAGACCGCTACTAAACCAATCTCTGGCCCCTGACTGCGGTGTAGCACCACCGCCTGCCCCGCGCAGCCACCGATCACCATCTCCTAGGCGCCGTCACTCCTCGCCTTCTACGGAAAACTAGTCAGCGTGGCCATTGGAGGTGAGGTCCCAGGACAGTCTTCGGTTTCAACAGACATACCTCCTTTAGTTTCCATGTTGAAAAATTAGGTTCGAGTGCTTATCTATGGTGTACGAATAATAGCGTTGCTGGACACAGGTGCAACCGTGTCAGTGATGAGTTCAGTTTTCACCCGCCTCCTTCGACGGAAAGTTATGTTTCGCTGATGACGTCCTTATACGTTTCGTGGAGTGAGCAGAGAGGTGTTACAACCTGTTGGTGTCTGCACTGTGACTGTTAGTTTGGCATGCCAGAACTTTCTTACAAAGTTTATTACGCATGACGTCATTCTGGGACTCGATTTCTTGAAGCTATGTGGTGCCACTGTCGATTACCGCACAGGACAAATTACAGTAGATTCCGATATCTCGGTTGCGTTTATGAAAAAGTCGCCCTGTCAGGAAAGTGCTTTTTGTGTGTCCGTGGGCACAACTATGCCATCGTTGTCTGAAAAATGTTTCCCTGTTGTCTGTTCACCTGTAAGCGAGAAAACATTTGACGCAATTGTGGAGCCCGTGGATCTTAGTTGCATAAAGAAGACAGTTTTATTACCCTACTGCATGCTATCGATTGAGCATGGGCATACTGGTTTATGGGTGATTAACTGCTGTGATGAACTTACAGTGCTGCCAGAGGGTCTGAAACTTGAAGAGATTCGTGAACACCAAGTATTCTCGCTTTTCATGTTTGCAGAAAGCAGCAATTTTTCGTATAAGACCCGTTGCGATAATCTGCATGCCAGGGACACCACCAATATGGCTATGACAAACAAGTGACTCGCCACCAAGGAACGTATTGAACTGGCAAGTATTTTGCGCAAACTTGCTGGTATTTTTTAATTTCGCTCAGCACGATCCATCGTCATTCCCTGCTTCTCGTATAAAGCACCGAATTGACACGACATCTCACAGACCTGTTCGACAAAAACCATAACGTGTATCGCCTTCGGAAAGCGCACCATCGAGCTCTTGCCACCAACTGAACGTACTCTCCCTCTGCCACCACCCTGTTCCCCACTACACAGCTGCACATACCTAAAATAGATATGAGCGTGGCGTGTATACATGTTCTTACATGAGACGCATCTCATTATTAGCACGCTCGAACCAGTCAAGTACCCTCACCATTCATTCACATCCCGTAATGTGCCGAAAGCCGAGCACTCAAACGGCACGCTGTTCGGCTTTATTTATCTCGCTAGCACGCGTTCGCACATGTGTAATCAAGTGAAAACAGGCGCTATTACTATCTTTATCAGGTAACAAACAGTGATATGCCTCATTAGACGCTACGTGCAGAGTGACGTGTGGAGTGGTGCCCAACGCACGCCAGTTGTGCCATTTCGCTACTGCTGACAAAGACACGCTGAGGTTGCTGAGATAAGATGATCCCCAATGGGACGTGGTGTATACACTGTAAGGCCCAAGCACATCATGCACGTAATTACCTCGTGACGTCGACCAGTGACAGCGATAAGCGACAAGATCTGCTGTAGTGAAGGGACATCTTTGGAAATCGCTTTTGGTCTCACGCATTTATGCAAAACTAGATAAGATCACTAGTCGCCTGGAAACCAGCGTAGCTGATTGATTTGTGGGGTTTAACATCCCAAAACTACTATTCGATTATGAGAGACGCCGTATAGGAGGGCTCCGGAAACTTTGACCACCTGGGGTTCTTTAACGTGCACCCAAATCTGAGTACACGGGCCTACAACATTTCCACCTCCATCGGAAATGCAGCCGCCACAGCCAGGATTTGATCCCGCGACCTGCGGGTCAGAAACCAGCGTGGCTATTTGTGGCAATAAGGCTGCTACTCTTGGCCCTCGCTACGGTTACGAGTTGCTCGCAATGCTTGTTATCTGCGCGTACTTCAAGGGATCAAGTTATCGACCACATGTTTCACATTCGTATCTATGGTGTCAATGTGAAATATATATACAAATGTTGCACGCACAGACTATATATATATATATATATATATATATATATATAAAATATATATACAAATTTTGCACGCACAGACATATGATGAAGAGTTGCAATATTTATGTAACCAGTTATTTGCACTTGCATAACGATGTCATCTGAAACACGCCTACTAGCTACAACTACTAGCTACTAGCTTGTATGAAGCGCTGGGGCTCGCTCGTATGCTGACCATAGACACTGCTGCATAATTCAACTTCAGCGCATACCAACTAACCACACTTGACGTTAACCCGACGTGGTGGCTGTATGACAGGAGTACATATGTTATATTTATACAATTGGGTATGCAGCACTGCATCACTACTGAGATTTCTCGAAGATTAGCGTGTATTTGAAATGTAGTTCCGAGACCTGGCGTAGCTATGTGGTAAAATGCTTCATTGCCACGCAGAATGCTTGGGTTTGATTCCAGCTGGGACCCTGACATTTATTCTTTGCATTTGATAGGTCGACGCTACCGACATAGGGTATTTCTTAACGATCGCGCGTTAAAATTGGCTATGTGTGTTCTCGTTGTTTCTTAGTAGATAGAAAGTGTGAATCACCTTGGCACATATCCGCAGACCAGTGGCACATACCCACCTGTGGGTGTGTGCCACTGTCTGGCGGGACGTGTTGGACGACATACGCGACGGGATTATGACAGTAATAATGTCTAGACCAGCGCGTCATATTCGTCAAACAATCTTACCCTCCCGCGCTGATTTTGGTTGATGCCAAGTTAGGGAGGTCACGACGAGAGCACCAAAACATAAGCGGATAGACAGATAGACAGATAGATAGATAGATAGGTAGATAGATAGATAGATAGATAGATACACTCAAAATCGCCGAAATTTTCTAAGATATGCTTCGAATTTAAAACAAACCTGGCTTCGAAAGTGCCTGGTGACACATGCCAACAACAAGATCGGCAGCAAGTGCGTTTCTGCCGAGCGTGCCACCGAGACAGCTGATGGATGAATGCATGTATCTAGCTGTGCCCTTTAGATGGGGCGGTGGCTCACGCCTCTTAGTAATGATGTTAAGTTCTATCACTATGGGTTTGAGTGTGAAATTTGACTCACGTTTTTATTGTAGCCACCGATTAGTTAGCCTCCTTCTGGTTATTTCTACCCTTTAAAGTCTCTTTTGCCTTCTAATCCCTAAACCACAATGCTTTGAAAAATTCTGCACCATAATCTTGGACTATACGGTAGAGTCCTTTACAGAACGTCATCAAATGTTCAGCCATTTCCTTCTCCTCTCCACACGCACTACACACCATGTCTGTATCTTGGTATTCGGCTTGGTACGTCTTGGTCCACAATAATCCCGTTCTGGCTTCCAACAGCAGACTACTACTCCGAGAACTATTGTATATAATTTTTTTGCGATTTCCTTACTTGAAAGTTTGTTAGGTCTCCAGTGATGACTTCATAAGCATTTTAATTTTCCATACTTGCCTCTCTGTTTTCTTCTCCTTCTTCTTCATCAATGTTTCCTTTTGTTTCGGCGTCGTATTCTGCTGTTGTGTTAATACTTGCTTGACCACTTTTGAGTTTGCTTCCTCCATTTACTATCAAAAATCTTTATGTACAAGTAGCTGAAAACGTTCCTAGCCCAACCCTCCTCTGCAATTTTTCTCAATCGCTCTTCAAATTCTATCTCTCTGTTAGCTTCCCTGTACTTAAAGGATGTCCATTCTTGTCACCCTGTAACCCCTGATTTGCTCCCTAATCAAGTCTACCTATGTTTATTTTCGAAGTTGCTCGGCCCGACTTGTTTGATCCCACTGGACCCCGCTCGTTTAGCGCCATCTAGAAAGGCACCGTTGAAGCTACTAGATAACTTATAACGGCCCGAACATTATGTGGACGTACTGGAATTGCGCTTTTTAGGGCGTTTCGGGGGAGTGTCAGCACCTTAATATTCTTAAACCGCGGTCGCATCTTACGCAGAGAGTGCAAGAGCAGCCACATTTTGACGTAAATCTTGTTATTTAAGGAACGTTTTGATTACTCGATGGCAGCCTGTGACAAATACAATCGCGTTTAGCATTGTGAAATTGTCATATTAACTGCGTCTTTGTCATCGCAGCGTACGTGTCCGGGCACCCTGTCACGGTTAAACAAACGATGGTGAAAAAAGAAAGCCTGCAAACAATCTTGTGACTTCTTTATGCCACTGCAACAAGGGCATTTATACTCATGCACTTTCGTGTAGGTTCATGTATAAAAACCGATAACGAAAACGTCATCGAAACCACACTAGACTCTTTGTTGACACACACACAAAACTAAATATATCTACAAGACAAACAAACAACAAATACAACAAACAAGCCCTAAGACACACATAAACTAATTGGCATGAACGACTCTTATCTAATTGGCTACATGAATCAAACGTGTAAGTCTTACAAAAATGTTGAGCAGCACGCACAGGCGTCGGAGGCAGATGAGGTAGTGGTGACGTTTAATCGTCGAAAGTGGTGCAGACGGACGCACCCGACTAGTCGGTGTCAACGGCTTGACACCCCGTCGTGTTCGACAGCCGAAGACTGTGGTTCACTGGTCTAGACCGGCCAACGCCAAGCGATCAGGAACGTCGGTCCCGCCAATGCCAGAAGCTCGGAGGAAGGTTAGGTACTCGCCTAGGTTGGAGGCCGCAGCAGCCGTGGCAAGGCTACTCCCCAGCCCGCCACTCCCACGTCCGCCACGTCTCGGCCGAGTCTCTCATTCTCTCGTTCTGCCAGAGTGCCTTTCAGTTCGAAACCCTCGTGGGAGTTTCTCACTGGATCAGCTTGGTCACACTCACACGTGCTGCTGCTGCGTGCCGTCGTCTTCTTCCTCTCTCAATCATGCAGACTGATTGGCACACTTTTCAAGCGCACACTTCAGTTCTCACATGAACCCCCCTTTAAACAAAAAAAATATCTTAACATTTGAAAAACTGTTGAAAGTGCGTGTTTCATCGCACTGCATACAGTACGCAGCCTCAACACTTCCCTAAACCAACACACCTTTGATCACACAAAAAATAAACCCATTATGTACACCACACATTCTCACCATGATGCGAAAAACTATATATACCGTTACATTTAATAGTACATCCGCGTTCACAACCTCACATATTTACACAAACTGCAATACTGTTGTCCGTGTTGAAATTCCAAAACAGAAACTGGTTACTCAACTGGAAGCTCAAGTATTGGCATCCCAGACAAGCCAAACGCCATTTGTCATCGGACTGGAAACAAGAATCTGACACCCATAGAATATATTTTAGCGATAGTTTTGTTTGCATGGAATCAAGCAAGCAAACGAATGCTTAGCCACCAAACAGCAAGCGTGAAGACAGGACCGCCTGCTTTCGAAACGGAGGCGTTTCCTGACAGTGGGCTCAAACGAGCATTGTCCAAATGGCCGCTTTACTCGAGACAGTCTTGCTTGGACATGCGAACTTCTGATAAACGCAAAGCCGTGAATGAAGTGATTGCTGTGCTTAAAGACGGCATAGTAGACCGGTTGACTTTCTTGCAGCATGAAAAACAAGAAACACTTGAAATATCACTATCTTTGCGGTCACATTTCAAAATTCTCCTTTTTGTTTCCCAACGCTGCCGACCCTATCAATTAAGTCACCTTCGCTGGACTCGTCATCTAATAATGCTGACAGAGGTTGCGACTCTGTTTTACGTTTTTACATAGCTGCATCTGCGCTGTGTTTCAATTTTACCGCACAAATTCTACACTTCTAAGAGGCATTAACCTTGCTCCGATTTCCGGAGACATGCCTACATGACCCTCAACCATGCTGGAGCACTCGACTACCGCAACCTGTGCTACAGCTTGCTCTACGCCACCCAATTCAGGGTCTTCTGTGTGGTTTTCACACACTGTGATGCCGCATAATTCTGTAACCCTATATAGATTGAAGACTCGGCGTATTCTTTACAGATCAGCCCGGAATCTTTAAATACACATTCTGTGGAAACGTTCATCGTCGTTGTATTACGGCAATTTCTTTTTCTCTACATTAGTCGCCACTCAGTGTGAAATCTGTTACACCTTTCTCAATAGTGACTCACTATCAAAGAAATTTCACCATTACATTCTTCCTGAGTTGTGCCATTTCATACTTATCTCTGATCTGAGGCTTTACTTTTTGTCACCCTTACTATTCACCTCTCTGCTAACACCTCTCTGATTCTCTTCAACCTCCGCAAGTTCCATTCATATCTGAAGCGTTCTCTGCATCATGTTTTCAAAGTTCTAACTACTGTCTCATGATATACCATTCTAACTTAAACTGTTCTTTCCACTATTTTATTTCTTCGGCTTCAACTTCGTGGACCATCTCCTCGCACTCATCGCACCATGCCTTCAATTTCTCACCTTTCAATCCCAAGCGTTTAGCGAACTCCTCAAATTCTGACCCTCTCATCTTGTTTCTAACCTAACTGCACTATTTCAGTGTCACAAATAGTCTGCTACTGTCCTAGCGAATGCCATTTGTTCCCAGGCTATTCAATCTTTTGTTCTCTCGTTTAGGTTCGTGTGTAGAAATAATCAAGAAAATATCATCAAAAGCACACTACACTGTGTGTTGACACTTACACAATAAACTAAATATAATGACAACATTAAAAAATAACAAATACAACAAACAAACCCTCAGCATACATTACCTGAACTACATGAACAACTCATACCTCCTTGGCTTGTGGAGAAAATGCGTAACTCCTACAAGAATTGCCGTTCCCGTTTTCAATGAGAGAAACGCTCAACATGAGCAAAGCAGCACGCACAGGCATCGGTGGCAGGTGGTGGTGACGCTCGGGATGGTGACTATGGACGTGCCCGGCGAGTAAGAGAGCGGTTACATTTTGACGTAAATCATGTTCTCAACGGAAAGTTTTGATGTTTTCGTGAAAGAAAAAAATGTCATATCCTACGTACATTAGGAATGGATGATATGCGAAGCACGAAAGAGAAAGGTTCATATGTCACATTAAATTCATCCCAACGTTACGGGGTGGATGTAAATTGAGGCATACATAGCTTCTATAAGATGATTATCATGTTTAGAATTGTCATATACCTTCGTTGTCAGTTCACGTCACGTTGTACCAAATTTGATACATATTGAGCTAGCGAAGCGGCCTTTATGACATGTTTATCATGCTTGGACATGTCATTTATGTTAGACACCCATTAGCCTGACGTATTACCAAATTTTGTCTATGTAAAGCTAGCAAAAGGGCCGCGAGAGGCACGGCCAACGTTGTCGAAGCAGCATGTACGGGTGGCGGAGGCAGATGAGACGGTGGCGACGATTAACCGTCGGCAATTTGTGAAGTGGACGTGCCAAATGAGTTGGTGTCAACGGCCAGACAACCTTTTGGCGTACGCCAGCGGAAGACGGTGGTTGACGGAAGAGACGGTGATCTTGCCAGGCCAACGTGAAGTGATGAAGAACGAGACTGCGGCCCTAGAGTTTCATGCTTTATGGTTCTGGCCAATGCCAGAAGCACGGAAGAAGGTTGGGTACTCGCTCAGGTGGCAGCCTGCGGCGGTTAGGCACCGGTACTCCGCTGGCTCCCACTCGTATACCCTGTGCATCTTTACTCCGCCACGCCTCTCATTTTCTCGTTCTGCCAGAGTATTTTCGGTTCGAAACCCTCGGGAAAGTTTCCCACCGAATCAGCTTGGTCGCGTTCACATGTGCTACTGCAGCGTGCCGAATTCTCAGCCATGGTCGCCTAATGGCTTACTTTTCAAACGCCCGCTCTCCTTATCACAGGCACACAAGAAAGCAATAAATTTGGCAAGTTGTAATCGACGTACTTTTAAACTTTTTTCCGCAGTTTATGGGTATGCGCGCGATAGTTGTCAACCTAGCTACAACGACACTTTCTCGCCGTCATGTGGTTGCAGCCATCGTGACGCGAAGGCGCGGTGGAGCTAGTTTGTCGCTTTCGTTCACCGCTATCGCTGGAAAATGGCATGCGTGCAGTAACCGTTTCGAAAAGAGTCGATCAGTGGCTCAGTAATTATCGCTGCGTGCTGACAAATGGGAGGTCACTGGTTGAACGCTGTGGTGTGTGGAACTTTCCTACTCATTTTTTTTTCTCTGCAATGTTTCAGTAAATATTCTACGCCACATCGTGACGGAAATACGTCACGAAGTCATGGTGCACGGCAAAAAACAATTTCGAATTAAAAATTAAAATTACCCGATAAATACAATACTGTCGAATGCAAATTCTGAATGCAGCTTGGGGTTGGAGGAAGGCAAACTGTGTTTGAAGCTTTGGCTATACACATTCTTGTCACTGTAACATGCGTTACATATTGCCCACGAGCTGCCAGCGTTCGAATACTACACCCACCGCTTGGAACTGTCGCAAAACAAACGAAACACTCCGCCGCAGACTCCGCGTTCGCTTTGTTTGGTACTCGTTCGTTTAGTCGCTTGCGCCGACGCCATTGACAATGCAACTTGGCGCAGGAAGGCACGCTTAAAAGGTGCGTCATACGATATAATAAAAACAACTGATTTCTAGAAACGTATAGCCACTGGACTGAATTTCGCCTGACAAGTACGCTTACCTGCTTCAAGACTAATTGAGGAGTCCATAAGCACGGGAAATCCCTCGTAGCCAATGATGTTTCCCTTTAGGTCAAAATGCGCTTCGAGGTGGCCCACGTACTTGCCGAACCAGAATGCAGTTACCACGACCGCCTGCGAGCATTAGTTCGGACGATTGCCGCAATATAAATGGAAAAATTCGATGACTAACGTCTGGATAACGCTAAAGAATAAAGCTCTTTGTCTGCTTTAGGAAAGAAATAGAAGATGACCAGTTTTGTGGAATCATATAGCCAAAAGTTGCCTCGCACAAGTATTTTTTTACTCTACCCTGAAAGAGTTCTTTGCGTGGTTACTGACGCAACAGTGTATTATAGTGCACGCGAAAAAAGCTCCTATGTCATTCTGATTCCAATCTAAATGAGACTTGGTGCTAGGCAAGATAGAAAAGTTTGGAAGTTCAGTGAATATACTATTCACAAACTGAATGTTTAGGCATTCCGGTGTGTATCTTCAGGCTGAGCAGCAAAAACTTATCCGAAATAAAGTTTGCTATAGTTGAGTCAAATCACGTGTTGCTGATTATAAAATAATGACTCCTAACGGTAGTAGTAGTAGTGATAGTAGTTATAGCGGTATAAGTAGTAAAATTCTGAGTTTCAGAAAAACACAAACGCTTCAACCGATACCATATTTGATGATTTGCGACATGATAAATGACATTGTTAATGAAAGTAGTCAGTTATCATGTTGCACGTCCTTCTTGAGCATCAAAATGGAGTTTAAGGCAAAAAAAAACAGCCTGCAACTGGGTGCCAATATCTTCGTTGTGCCCTACAATTATTTCGATGTTCACTTTTCTTGAAACCTAGTAATGATAGGTAAATGAACTGTATACTATATTACCATGTCGACGAGATGAAATGAAACTATGCAGTATAAACGTAATTTTTTGAGAGGCTCTAGCCTAGCGTGAAACTATTCGAACATTGTACGAATAGTATCACGTATTCGTATTTGTACGAAGTGTACAAGTGTCTACTGTAAATGAAAATTTGTGTCTTTCGAATCTGTAACCCCCCTGCTATAACGCCTTCGGGCGCTGCAGGTATACTTCGAATAAATAAAGAAATAAATAATTGTCGATTTACTGAAAGTTTGGAAAAAATTATTCAGAAATCAAAGCTATCTTCTCGCTACAAATCGACAAGCCTGCTGGGCTTGCTTCATTTAGGGCGCTACGGGAGTTAGTGCAAATTTGTTTAGTCAGAGCACGATACATTTTTCTTTAGGAACTCTCGTAACTCAAGACCACCACATCAGCGATGTCAATAATAAACGATGTATACTCCTCATACAGAACATACAGTCCAAATTTGGAGCTGGTGAAACCCAGTTTCCGCCAAAAACAGCTTTAAGCTTAGGAAATCTACACTCAGCAATAACAGAAACATGGCTAAAATGGACATCCATACAGAGGACACAGATCACCAGAACTATGTTATAAAAAGATGGCATATAGTTATGCTATTAGGCAAAATAATACTTTTCAGGGTTCATGAATTGAAGGCGTAGGAGTTGATTGATTGATTTTTGGTGTTTAACGTCCCAAAGAAGGCATAGGAGTGATTTGTTACATTTTGCTGATCAGTTCTTGTGCTGTAACAATATTGTACACCGAAGTCTTTCGTATTTATTGATGTTATCCCATCAAGTTATAGCTATAAATCAGGTATTAAGATGCCAGCTAAGCTTCACCACGGTGGTGTGGCAGCTAAGTTACTCGACTGTTGACCCGCAAGTCACGGGATCAAATCCTGGTGATAGCGGCTGCATTTCCGATGGAGGCGGAAATGTTGTAGGCCCGTGTGCTCATATTTGGGTGCACGTTAAAGAACCCCAGGTTGACTAAATTTTCGGAGCCCTCCACTACGGCGTCTCTCATATTCATAAGGTGTTTTTGGGCCGATAAACCCCACAAATCACTCAAGATGCAAGCTAAAACTCTTGATGGGCGAGTTAGCTCATGATTAGGATAGATTAACAGCGTAAAACGAAGACACATATACAGGTGATACAGAACTATAAACAGTGCTTATTGGTGGGTGGACCATTTTTCACGAATATCCCGCTCCACGTGTTCTAATGAGAGAAGTGATACGAGTCTGCATATGGTTTTTGGATCTCAGGGTAAGTTTTTTTCAATTCAATTTCACTTTTATTTACAAAACTTGACAAATTATTACAAAGTAGGTGAACCGTTAGGCTACATTGGCTAGTGTTCGATTCATATTAGAGTACGGATGAACAGATTGACAAAGCATATGTAATCACATGCGAACAGATATATACTTATATATGAATATACATATATGAATATTCACACATGCATACAGGAACCTATATAAACGAAATAATAATAATATTTACACAATTATAAACAAATAAAGAGATGTTAAAGCGCACGAGTCAGGTACATAACCACATCCTCACAACTCACGTAACGGTACGAGGTTCAATACACTATCGAACGCGAAAAAAAAGAAAAAAAAAGGAACTTTTAAAGTTGAATCCTGAACATATCTGTTGGTCGCATTAGCCGCGCACAGGAAAAGTCTTGTTGTCATTTGACTAGGCGCGTTCAAATCTTGCAAAGAGGACGTTGGTGACGGCTTGTTTCACAAACGCCAAGTGTAAATTGTCCCAGCACTCCATTATTACAAGCTTTCTTAAGCATACAGACAGGCTGGCTTTGGTATGGTACCTATCCCATGTAATATCAGCTTTTAAAGAAAGCAGGCTCACAGGTATAGAAAATGCTCACGGAGCAGGAGCAGTTACGAGCTGAAAGAAAGAGGATCTTGGTGGTGCCATACATGCGCAGGTTGCCAAAAACTCGAAAAAGACAGCCTCGCGTTGTGCATCAAGGTAGAATTTTCAGTCCTGAGAAGCTCTCTAGGTTGCGCAGAATAGTTAACACTCCCCCTGGGAAAACGAAATGTGTTAAACGAAGCACCGCCACCCTTTCGTGTCGTGCGAGCTGGGACTCTACGCCACTCTCATGCGGCAAGTCAGACAAATAGGCCCGTGTCTTGATGTCAGGAGTACCAGCAGAACCTGCAGTTCTCTAGTGATTCACTGCCGAGACGGTGGCTGCTTCCCGCATTCTCCAAACTGCACCGTCTTAGCCAAGAATGGCCAACGAATTGTCAGAGAAAATTTAAAGACAGTTAAAATTCAAAGCCTGGGCGACAGATGTGTCAGCAGGTCCCCTCAATTATGAAAGTTATATACCTACGACGAATACATTTTCAATAGCTTTTTACGCAAAGTTCTACATATTTCTTATTTTTCACTTTACTTTTGGGAGCTTTAGATATATGTCTCGCCACAGTGGTCAGTGGCTAAGATACGCGGCTGCTGACCGCAGGTCGCGGGATCAAGTCCCGGCTGTGGCACCTGCATTTTTGATGGAGGCGAAAATGCTGTACGCCTGTGTGCTTTGATTTGGGTGCAGAGTAAAGAACCCCAAGTGGTCGAAATTTCCGGAGTCCTCCACTACGGCGTCTGTCATGATCATATGGTAGTTTGGCAATGATAAACCCCACATATCAATTATCGTTTTAGATATTTGTTCTCCTTCTTTTGTGGCTACATTGGCTTTTCTAGCTTCAACGTATTGCCCGTTGGTTCAGATTTTCTTATCGCTTCTTATACGAGGTGTACTTTGTGCTTTCAAAATTTGCAAATTTACGCTGCCACCTTTGTGTGAGTGTATATGTTGGCAAATGGTTTTACGTGGTTTTGATGCTTTTCTTTATTCTGTTCTGTTTTTGTTGCTTCGATGCAGGCCTTGAAGAAGGCCTTGCGTTCGGCGCAGTGTCTGTGCATTCCTTGCTATGTGTTTTGTTTCTTAGCACTCGGAAATCTATCCTAATAAGATGCCAGGCTAGTTCTTCTCTGTCATTCTCCAGGATTAGCTTTGAAAGTCACATGCTCGAAACCCGCAGTTCCTCAGTTAAACAATATTTTGCGCAAATATTTGTCAGGATCAAAAAGTGACTTAACGTCTAACATTCTTCATCAAGACTCTCACAGTGATTACTTGTCTAACAGCTTTGGCATGGTTTATTCAGCCGGGTATGCTACAGCACACAATCCACCACGGTGGTCTGGTGGTTGCGCTGTTTGGCTGCTCAGCTACAGGTGGCGAGTTCAATCCCTGCTGCCGGCACATTTCAATAAAGGCGACATGCTAAATACCCGTATATTGTGTGATGTCAGGTGAACGTAAACAACACCTGATGATCCAAATGAGCGAAGCCCGCTACTATAACCATATTCTGGTTATAGGGTGTTTACTCAAAAATTGCTATATGAAGTCATTAACTTGTTTCATTGTAGTGCCGCCGAAAACGTTTCGCATAAAGACCAAGTGCAAATGAAAAAAATGCTACGGTGTTATTTTATATTCCTAATATGCCTCTGGTGTTCTTTGGTACGCACTCATTTGGAAGTATGCTTCTGAGCAGTCATTGAGTGAGGCAATATGTGAACCATTACTGCCTTTCAGCTTGATATTTACTCTAAATTTTAGTGACTAATCTGTAATAGGGATGAATACAGTTTATATGTCGTGGTTCGTCCTATCTACTTTGCAAGTTATCTTGTCTTATCATCTCTATTGTGCTATTGGCTACAATCCTGTAACGCGTTTTGTTAGTTTTCTGTCTGCCAGGCTCGGCTGCTTAAGCCTTCCATAGAAGTTCGCAGAACTAGTCATATTTACTGCTTTTTGAAGAAATCAAGCGTATTATTATTATTATTCTTATCAATATATTATCACGAATATTACTGATTATATTATTAAAATAGCATTGTTAACAATCAAAGCTAGCCAGTATTTTGCCGCATTACTTTGCTGCTAGAACGTAACTGCTAAAATAACTGCGTCTGGGCAAGGCCTCCTATTATTCTAGGACAACCCTAAAACGCTAGTGCAGCTTGAGTTTCTCGCTGTTATTGGCATGCCTTCGAGGTTGCGAATCTCGATGGCGATGATTTACCTGCGTCTTCGCCAAACCGTTCTCTATCGGTGATTCTGAGTATCATGCCGCTTGAACGCCCATGGCGACCGACATATGGTGGCCCCACACCACACCAACAAGCCTCACAAACAGAGATCCAGTTTGTGATGAGCCTCTACCCCGGTAGCTTATTCAGTATAGCGCACCAGGCTCGCTTGAACGCAGCCCAAGAGATCATAGTCCCCAGTGGCGTAACTCTCCTCATTCAGCGTTCATATTATGAACGTCTTATCTGGGACAAAAATACGTCAGTGGTAGCTTATTCAGTATAGCGCACCAGGCTCGCTTGAACGCAGCCCAAGAGATCATAGTCCCCAGTGGCGTAACTCTCCTCATTCAGCGTTCATATTATGAACGTCTTATCTGGGACAAAAATACGTCAGTGAAATCCCGCTGGACCCCAGCATAAAACTAGAAATTAACATCACAGTATGCTTCATAAATGCTGAAATTGCAACAGCGCATCAGCTTTGACATTCTTCAATTGTCTACGACATCCCAGAAGTCCTCAACAGAGCAGCCTAAGTGAGTATGCTCGCGCTTATTTTGCTCTGGTAAGATTGAAGGCTGAGTTACACAGCCCAAAGCCAGCGCTTAGCGCTATTATAAAGCGCATAAAAAGATGTGCTATAAGCAGAACGTTTGTAGCACGAACCATATACAGAAAACTCTATTCGTGAACATTATCAAGCTGCTCTTGGCCTCGTTAAACAGATCTCCGTATTGTGTATACCTGCTTATTTGTCTATGTACACATTACTTCCTAAGCTAAACGCTGCTCAAGAGTGGAAGGTATATATTTACTTACCAGAAATTTCTTCTTTGATGATGGCAGTAAAGGTGAAATATCATTGCCCTACGCCAGGCGCAACATGTCGGAGATTGTGAGTGGCGTCTACAGGAATTGAGACTCAAGCAACTCTTCCATGTGAAAACCTCCTTCGATGGTGCGTTGAGAGAAATTCTTTAGAGTGACCGCCTTCGCCAAAAAACATACTAAGATGAGAACAAATGCCCCAATCTACGAAAATCAACAATGAAAAAACTATTTGTCTTTTTTTGCTAGTAAGATGTCTCGTAACACGAGTGGACATGCTTCAAAGCAAACAATAGTGGCACTCGTAACTATACCTACATGCTCGCTCATTTAGGTGGTCATCGGGAACGTTACTTAGGGTGCTTTTGTGGATTCTTCAATCCTTTCTTATAAGAAGAATGCAGCACGTTTTAAAAAATCAAGTAAGCGAACGCACTTGACATTATTTCAGGAGGTTTTGAAAAAATGGAAACCGGTCATTTTTTGTTTGTATTGCGCTTCCAAATATTGCATTTTTAGTAACACCTTAACACAAAAATTGAAGGTTGCTGTTTAACAAAACTCTGAGCAATCATAGTTCGCACGACTGTTAATTTAACGAGTAAACACACCGTCACCAATTTCGAGAATTTTCATTATTACAAATGCACAGCGAAGAAACAGACAACAAAAGAGCGTCAGTTAGTATTATCCTGTTTGCGATTCTTCGAAAACTAAAGTGTTTCATGCCTGGGTCCACCAAGATTTCACTGACACATTTGCGCCCCGGGTAAGACGTTGTCAAAATGTGCACAAACAGAATACACAGAAAGACAAACTACGCAAATATCGAAGACCCGCGAACTGAACCCACAAATAATCGGTGCGTGGCAACAAAATCCGGTGGTTAAGCAGTCTATACGCAATGGCGTATTGGTGAACCATCCTTTAGACGAGCGCTGTTTATCTCACACATATAGGCTCCGTACTTGCGTATAATTTTTGTCTGGGTGGTGGCACCGACTCAGAGCTGAGAAAAGACGTATAGTAATACCGACACTGACAGCGAAAGCGGTAGTAGTCTCAGCACTAAAATCTGCACTACGTATGGCGCTTCGCTGCAAGTATTTGAACGGACGCTAGCATCAGAGTGCCCTGCCAAATCCGCATATGTGGCGTTGGAATTACTTGTAGCATGGCCTTTGTGTAGCGCGGCCGTCACATTCGGCTCTGACAAAATATTTGGTGCTTATATTAGTGACCACAGTCGGAGGCTGTCGACGTGCCCTAAGTGCTAATTTGACTCTGTGATGACACAGTTACGTGGTTTGCCTTTCGAGTTAAATCGGCATGAGTTACATGTTTCGCCTTTCCAGTTGTCCTATAGGGTGTACTGCGTAGAGAAGCCTCGATATGCACCAACGCCGTGGTTTTTTGGCCACTGAATTCGATGGCATCGACCACGAAAACTTCTACAATAAATGGCTCCAAAACCAGGTTCGCACTTCAGGTTCACATTCGAACGTGAACTTGGCTCCCTTCAACGTTAGAACGCTATCTAGCGAGACTAGTAAAGCTGTGCTATTCGAGGAATTAATGGGTGTTAAATGGCATAAAATGGAGATCAGCGAAATAAGGAGGACACGTGAAGTTTACCCAGTGCTGAAGAACGGACACGTCCTATGCTACCGATGACTAGTTGACAGAAAAGAACTAGGAGTGGGGTTTCTCATACACAAGAATACCACTGGCAACATATAGGAATACTATGCCATCAGTGATAGGGTGGCGACAATCATAATTAGGTTTACCAAAAGGTACAAGATGAAGGTGGTACAGGCCCTACGCGGCAACATCGAGTCATGAAGATCACTTGGTAGAAAGCTTGTTGAACACGTAAAGTCAGCCATTAGTAAAGTAAAGACACAGTACAATATCTTGAGAGGCAACTTTAAAGGAGCACTGACATCAAATTTCAAGATCGAGATGTGCCTATCATTTGATAGCTTGGTATACATAGGTCTTCTTGGCCAAATTTTAACGGCATCCATGTCGTGGAAGTCACTTTAATTCGATGTTAAACAGCGCAGAAAAGCTAAGGAGAAAAAACGAAAAATAGACTGCCCCCTGCGACGCCGACACTAGTGGTACGTGTTAAATGTGATACGTTCCACAAATACTGTAACGCACTTTTCAATAAACTCTTTTAATAAGCTAACGTAGGCTGGGCGAACTTGTGCCCGATAATTATAGCACAGCTAGATTGTCTCGAGGATCGCCTTCTGCCTCTTCTTCTACGTTCTTCTTTTCTTTCAACCCGGTTCGCGCGCAGCTGGGTCCCGCAGGCTCGTGCATCGCAAATCATCTAGAAGGCAAAAGTATTTGCTAGCGCGCGTAATTTAAAGTCACATTGTGTCATTGCCCCCCTTTCCAGAGTGCATCGTCCCGATGCTTGTGTCAAACTGGTTGCATGGCAGTCATTCACAAACCCTCGTCGGGGATGTCGTTAACGTCAAAGAACGTTGTATCTTCAGCGTTTCATTGCCTGTCGTGATATGGTTTCATCCTGACGACATGCACAGTTTCCGTGCGATGCCGCCGTCGGGATGAAATATCCTGTCCCTCTGGCGTAACTTCGTAGTTGAGCGAGCCGACGCGGCGGAGCACTCTGTACGGACCGAAATAGCGGCGAAGCAGTTTTTCTGACAGCCCACGTATTCGTACAGGAATCCACACCCATACTCTGTCTCCTGGTGCGTACTGGACGTCTCTTCTTCGCAGATTGTATCGATGCGTGTCGGTTTTCTGCTGTTGGAGAATGCGATATCGTGCCAGCTGTCTAGCTTCTTCTGCTCTTTGTATGTAGTCGTGAACGTCATAGTAATTCTCGGGCGTCTCGTCAATAGGTAACATTGCATCTAAAGGTGTCGTTACCGTCCAGCCAAAAACAAGTTGGAATGGCGTCATCCGTGTTGTCTCTTGCATCGCAGTGTTATAGGAGAATGTTGCATAGGGTAATATTTTATCCCAAGTACGGTGTTCTATATCAACGTACATTGACAACATATCAGCCAGCGTTCTGTTCAGTCGTTCCGTTAGACCATTTGCTTGAGGATGATATGCCGTCGTTTTTCTATGACTGGTGTGCGTCAATTTCATGATACATTTCATCAGGTCAGCCGTAAATGCAGTCCCTCGGTCCGTGATCAACGCTTTTGGAGCTCCGTGCCGCAGTACTATGTTGGAGACAAAGAATTCGGCTACTTCAACGGCTGATCCTTTAACTAGAGTCGCTGTCTCGGCATATCTGGTTAAATAGTCGGTCGCAACTATTATCCACCGTTTTCCCGATGACGAAGTAGGAAATGGGCCCAGTAAGTCCATTCCTACTTGTGTGAATGGGGCTTCTGGTGGTTCTATCGGTTGAAGGAGACCTGCTGGTTTTAGCGGTGGCGTTTTACGTCTTTGGCAGTCCCGGCAGGTTCTGACATAGTGTCGTACAGAGCTAAGCAACTTCGGCCAGTAGTATTTAGTGCGGATGCGTGCTAACGTTCTGCTTACTCCTAAGTGTCCAGCTGATGGATCGTCATGGCAAGCCTCCAAAATCTCTGGTCGCAGAGGTGAAGGGACGACAAGCAGGAATGTCGCTGTATTGTTGTCAAAGTTCCTTTTATACAGGATGTTGTTTCGTAGGACAAACGCTGACAAGGCGCGGACAAAAGGTCGTGGAACATCGACAGACTGTCCTTGTATGTACTTGATCAAGAGGAGTATCTCAGGGTCGGATCGCTGCTGATGTGCCATCTCTGATGGTGTCACAGCTCCCAAGAAAATAAAATCTTCACCATCCTCGGTGGACGCAGAAGCAGCAGGTTGAATCGGAGCACGTGACAAGCAGTCCGCATCACTGTGCTTGCGACCTGACTTGTACACAAGCGTGATATCATACTCCTGTAATCGCAAGCACCATCGTGCAAGCCGTCCACATGGGTCCTTGAGATTAGCCAGCCAGCATAGCGAATGATGGTCGCTTATAACTCGAAAAGGCCTACCATATAAATATGGTCGAAACTTGCTGATAGCCCATACCACGGCAAGGCATTCTTTCTCGGTCGCTGAGTAGTTCACCTCAGCTTTCGAAAGAGTGCGACTGGCATACGCAATGACTCGTTCTTGTCCGTTTTGCCATTGGATGAGCACGGCCCCAAGACCTAAATTGCTTGCATCCGTGTGGATATCGGTTTCCGCTTCCTCGTCAAAATGCGCCAGAACAGGATGGCTTTGAAGGCACTTTCGTAGTTCATTGAAGGCATCCTCTTGTTCGGCAAGCCATACGAAAGGCATTTCCTCTTTTGTCAGCCGTGTCAGTGGTTCAGCAATTCGTGAAAAATTTTTAACGAACCGTCGATAATAGGCGCAGAGACCTAAAAATCGCCTAACAGCCTTTTTGTCTGTTGGCTTCGGAAATCTTGCTACGGCCTCAGTTTTTGCAGGGTCTGGGCGGACGCCTTCTGCACTGATGACATGGCCGAGAAAAAGGTGCTTACGGAAGCCGAAATGACATTTCTGCGGTTTTATCGTCAAGTCCGCTGACTTGATCGCAGTGAGCACGGCCCGGAGCCTTTCCAAATGTTGCTCAAAGGTAGCAGACAAAACTACAACATCGTCGAGATAAACCAGACATGACTGCCATTTAAGACCACAAAGCACTGTGTCCATCATCCGTTGGAATGTGGCGGGTGCTGAACAAAGGCCAAAAGGGAGTACCTTGAACTCGTATAAACCGTCCGGTGTCACAAACGCTGTCTTTTCGCGATCTCTTTCGTCCACTTCTATCTGCCAATACCCACTTTTAAGATCCAATGAGGAAAAATACCTGGCATTTCACAGCCTATCCAGAGTGTCGTCAATTCTTGGCAGAGGATAAACATCCCGTTTGGTGACGGCATTCAGCTTCCGATAATCAACGCAGAAACGTAAGGTTTGGTCTTTTTTCTTCACAAGAACAACAGGTGACGCCCATGGACTTGATGAAGGCTGGACAACATCGTCTTTGAGCATTTCTTTAACCTGATTACCAATAGCTTCTCTTTCTTTTGGTGACACTCGGTAGGGAAGCTGGTGTATTGGCCTCACTGACTCGTCGACAATGATGCGATGTTTAGCGACAGGAGTGCGTCGAACCTTAGATGACAACGAGAAACATTCGGCGAATTCCCTTAAAAGACACTCTATTTGCTCTTTTTCGCTTGGTAGTAGGCCTGGCTCGATGTCGATGGCTGCAAGGACAGACTCCACGTCTTCGAAATCAGAATCATTGGTTTCAAAAGTTCGCAGCTCCGTAACCTGGACGAAATCATTCAGACTGGCGACGACGGTTCCTTTTGCAACGTGCTGCACCTCATTTCCAAAGTTTGTGAGTAGAACATTTGCACATCCGTCACGTAACTTAACAAGGCCTCGTGCCATGCAGATCCCTTTTTGGAGTAGTAAGGCAGTGTTGTTGTCAGCAAATCCTTCGAATTCACTGAATGCTTTGTTGTTTACTGCGACAGATATGCTCGACCTTGGCGGAACCATGACGCCATCATCTGCAATACAAAGGTCATATACGTTTTCTTCCGTTTCAAAGGTACCAATCGCGTGCCTAGTCGAGAATGAGACGGAAGATTCTCGCAAGTTAATTACAGCGCCATTAGCTCGTAAGAAATCCATGCCGATAATCAAGTCTCTTGAGCATTCCGGCAGCACAATAAAACTGGCGACGTACGTGAAACCCCGTATTCCGATTCTTGCTGTGCATATTCCAGTAGGGTTGATGAGGTGCCCTCCTGCTGTGCGAACTTGTGGTCCCTTCCAAGGAGTCATCACTTTCTTTAGTATTTTAGAAAGTCCGCTACTCATCACTGAATAATCTGCGCCGGTATCTACCAGTCCGATGACTTCGTAGCCGTCAACGAACACACGTAAATCGGAAGCAACGTCACTATCGAAGCACCGGTTTCTGAATCGGTCATCGTTCAGAGTCAGCAATGGAGGTTTTTCTGCATTAGCGTCGACAGCGGCCTTGCCTCCACAGGTCGCTGACTCTAGTTTTCCCGACGCGGGCTTGGGGAACGAGACCTTGGGGAGCTTGCTGAAGGTCGGGGGCTAGGCGATCTATACCTCCCCGTTGTCGTTGCCCGAGGTTGGTGTCGTTGGAAGCCACTTGAGGTTTGACGACCTGACAGGTATTCTTCAATTTCGAAGGGACGTTCACCATTTCGTGGTCGAGGTGCATTAACAGGAAAACCACGGAGTCCTGCCTGGCGGTAGTGGCACGTTCGGTAGAGATGACCAGGCTCCCCACAGTGGTAACACAGCGGTATCCTGTCGGGAGTGCGCCAGACATCGCTCTTCCTTAGTCTCCTCTCTGGCGTTGGCTGCAGGGTGCTCGGCGGCATCGGGTACTGCATAGGTGTAGCCGCCGCGACGTCCGCACGTCCTGGAGGTCCTCGTAGTAGCACATCAGCATACGTCATTCTCGTCTTCTGTTGTAGTGGCGGCCCTGGCTGTGCGTTGCTCGAAGGTTCGCGTACCACCTGCCTGACCTCCTCACGGATCACATCGGCCAGAGACGAAAGCATTGGAGCGTTCTGGTCAAGACGCTGCCTCTGCAGCTCTTCTCGCACAACAGACCGCACCAGCTCGCGTAGTGCTTCCATGCCGTTACCGAAGGCTGGTGGCAACATATCCAAGGAAGTGACGATCGCATCCCGGTTGTATAACCTTGCTCGCTGTTGTAGCGTCCTTTCCATTGTAGTCGCCTCGGAACGAAACTCGGCGACGGTGCGCGGCGGGCTTCGAATTAGTCCGGCAAAGAGTTCTTGCTTCACGCCTCGCATCAGATGGCGCAGCTTCCTGTCTTCGCTCATATTTGGGTCCGCTCGGTGGAATAAGCGAGACATGTCTTCCAGATACATGGCGACAGTTTCGTTATTGCGCTGATTTCTTGTCTGGAGCGCAGCTTCAGCTCTCTCTTTACGGTCTGTGTTCGGGAAAGCAGCGAGCAGCTCCCGTCGAAAATCATTCCATGACCGGAAGGTGGCTTCGTGGTTTTCATACCACGTTCGTGCGCTATCTTCCAGTGCGAAGTAAACACTTCCAAGTTTGCGCTCTTCCCCATATCCGTTAGCCTTTGCGACGCGTTCAAAGTGCTCAATCCAGTCCTCTGAGTCCTCGTAGCTTTCACCGTGGAAAGGCTTTGGTAGCATTGGCTGGTTTACGACAATATTGGCTGGAGTGACCTGAGCTGTCATGTCGGTTGCGTACCCGTTCACAGCCGTTGATGTTCCAAGCGAAGTCAATAAAGGTGAAAATTCAGGACCCTCACCACGTAGGCGTCGACTGCAGCGCTGATGAATAGGCGTCAGCTCGTTGGGTCGAAATCGCTGTGGTTCTGGACTGTGCTCCGTCACTCGAGAGGGGCTTGGCATCATACCCAGCACCTCCACCAGATTTGTAACGCACTTTTCAATAAACTCTTTTAATAAGCTAACGTAGGCTGGGCGAACTTGTGCCCGAGAATTATAGCACAGCTAGATTGTCTCGAGGATCGCCTTCTGCCTCTTCTTCTACGTTCTTTTTTTCTTTCAACCCGGTTCGCGCGCAGCTGGGTCCCGCAGGCTCGTGCATCGCAAATCATCTAGAAGGCACAAGTATTTGCTAGCGCGCGTAATTTAAAGTCACATTGTGTCAATACCATCCTGAGTGACGATGCCCTTGTGGCAATGACGCGTACAATCCGAGTGTTCTTATTGTGGCGCTGACTGGCACCGAAGTGCAGGAACGCAGTCGCTCGTCTAGGGCCGGGCTAGCGCGCGCAGGTGCAGTCTAGCTCGGCCGTGGCTCGACGCGTCGGAACTTCATCGCACCGGCTTGAATGATTGCGTGAAATTATCAAGTTAAAAACCTTTTTTAAAAAAATATCGATGGAAAACAGCATGATTAAACGTGTGCTTGTCGGTTAGCATGTCGGAGAATCGTTTTGAGTTGCAGGTGAGTTGCAGTTGTGTAGTTTGAAGCACGAAAAAAGCGCAATCGGGGTGTGTTTTCATATCACGTATGTGTTACACATCAACACGACCGCAAGCTATCAAACGTGGAAGAGCGTGTAGTCAGATATCATCGCTAACAAGCAGCACGCAGGTATATTTAAAGTTCAGTTCATCTGTAGGCTTTGCGTCCACGTAAAACTGGTAACACCGTGTTAACCGCGAGAAACTGGATAGGTGGGGCCATCTGAAAGCGCAAAAAAGAACTTGACAAGCAGGAAACGTATTGTATTTCTCCACCGGTGCTTATTCACGGTAGCTATACTGCATTGCAACCTGTGCGTATATCGGAATGCTTTGCATGACAAAACACACCAATATAGCTAACTGAGACACAAGGGTGAACATGGCTGAAACGTGCATCCTCGGTCACCTCTGCAGTGCTGCTTGAAACGGTGTCAATTTCAGAATCACTGTTCTGCAAAAGGTCGATCGAAGGAAAATTAATTCACGACGTCTCGAATCGCGGGAATTTCAAGCTTCATGCCATTGTATTGAACCCGATTCAACATTTTTACGGCGACGACAGCAATGCAGGTGACAAGGCATGACTGAATGTGTCCACCTAGCAGACGAAATGTTTGCGGAGCAGCTAAGCACGACGTCACTTTTTTTTGTAAAGAAGTGGTCAGCTGTGGCGTGATCTGGAGGTGACTGCGAGGTAGCGCCACTGCTGGTGATCTCAGCGCTAAAATTGGCGGGAATGCCGGCAGTTTTAGAATTGTGCTAGATCTCAGTGACATAAATCATTAAAAGTGATATTTATTCATCCCTCAGTTGTGTTTTAGGTCCTGAACCGCGGCTACGGGGTCTATAGCTACTCGCTGACGCAAAATTCTTGGCACGAGTAAATTTGATGTCAGCGCACTTTTATCGCAAAAGTAGGCAAGACACAGACCGGAGACCACGCAGTGTAGGAAAAGGCATAACCTCTAAAAATGCCTTGGAGAGTTTACAGATTTTGAATTCTTTTTTCAGCAAACGGCCTAACCGTAAATGAACGTGGCGAAGCCCTAATGGCGAAACTAAAAATGAAATAGATTTCATTTTCAGTGCCCACACAGGCCAAGGTCAATTTAAATAGCTCGTGACAGTCGGAACAAAAATAGGCGCGAAACCTATTCTGAGAGGTATCAACAACCGTGTAACAGTTAAAGCGCGACTAGGTGAGAAGCGGACAAACTATGAAAACAAAAAGTATTGAAAATTGATTTTTAAGGGTTTAATTTCTTTTCTGACGAAAATTCTAGAGCCCTTTAACTTTGGCATGTGGTTGAGCGCCCGATTTTGTTCATTTGTTATCAGAAACAGCGGGCACATGCAGGCAGCCTGGTATCATGGTCCAGCGGTTTTGCCTTGGAGCGTGTGTTTAGTTCAGCGTATTCTTTGGTTCACCGCATTTACAGGTCAGCGGGGCATTCCTCACTTCCTATGGTGGTTTCGTACGTACCTTAAGTAGTTTGCTTGTTTTATGTGCTCTTTACTGGAGTGACATGTCACAGCTCAACTAGCTTACAGAGTGTGCGGAGAGTCGCTTCGGTGACAGCCCACTGCTTTCTCTTGCATACGGTCAGTTTGCCCTCGCCTCAAGACGCGGTGTACACGACACGTTAAGCAACGAGACACTGTACTCTAGGGCTGCCGTAGAGTACAGTGTTTACGAATTTGCTGGCTCGCTGAAGTGGTTTTTGAGGATCGACTAACGTGAGATTCCGAACCGCTATGCTATTGTGCTCGCGAACGGTTGTCTCACAGTTACCTCAGTGAGCTTTCTTGTGCATATTGCAAGTGCGTCACTTAGCTAATAAAGCAATTTCGGTCCCTCAATCTTCGTTTTTTTTTTCTTCCATGCAATTAGCGAAACAAAGTAAAGCTCAATAAAATCGCGTAACATTAACAGCACGTAAAAGGTCAGCAGCTAAAGAAAACATAAATTAAACACCATGTAGGACAAACGCGCACCGTCGCTGTCACTTATGTTTGTGACATCGTACTTTATAAGTTATTATTTGTTTGCTGTTGGTTGCCCCCTTCTCACGTAGATGGCGATGATGACAACGTGCGGAAATGTTGTAGGCCCGTGTGCTCAGATTTGGGTGCACGTTAAAGAACCCCAGGTGGTCTAAATTTCCGGAGCCCTCCACTACGGCGTCTCTCATAATCATATAGTGGTTTTGGGACGTTAAACCCCACATCTAAAAATCTATGATGACAACGAGTAGCGGACTACTAGATCCATAGTCTTCCATGGAAGTTACGCTACCAGTTTACACATATCTTGCCCAGACATCGTACAAGATGTAGACGTAGTTGGCAAGGTCGGATGCAGTGACCATCGAACGGCAACCGTTCGCATTCACCTAGATATAAAAAAGCAAAAACACAAACTGATACGCAAGAAGCCTAATAATGAAGTGGCGGCGAGAGGAAAGGTAAAGGAATTTCGCTTCAGAATAGATTAGGGGCCCTAAACAAGATAACTTACGTTACGGTTGACACAATGAAGGATAATATTACTAGTATCAAAAAAGAATTTGCAATGGAAGTTGGATGTACAGTCACTAGACAGGTCTCTAAGAAACAATCTCAGGAGAAGAAAAATCTTGCTAGTAGACCACAAACTAGGAAAGCCTCAAATGCAACCGACAAACTATAGCTAGCGAAGCTTGCAAAGTTAATTAATAGGCGTAAGGTAGCTGACATCAGAAGGTATAATATAAAAAGAATTGAGCATGCTGTAAAAAGTGGCAAAAGCCTAAACGATGCGAAGGTAGACTAGTACATAGGCGAAAATTGGATGTATGCATGCATGAACAAGGCAGACAATGTCATAACCAGTATAAGTAGGATGGTCGAGGTGGCGGGGGAGTTGTACAGATCTCAGCAGAACTCCCCCGCAGAAGCCAAAACAATCCGGATGATACCGTGAGAAACAAAATAGTTAAGAGGAATTGGGCATTCTAACGGTAACGACAAGAGAAGTAAGGAAATTCTTTTAGTGATTGCGAAGAGGCAAAGCCGCTGGTAAAGAGAAGGTAACAGTGTGTCTCCTAAAAGATGGCGGAAACATTGGGTTAGAAAAACTAGGCACGTAATATAAAAGTGTCTCTTGACAGGTAGCGTACCAGAATCTTGAAAGAACGACATTATCATCTTATTCCAGAAGAAAGGAAACGTCAAGGACTGGAAAATTTACAGACGTATCAGCCTACTGTCCATTCTCTGCAAACTATTTACAAAAGTACTAGCTAATAAAATTAAGGTGACTTCAGAGTTCAATCAACCAAAGAACTAAGCAGGAGTTCGCACAGGCTACTTCACAATAGACCATATTTATACTATCAATCAGGTACTAGACACATGCGTGGAATACAACCACCCTCTATACATAGCTTTCATAGATTACGAGAAGGCGTTTCACTCAGTCGAGAAATCAGCAGTAATGCAGCCACTATGGAATCAGGGCATCGACGACACCTACTTAGACATACTGGAATATGCTACAGTGGATCCAAGCCACTATAACTATGTATGATGAAAGTGATAGAATCATAATAAAGGAGGGTGTAAGGCAAGGAGACAAGACCTTTCAATGCTATTCAAAAGGAGCTTTCGCGACCCTTGATTGTAAAGGGTTAGGGATAAAAATTACCTGAGAATACCTTAGTGACCAACAATTCATTGGTAATATTTCTTTAATCACTGCCTCATGGGACGTATTGCCACTTATGATTACTGAACTGAAGAATAAAACCAGATGAGTAGGTATCAAAATTATGATGCACTAAACTAAATTATTGTGCAAGAGCCTCGGCAGAAAAGAGCACATTGAAATAGGTGGAGAGACTCCATAAGTGTCAGGAAATATGGCTACTTAGGACAGATGGCAACCATGGAGCCTAAACATGAGAGTGAAAAAATTGACAGATCACATGTACAGTGGTAATGAATGATATGCGAAGCACGAAAGAGGAACGCGGATATGTCACTTTGTATCAGCACAACGTTACAAGGTGGAGGTAAATTATGCCGTACATGGCTTCTATGTTGCGCTTATCATATTTTAACGCGTCGTTTACCTTCGTCATCTAATCACGTTACTTGATACCAAAGTCTGTGTATGTAGAGCTAGCGAAACAGCCGCGAGTGGGCTATGAGCACAGCAAGCAGTCAAGTTTTACATGACACGCAAGCCATGATTATCATGGTTGAACGTGTCAGTTACCTTTGCCGCCTATTCACGTCACGCAATACCAACTTTGGTATACGTTGATCTAGCAAAACGGCCTCGAGCGCGCTATGAGCGCAGCTTGTGGTGATGTTTTCCATGACACACATAACATGATTATAAGGTTTGGACCTGTAATTTACATTCGCCGTTCATTTACTTCACGTAATGCCAAAATGACCATATGTAAAACTAGTGAAATGGCCGCGAGCACGCAATGAGCGTAGCATGTAGTCACGCTTTACATAACATGCATATCATGATTATCGACTTAAGACGTGTGATATACATTCATCGCTTATTTACATGACACGATAGCAAATTTAGTATATGTGAAGCTAGTGAAACGGCTGCGAGAGCACCATCAGCGTAGTATGTTGTCATGTTTCTTACACGTCAGGCTTATTATGAATATCGTGCTTGCACCAGTCATATTCCTTACTTTCGTCGTCCATTGGTGTCACGTAACACCGAATTTAGTATCTGTGAAGCTAGCGAAACGGCAGTGAACTCATCATGAGCGTGGCCTGTAGTCACGTAGTTGCATGACACGCATGTCCTGATTATGATGTTTTCACCAGTCACATACTTTCGTCATTCACGTGCCAACGGAAAGCGCAAGACCAGGTTGTCTGTTGGGTCAAGGTAGAGGCCTTTGACCTGCAGTGAGTACTATGAGGCTGATGATGTTGCTGTTGTTGTTGTTGTTGTTGTTGTTGATGATGATGATGATGATGATGATTATGATGATGGTGAAACCACCCAGATCTCGAAATTCAGTTGTGGTGAGGAAGTTGTGCGCCAGTGTTCAAAGACCATGAAGCCGCGAAAACTTTTCGAAACAGTGCCGTAAAAGCGGAATTAGACGAGCTTCATTACCGAAACACGGCGATTCTTCTTTTCCCTCTTTCTTTTACTACCTTACGTTAGTATCATCTCCCAAGCCTGTCTTGACCACTCACCGAGCGCCCCTCCCAATCTCGCCTGCCATACATCGTCGTAGACACGCAGCTCGAAGCCTTGTCTACTTCCGGTTGCCGCGGCTCCGTTTCTCCGGCCACAGCGTGCTTGCTGCCAAACTGCTGCCGATCCGGCCTTGCTTGTACGAATTGTGCCGGTACGGACCTGTGTTACAAGCTACAGTAGCCGATTCATAATTGAGTGCACACACGCGGGCAACTAGAAGCAGTGCAGATAGCGGCTTGCTGAATAGTCTTAAGTAGTCTTAAGTTCTTGCTTGAGCAATCACGGCATATTCGTGCAGTGTGCCAGAAATTTGCTTCTTGACGTCACGCACAGGCCCGAAACGCCGGGAAAGAATGAAGAATGGTCTCTTATAAACTTTGTTGCACTGGCGACTCGTAGCACTGCCACATGTAGAGCTGTTTCATCGTGGCGGCATTGTAGAGACAATAAACGTGTTTACTCAAGAAGCTTGAAGAAATATTGTAAGTGGCTTGGGGGCCTTTCAGGCACCCAAAACACCTCCAATATCACCTCTGTGATATTCTGTTCTTTACATCATATTGTTCACATTTTTTCGTGAGCCCAAAGGTGTACTGACATGACATTTTTCACTTATTGCTTTTTTTTGCGTTGAATGACAGGCTAAGCTCTCGAGAGCGTAGGAATTGTACCGGTAAGTATGAGTGCGCTCTGAAAAACTTAATACAGCATGTTTTTAAAAGCTAGCTTCGGTTCCTACACTCGAAGGCAAAATTACTTGAAAAGGGAGTAACGGAGCCCAATAGGCGCACGCGATGAACGGATGGACCGTAGACGATCAACCACAGAGCGAAGCGTGCCGCGCAAAACCACTTACTCTCCAAACACGCTCCGCTAGGGATGAACCGCCCGGGCATTACAGGCAGCGCGAAAAGCGTTGCCAAGGTGACCAGCCCTTCTCTACAGAAAACATGTCCTTTTCCTCCTCGGCTGGCTCAGTCTTTCGCCGTATTTTGCCGGGAATGGTTTGGGCTGCGTCGCGCTCGGAGTGCTCGACCACGGCCGCCTGGATTTGACGATCTCAGAATTACGACGTGGTGCTTGTGTGTACGATGGATGAGCGTGGGCTAGTGCTTTTGCGTTTCGCTGCATCTATGAAGTCTGGAGCAAGCCTCGACACGTTGTCACTCCGCGCTGTATATCTCTGGCTTAGTCACGACCAGCATTTGGCAGCAGTGGTTGCGGCTGTGTACAAGCATTGACCCTTGTGTTCGCTCCGTCCTGGTTCGTTGCTTCTCGGTGCACTCCTTTCTGTTTTGCGTTTTTTCTCCCTTCCACTGCTGCCTTTAATATAGTTTATATAGTTTAGTTTCTTTTTTTATTTTGTGTCTTGTGTTCCGTATTGTGAGTTTACTTTCCTTCATTACTTATCTTGAGAATGCCAACTTGCGTGAAACTAGCAAAGGAATTACAGGCTCTTCGGCAGCAGGTCGCAGAGATGAAAACAAGCCTTGTGATGTTCAGTGACCTCTGTGAACGTGTAAAGAATGACAATGAGGCACTAACTAAAGAAAACAAAGTCCGGAGGGATGAGAATAAGAAGCTCAGTAAATAAATGTGTGATCTCGAACAATACTCGCGACCTAATAATGTTGAACTGAAGGAAATCCCTGAGACAAAGGGCGAAGACTGCTTGGCAGTCGTCCAGGTTATCGGTGAGAAGATTGGTTGTCTAATTGCCGATACAGACATAGACGCCGCACATCGGGTGCCCGCAAAGAATGGAAGCAACATTATTGCGCGATTCTGTTCGAGAAGCAAGAAGGCTGAATTTGCTAAGAAGGCAAGAAAGGCACGCCTGTCTACCACAGATATAGGGTCTTCTCAGAGCACAGGCCCTAAACCTGTGTATGTGAATGACCATCTCACACCAGAGCGAAAGCGCCTTTTTGCACAGGCACTTGCGCTTAAGAAAGCCAACCAGTGGAAGCATCTCTGGACTGACAATTGTACAATCGAAGCCAGAAAGGCGGATGACAGTCGCGTGTTTCAAATTGCATGCGCAGAAGATCTCCGAGTATTCTCTTAGATATCCTATCAGTCCCCATTTTAAACTGACCTGAGAACAACATAGCTGCGTTCTCGTGCCAGCAAACATCAGAATTGCTACTCGAGAAGCCACCATCCCTATCACTACTTCACTTAAACATTCGCAGTCTTAGAAAGCACCAGGATGACCTTGTTGCGTTGATTTCCTTGCTTAAACATTCATTCTCTGTCATATGTTTATCTGAAACTTGGTTGTCTGGTATGAGGATAACTTGTACGGATTACCAGGTTAGTATTCTGAATACTGTAATCGGGAGCTCTGTCGTGGTGGCGGTAGTGCCATACTTGTCAACTCATCCTTAACCTACACACGCCATAGCGACATAACCTTCAACAATATTTTATGTGAATCTGTTTGGCTTGAATTCAACCATAGTGTTATACCATTGAATAGCCGTAGTACTATTATAGCTTCCATTTATCGGTCACCTTCATCGTCGTATTCCGATTTTTGTAATCAGTTAAGCATCATTCCTAATAACCTAATGAGAGAAAATAAAAACGTTGTCTTATGTGGTGGTTTTAATATAAACGTTATTGATCCTGATAGTGCATCGTGCTTAGAATATATGAACTGTTTATACTGCTATGGCTTTACGTCGCATATCTCAGCACCAACAAGAAACAATTTACTAGGTTCGAATACCCTAATAGATCATATCATCTCCAACATTTCCACTGAACACGTCGCAGGTGTAATAGATCATAGCATTACACACCATAATCCCGTATTTTCCATTCTGTGCTCCGAAAATACCAAGGCCAGTAGCATCTTTACGAAACGCCGATTCGACGCAGACAAGTTTGTGCAAATAATTAGCACAGTCGACTGGACATCGGTGACTAATATAGACTGCGCAGAAAAGACTTTTGAGTCTTTCTCAGAAGTAATAGCTTCAGGTATAGATGCATGCACCACTTCCACTACTGTCACGAAGTGGTATCGTTCCCCTAGAAATCCATGGATAAGCAACTCGTTGTTGAAGTCCATAAATAAAAAGAATAACCTTCATAAGGAACTAAAGCCGCAGCCTTATAACCTCGCATTAAAATGCCGCTTTCACAAATACTCAGCAACATTATCTTCCTTACTTAGGCGTGCTAAGCGCAATTGCTACCGGAATCTCATTGTAAAAAACACAGGTAACACGAGACGCTGCTGGGAAATCATTAAAGAATTTTTGAACATGAAAAACTGCTCAGAGCCCACAATAAAAATAAAGCAAGGCGACGAAATATATACCGACCCTGTAAGAGTGGCCGCCACGTTCAGTGAGCATTTCTGTGCATCTGCGGATACGCAGCAATCACCAGGTCATTTACGCAATATACCACGGTGTACTCATTCTTTTTATCTTCCTTCCACGTCTGCAGATGAAATCTCTCAGGTCATCACATCACTAAAGACCACAAGTGCTGGTTTAGATAATATTGATCCTTTTAAAGTAAAACTAGTTTCTAACTTAATATGACCACCTTTGGCAGTAATTATTAAAAAGCTGTTTTCAGCAGGTGTGTTTCCGAACTGCCTTAAGGCTGGTAAAATAGTTCCGATTTGTAAGAAGGGTGATAGGACTTTTGTACAAAATTATAGGCCAATCTGTATCCTGCCTTTCTTCGGTAAGGTAATTGAAAAGTTATTCCACATAGAATAATGCGTTATCTGAAAAAAACATTCATCTTTTATCTCCACAACAATTCAGATTTCGTCAAGGATATTCAACTGAGCTGGCACTAATTACCTTAACGGAGGAAATTAAACAAGCTATTGATAGAGAGTTACTTGTGGGATCTGTGTTTATCGATATGGCGAAGGCTTTTGACGCTATAAATCATCGCGTTCTACTTGCTAAGCTCGAATCATTTGGTATGTCTGGTCCGCCACTAAGTTTTGTTAAGAGCTACCTCAGTAACCGGTCTCAAATGGTTCATGTTAATGGCCATCTTTCAACGCCCAAGTTAATTAACGTTGGTGTTCCACAGGAATCAATTTTACGCCCACTTTTAATTTTGACGTTTATTAATGATCTACCTACCATTCTTACAAGGACCAAGTGCATACTTTACGCTGACGACACAACCATCTTTCAGTCATCTAAATCAGTTTCTTCACTCCAGTCTGACCTCAACACAGATTTACATAACATAACTTTATGGTGCCAGGCCAATTATCTTCAGATCAATGCTACTAAAACCGTGTTAATGTTGTTCCATTCCCCGCGCATTTCAATTGACATACAACCTATTCTTCACATTGGTAATACCGTCCTAAACATTTCCAGTGAAGCGCGGTTTCTCGGCGTCATCTTGGATAGCGAACTAAAATTTCATAAACATGCAGCATCACTCGTTAAAAAAGATTGCATTTGGTATTCACGTTATCATCAAGACACGAACTTATTTTCCGCCTCTTATCATACGTACTTTGTATTTTGCTTATATTTATAGCCATATTCTATATTGCGTATCATCTTGGGCCAACACATATTTCACGCGCATCGAACGTTGGCAGCGACTTCGGAAACAAGCAGGTAGATTAATGACTTTCGGCCCATTTTACTTCTCCTGCAGCTCGTTGTCCATAGAATGTCCATTATCGCCTTTAGACTCATCACGCATGACATTTTTATTGCATGCATTGATCATCGTCACTTAACTAATGGTAACATCACCCGGTTTTCCCAGTGCAATAATCTTCTTTTGCCGGCCGTAAGGACAAACTACGGCAAGTTCTCAACCTTATTTACTAGCAAAGCCATTTGAAATTCATTGCCTTTCGGATTGAAATCATCGCATAACATCCATATTTTCACTTCGCGCAGTAAGAAATATTACGTTCAGGAATTATTCAACTCATCCAATTTGTGTAAATAACTGTTTATAGCTCTCCACAGTTCTGTGCTATTTTACTACTTCAATTTGCCTTTGTATAATTGATAACACTGATAATGAAACGTGTTGCATTTGTCACGTAGAGTTCATTATTATTGTTTTGTTTGTCTTCACTTGCTTTTGACTATTTCCTTGTTATTTTTCAATAGTGAGTATTACCATTGTGTTGTGTATTGATCGTATTCTTATTTTTAATCAAGATTATTCATTATTACTCAGAAGTCCGTATACTATTGCTGTATTTTTTGTAATTACCCCATCCATGTAGCCATAGGAGGTCCCCCTGTCAGTTTCTCTGAAACTTTGGGACCTCCTGCTGTAATAACGCTAACCATGTAACTCAACTGAACTATTTATTAAACTTGACTTGACTTGACAAAAAAAAAACACACGACAGCAACAGTTGGGAAGGCCAATATGGTGGCCGAGAAGACAACAGGCCTATCGGATATATACTTCAGTCAGGCTCAGGGCAAAAAACAGCGCTGGATTCTAAGGCAAGTAGGTTATCATTCTTTATTCTACTCTACTTCTCGCGTGTTTGATACGGATCGCACTTGCTGGCAACGGGCTCGGTCGTGTTGTATATCGCACGCACGAAGTGCTTAGCGAAGGTCAGCTTCGGCGTCTGCAGTTCGCCTGTGCTTTGCGACCACCTGGAAACTGGCCGCAATTGCTATCGCCTTCCCGTACGTTCGCTCATCGAGTGCTCGCTTGTCTTTGCCGCCGCGATGAGCTCCGGGCTGAGGACATTGGGCTGAGACCTCGTCGCTGTGTTGGAAGTCCTCGAGAACTCGTTCCGGGCTCTCGTAAAGAGCTTGGTTGTAGTATTACGCGCGCTGTAAGTGCACCAGCACGGGCTTGCGGGGCTTTCGCTAGCGTCGGAACTCACTGATATTGGCCGCCATTACAGTTGGCTTTCCCACGGTAGCGGACTCGCCTTTGAGCGCTGCACTCGCTTGAGTTTGGGGATAAGGGCCGCATTACCGTCGATTTCTTCGACGCTAGCTCCAAACCAGCTCGGCGCTGTTCATGGCAGTGGCCAAGCGTATTCTTGCTCTCCTGTTCGATGTTCACTGGCGGCAAATACTCCGCGTGCATTGCCGTGTTTGGTCTCGCGTTCGCTTGCTCGAGCTGAACGACGTCGCTTAGTAGTCACCGACTTGTTAGCGGCAGGGTGGTTCGCGGAGTTGTGGCTGTGGCCACCGCTCCTAAGCTGTTGCGCTACGGGAATCGGAATGGGTCTTCGACGATGTGTGACTATATTAGGGTGAAATCATTAGCATGTCATATCTCACGTATGTTTTCATTTCACCTTGCACGTATTTCTCATATGCATTTGTGTTAATCCTCTCTCACGTGTGACTCCCTATTTTACATACTTATTGTGCAGCCATGGGCACACACCGTGCTGAAGACTGTGTGCGCTGGCGTCTGCGTTGCCTGTCATCCATCTCTTTCGTCAGAGCAGCTTCAGATGGACTGTGCGAGATGTGAAGGTAAACATATTTGTGTGTCATAATTTAACGCTTGTTTTTTATATTAACGTGCATGTACTTGTCATATGCGTGCATCACGATCTTCTGTCACGTGTGTCTAACTATCTCTTACTATATTATTCTACGTGCAGCCGTGAGAACACAACAGGCAGAAGGTAGCATGCGCTGGCGTCTGCAATGCCTGTCATCTATCGCTTCCGTCGGAGGAGCTCCCCAAGGTGTGAAGAAGATTTGACAACGAGACTCGACTTGTACACTTCACGATGAATTTGCTTGAAATAATGGAGAAACTTCATGTGTACGAGGAAAAGTAAAAGATTTCGATGTCTCACTTTTATCGTTCGTTGTTGCCGTGACTGCGAAAGCAGTTACACATAGGTTACTAACAATTTTTTTGCGTGTTCTTTTCTGCGCAATTTCTTGCTCATTACGCAGAAAAACAGGCGAAAAAAGCATTAGCCCTGGCGGAAAATAAACAAAAACAATGTTTGACCTGGGGACAAAAAGTTCATCCGATCAGTGTACTTGAGTGGATCAACCGTTCGTCCGGCAGGGTGCAACGATGAGGACTAACAGTTGCCCGGTAGGTGTACACGTGGAGAGTAACTTTTGCTCTATAAGGTGCAAATGTGAGGACTAATTGTTAGTCCTTTGAGGTGAATTGTGCGACTAACGGTTGCTCACTAAGGTGTAAATGTGAAGACTAATTCTTAGTTCCTAGTGCTCATCTGTGGGGACTAACTGTTTGACCCAGTGCCGTTAGTCCTTAAAGAGATTCCTGGTTGTGGTAGCCCCATTAGTCCCCAAAAAGACGAACCACACACCCTTTTAACACCCTTTTGCCTTAGAGTGTACTGTACCCAGACGTCACGACATGGTATGAGCAGCACCACCAAGCTGTATGGTAGCGCAGGTTTCGGGGCGTATCATTGTCCGCGCATATTTCATTTTCATTTCATTTCATTTCATTTTATTATACCCCTCAGGGCCAGAGGCATTACAGAGGGGGAGTGGTAAAAGCACAAAAAGGTAACAAAATAAAAGCAACAAAATATGCAAGTACAATAGAGACGCACTATAAGTTAGAAAGAGCCTGAGTATACAATATTAGCTACAGAATTGCGAAAATGTTTACAGTTATTAATGTTTACAATGTCAGCGGGAAGGCCATTCCAATCGCGAGAGGTTCGTGGTAGAAATGATTGATAAAAGTACTCAGTATTACATGAAGCGAATCCAACTTTGTGACGATGATCAGTGCGATGGGATACATAAGATGGTTGAGGGATGAGTCGATCGCGCAGATCAGGATGATGATACATTTTATGAAATAAGGCAATGCGTGACACTTTTCTGCGCAGTGATAATGATGGGAAGGAAAGGTCTGATTTCATAGAAGTTATGCTGGCGGTGCGACTGTAATTAGCGCGAATGAAACGTACAGAGTTGTTCTGAACCATCTCTAGAGCAGTAATTAAGTTGATATGGGTGGGATCCCACACCGATGTAGCATACTCTAATTTCGATCGGATTAGTGTTTTATAGAGCAGGAGTTTCAAGGAGGAAGGAACGTGATAAAAATTTCGACGAAGATAGCCTAACATGCGGTTAGCTTTGTTAATTAAGTGCTCGATATGAGCAGACCAGTTTAGGTTTGCAGTAATGTAAACACCGAGGTATTTATATGAAGTTACTGATTCTAAATGAATGTTATCAATGTGGTATGGTGGTGGACGGGAAGATTTTCTGGAAACACGCATGACTTTACATTTATTAATATTTAGTTGCATTAGCCATTCACTGCACCAGTCTGCGATTGCGCCAAGATCAGACTGAAGTGAGGCAACATCATTAGAGTTCGTTATCTCTCTAAAAACAACACAGTCATCCGCGAATAGGAGAATATTAGAGTTAACAACGCAAGGAAGATCATTAATATAAATTAGGAATAATAAAGGCCCAAGGACTGAACCTTGAGGAACTCCCGAATAGACATCTGTAAACTCTGAGTTAAAGCCATTAAAAGAAACAAATTGTGAGCGGTTTAAAAGGAAGCACTCAATCCATTTCAGTAAATTAATACCAATATTAAGCGTGTTTAGTTTAAGCAGTAGCAATTTATGACAAACCTTGTCGAATGCCTTAGAAAAATCTAAAAATATGCAGTCAATGATCGATGATCGATCTAGTACTTGATGTAGCGCATGAGTAAAGGTTATTAGCTGAGTTTCACGTGAGTAATGTTTTCTAAAACCGTGTTGTGCTGAACAGAAAAAAGAGTTGGATTCTAGAAAACCGACAAGGTTAGTGAAAATAATATGCTCAAACATTTTACAACATGTGCTGGTTAAGGAAATGGGGCGATAGTTAAGTGGAGATGTCTTGCTTCCAGACTTGTGAATTGAAATGACCTTCCCAATTTTCCACTCATTTGGAAGAATGGACTGATCAAGAGACTGTTGAAAAAGTTTAGTTAAGATTAACGCAGCGTAGGCCGAAGTGTTTTTCAAGAACTTGTTACTAATATTATCACAGCCGGGAGCTGAATGAAGGCTAAGTCCACCAATGAGCTCAAGAACACCAAGTGTACTGATTAGTATAGGTGGCATACTTTCAAAGGTATGGCTGTTTGTTGTGGGGTTATTAACAGCAGAATGGGCAGAAAAGTTCTCAGCAAATGTACGGTTAAAAACTGAGGCACAAATATCAGATGAAATGGGGTCGCCAGAGGAATCGGTCAGTGTGATAGCGTCATCGGTTGAGGGATTAAAAGTTCGCCAGAATTTCTTAACATTTGTGGTTAACATGGAAGGTAGTACATGGGAAAGAAAATGTTTTTTTGCATCTCGAAGGGCTTGAATGTACAACGTAGACGCTGTTGCATATAAAGCCCAACGTTCATTAGAAGGCGAAAGTTTTGCGGCGCGAAAGAAACGCTTTTTCCTGTTTGACAAACGCCGGATATGGCTGTTGTACCAGGGTGCATTTGAGTTGTTGGTTACACTGCGGTGTGGGATGTAGATAGTCCGCTCCACCTGGTGCGCGCTTCATATGTAACAACTGGCGTGTCGTCAACGATGCACGCATGTTTGTCAACTGACTCCGGAGAAAGCAATGACTTTGGCCGAGAGGATAATGCTGAGTGAGCAGGCCCTGTCAACAATATTGTATTTGACCCCCTTGAAGTCGGTTAAGTGAAGTGAAGTAAATTTTCATTCACACAAACGAGAATACCAGCACTCTTAAAAATGTAGTATTTCGAGAGTGTTTCTGTTACACAACAGTATTCGTAATCTTCTTCGAGCACTTTCCTCGCCCTATCACCACGGTTCCGGTAGTTCGCGGTCGCGGACGACGCTCGCGTTATGAGTGTGACATAGCAGTCCGGACAAGAATGTGGCCAGCGCCGGGTTTTCAAGAAAGAAATCGTGAGAAAGTAAGATAATGGTTATTAATATGCAGTAGAACCACAAGCCGAAAACTCAATTTTTTTGCATACAGTGAGGGCTAAAGGCTGAAGTGCTTGACAAAGGCATTGGCTTTGCTGTACAACAATACATCAATAATCGCAAACACATAATTGCAAAGTTAGCTGCATTAGCTAGTGTAAAAGAACGCTCCTGTTAAGCATGCAGCGTAGAGATGGGACGAAGCATTAAAAGAACACAAACTGATACAATAAATACAATTTTTACAAAGCAAAAATCAGAGTCAAATACTTACAAAAAAATTCTTTGAGCGCAAGTGCAAGACACATTCACGCACACACACGCCTACGCATCAGACACACACAACACTCACATTCAACTAGTTTTTTCCTAGCACTAAGGCTTGAATTCATTCATGGGGTACGTGCGCGCATTACCATATTAGAAAGCCAACAGCATACACTTTCACGATATACAATTTATCTTCTCACAGCCTAGAACCGGTAAGCAAAAGTTCACTAGAGAACGAGGATAGCGAAGGAGCGCTTACAAAATGATCCTTCCTTTTTTCTTTATGAAAAGGCCTCTTATAATTAACGTGCAGTTTTCCTCAGCTTCTGCCTACAATCTTTGTCTTAGAGAATCTTACCTCAACGACACTAATTGACATGCGCAACCAGGTGCAGATATATGTCACCTCGTTTTGTTAGCTTTTGGGCGTTCTTCTTTAACCAGTCAATAATACATGTTTCGGCTTGGCAAGTGTTCACCTTGCTGCAGGATAATGGTATGGAGTACGCAAATTCGATGGAATATTTGACATAGGGCCTCTCATGCTTTTTCTCACAGCCGCGCTTTTTCCTATTGTAAATACGTTGGCGCAGTTTCCCGAGTTTTTTGGGTGCCGAAAACAATATGGGTAGACCGTGGCTGCCCGCGACTTTCTTGAAGTTGTGTGAAAGCCTGTTTTTATAAGGCACAACCTGTGATCAAATTTTTGAGGGCTGAGCAGCAGCCATCGCTTCCCGTGTTCCACGTTTAAACTCCTGCAACAGTGAGTCAGCAGTGACAGTAATGACCGATTGGGGGAAGTCAGCTGCCTCTAATTCGCACCTGATTAAGAAAACTGCGTTCCATGCTGTGTCGCCACGACCTCTACGCGCCGACTCTGCGCATATAGAGGCAACGGCTCCCTTGGCTATCTTTGAGTAAGCAGAATGCTTCATCAGATGAGCCAATTAGAGGCTGCTTGTTTCCCTTCATCAGTCAATATGGCGGTTGCTGAATCACTGTTGCACAAGGTAAAACGTGCAACACGGGCCATGACTTTTGCCCAGCTCTCAACAATTTAGCCACAGGTTGTGCTTTATATCCGCAAGTTCTCACACACTTTCAAGAAAGTCGCAGCCTGCCATGGTCTAATGACAGTGTTTTCGGCACTTGAAAAAATCGGCGATTTGTGCCAACGTGTTTGCGATAGCTAAATGCGTGGCTGCGACTAAGAGCACGACACGCCCTGTGTGACATTTTCGACGGCGTTCGTGTACTCGATACCATTTGTATGCGGCAAGATGAAAATTCGCCTCATTGAAAGATGTTTAATGATCGCTTAAGGGAACACGCCAAAAAATAACAAAATGAGATGCTAAGTATGCGCACCTTATTTCGCATTTCATTGTGTGTTGTTGAGTCATAATTCCCGCAGACAAAGAATTTAGGCGGAAACGCAAATGAAAGTGCACGTGAAGGGTTACATACTTTTTTCATAAAAAAAGTAAGAATCATTGTGTGCGGCCTTTTGGCTAAGTTTGTTCTCAAGTTTATACCTGTTTATTGGTTCTAGCCTGTGAGATGATAAGCTGTATGCCTTAATAATGTATGCTCTTGGCCTTCTAGAATCTTAATGCGTGCATGTGTCTCATGTATATATTCAAGCCTTAGTGCTACAAACGGGTCAGAAGTGAACACTGCGCGTGTTTGATGACTTGATGTGCGTGTACATGAAGGTGTCGTGTGTTCGCGCTCAAATAGTTTTTTTAATGATGTACCAACTAGCAAATAAACGAGCTCTTTCTTAATAGCAGAAAAAGATTTTTTCGCTTGTTGAATGTAATGTCACAATGAACTTTCATCGACCTTTTATCATTGCAACAGTTACCTGAAATTTTATTTTTGGTTGCCATAGTTAGTACGCGTCTGAACAAACCGGAGAGTTCTTTTTTGAAACTGGCATGCCTCTATAGACAAAGAACAGTTTGAGTGTTTAGTTGATGTCCCTTATATACAGTAAGAGTCGGAAAAACTACACTTGATTCGCTTTATGCAATTATACACCACGAAAGATTGGCAACGTGGAAAACTATACGGGTCTGCCACAGTACGCCTGAATGTGTAGCAAAGCTCTCTTTTAGAGTACTATAGTAGTTTTGGATAGTTAGTGGAATTAGTTCTTCCTCATACGAGAATAGAATTGGTTAACTTAGATTACACAGATCATACAGCATCTGTATTCTCAACCACACGGGTATCATACTAGATGATTTGTAGACAGCGTAAACTGTCACCTTTTTCATAAGTAAATTTTACACCTGTGGTCAAGGAAAGATTCTGATGGAACTGCACATCGAGAAATTGAATGAATCGTCATCATTTATTTTACCCATTCAAATTAAACATTGGTCCTATAGAAATCAGCAGTCTTATGAGCCTAAAATAGTGTAGCTAGTTTTGGATACATTGAACGAAAACATGTTGTATTGTAGACATCACTGTGTGTCTTGAAAAACCTGTTTACCATAGCCTCCGCTAGACAATAGATTTAGCATTAAAATTATTCTTGCATCGTTCTCATACAAATCTTGTTATGAGAGACTGGTAGTGCGTTAATGGTAATACTATTGTTACAGAAAAGACGTGAAGCCAAATCGACGAGGATGTGGATGAGATGTGTTTAAAACTAACAGTAATAGCGTGACCGCTTCACCAGCGATTAAATGGAGGTCACCCTTCGTCTTCCTCGTAAGGCACACATTCGCGTCACCGCACAGACGATCAGTATGCGTAATGCATGCACGAGGCATAATCCCCGGTGGCAGAAGCACCATCTCTGCGCATCTAAATGTAAACGCCACTGGGAGAGTCGTAGGGCTTCAAACGCGCAGCGTGTACAATATCAGTAGCCTGTGGGGCACATGAACTCGACGGAGCGACAGGACGTATTTCATATGTCACAGGAGTAACCACCCGTAGAACTCTGTATGAACCTGTGTAGTGAACAAGCAGTTTTTCTGACGAGCCAACTTGACGGGTCGGGGACCAGAACCTGACCAAAAAAAGTGGGCAAAAAGTGTACGTCATGGTGTCAATTATCACACAAACGAAATTGCATTTTTGAGGAGAGGTCAGAAGGCGAGTACAGGTGCTTTCGCGTAGGTTAGTCGCCCTAGTGGTAGTGTCCATGGCATATTCACTGGTCGGTGTTACAGGGGACGGCATGATGGTGTCAAGAGGCAATGTTGGTTGTCGGCCCAACAGCAGAAAAAAATTGAGAGTAACTGGCAATGTCATGGCGTGTTGAATTGTAGGCAAATGTGACGTACGGCAACGCAAGATCCCAGTCAGTGTGGTTGGTGGAAACATACTTAGTGAGTATGTCTGTAAGAGTTCGATTTAGACGCTCCTTTATAAACTGCTCTGCGGATGGTACGAGGTAGTGAGCTTGTGTCTCGTTTCACAGGACCGCAAGATGTCGGCTATGAACTTCGACAAAAAGGTGTGGCCACGGTCTGTAAGCAGCTGCCTGTAAGATGTTGCAAAATTACGTCATTGAGGAGGAACTCGGCGACATCTGTGGCGCAGCTTGTTGGAAGAGCTCTTGTGATGGCATTTTGCGCGGCGTACATAGTCATTGGCCATGGCTATCCACCTGTTTTCTGACGAAGACAAGAGGAAAGGTCCAAACAGGTCTAAGCTGACGCAGAAGAACGGTTCTGATGGAATGCCAAGTGGTTTAGAGCGTTCGCCGGGAAGCGTCAATCATGTTTAGCGGCGCGGACATTTCCCAAAAGCTAAAGCTGCAACGTCTCTTCTGACTGAGCGTGCAAGGCCTGGCCAAAAGAAGCGTCGATGTATTTGGTCGCAAGTTCGTGACACACCGAGGTGATCGGCAGTCGGAAGGTCATGAATTTCGTGTAGAATTTCCGAGCGAAGGGGTTTCGGAATGACAAGCAGCAGGGCTGGTGCATCCGGCTCGAAATTTTGGCGGTATATTACGCCTTCGCGGAGAACGAATGAGCGATAGGACTGATTGGAAGATGATGATTCAAGGCTCTCGACGATAGCACGTAACGACGCATCACGGTGCTGCTCGTCGCCGATGCATGTCATTTGCGAAATGGAAAAGACGCAACGTTCGGTGTCGGTGTCAGGCATAGTGCACGAATCAACGACCTGGTAGCGGGACAGGCAGTCTGCGTCCTAAAGTAGGCGTCCGGTCTTGTACGTCACCGTGTAGGTATACTCTTGCAAATGCAGAGCCCAGCGACCAAGCCTCCCTGTTAGATCCTTCAGTGACGTAAGCCAACATAGCGCATGATGGTCAGTTATTACAGAAAGTTGTGCCACATAAATATGGGCGGAACTTTGAGACTGCCCAAACAATAGCAAGGCATTCACCCTCTGTAATGGAGTAGTTGCGCTCTGCAACTGCGAGGAGGCGGCTAGCGTAAGCGATAACTCGGTCGTGTCCCCGTTGGCGTTAGACTAGGATGGCTCCGATCTCGCAACCACTAGCATCGGTTCGGACTTCTGTTCGAGCAGATCGGACAAAATTAGCCAATATATGTGGAGTTGGCAGTAGCGTGATTAGGTGAGAAAAAGCAGCAGCTTGGTCTGTACGCCACGTAAATGTGACATCTTTCTTCAGAAGCTCAGTAAGCATTCGGGCGATGGTTGCGAAATCTTTGACGAACCTTCTAAAATTGAAACAAAGTCCTACAAAACTCCGGACATCTTTGACTGACTTGGGTACAGGAAAACTGGTGGCTGCACAAATTTTCCTTGGGTCCGGCTGCACACCTGATTTGCCGCCAAAGTGACACAACACTGTGATTTGCCGCCGTCAGAAGTGGCACTTTGACAAGTTTAATTGAAGGTCAGCAGTGCGGAAGATGTCGAGAATAGCTGACAAACGTTGAAGATAGGTCTCAAATGCTCGAGAATATACAAGGAAATCGTCAAGGTAATAAAGACATGTTGTCCATTTGAACCCTTGTAGCAAAGAGTTTATCATGTGCTCGAACGTGGCTAGGGCATTGCATAGCCCAAACGACATAACCTTAAACTGGTATAGGCCGTCCGGAGTTACAAACGCCGTCTTGTTTTGGTCTTTTCGTCGACAGCAATCTGCCAATTGCCGCAACCAAGGTCCATTGAAGAGAAGTATCGGGTGCTGTGAAGACAATCGAGAGAACTTCATCGATATGGGGCAAAGAGTAAACGTCTTTTTTGTGATCCTATTTAGATGGCGGTAGTCAACGCAGAAGTTCAACGTGTCATCTTTTCAACTAACTTAACGGGGGACACCCAAAGGCTCAAAGAGGGTTCAATAATTCTTTTGGCTATTATCTTGGCGACTTCCTGTAATTACCTTACGCTCGGAGGCAGACAACCGGTATGGTCGGGGTAGAATGTGAATAGAATCAACTGTTTTATTGCGGTGCTTGACGAGTGAAGTCCAGCCGAGTGGATAGCTGTCGATGTCAAATATGTCGCGGTAAGAATTTAGAAGGTGGCATTGCGCGGCTGACTTCTCAGGTTTGAGATCAGGGGTGATCATGGAGCGTAAAGCCGCAGAAGCACGTCACATCCTGCGGATTACATAGGTGATTAGAACATACGTCTGCCGCAAAACTAGTGACGTGGTCATCAATTAAGTGTCTTAGCTTGGCGAGCGAAACTCCTTGAGATAGCCCTTGCTTTACGAAACCGAAATTGATAACAGGCAAATATGTTCGGTTAGAGCCCGTGGTAACAACGAAGTGTGGGAAAGTAATGCCACGCGCCAGGAGAACATCAGGAATCAGCGTCACGATATAATCGCCATGGAGCCCTGAAGAGGGCGTTGCCGATTCAGTGAATGTGAGAGCTTTAGGTGGTACTCGGAAGAAGTCAGCGATCCAGAGGCTGATTGGTAGTTCAGGGTGAGAGTCCAAATGAAGAGGACGTTCTAGGCAGAGTGCACGGGTGGCACAATTAATCAGGGCAGAATGCGTTGATAAGAAGTCTCTGCAGAAGATTAGGTCGTGAGGGCAATTTTCGAGCACCTTCAATAAAACGGATTTATGGCGGCCGGCAATGCTGATACGAGCGGTACGCAATCCAGTGATGGCCACAGTTTTACTATCAGCGACACGGAGGGCTTTAGTCGCTGCAGGCATGACGACATTTTTGAGTAGGCGACACAGAGGAGCACTCACTATAGGCACTTGAGCTCCAGTATCGACTAACGCCGTCGAATAAATGACGTCCACATACACCTCACTTAGGTTCGAATTATGGGGAGCGTCAACGGAGGATTTGGATCAGCCGCATTTGATGCAGCACTACCTGCCGGAGCTACATGATCTAGTTTTCCGTCCGAGAAGATCCATAGTTGACCAGCGATGAATAGCGGCATGTTTGGGGTGACGGGGAACGGTGGTGTTTAGGTGACGACGAATTAGCGGTAGAGTGGCTGCTAGGGAAGTCGGAAGTAAAGCACACACGACTGGGCGAATACCGATGGGAGTCGTCGTATGGGAGAGAAGAGGAAAATGGGCTAAACGTTGGGGCGTCTAGTGCTGCCACAGTAGCGAGAGACATGGCCAACTCCGTGGCAGCGGAAGCAGATCGGTTTGTCATGTGCAGTTCTCCATTCCGTCGGATTGCGGGGTCGCGGAAGAAAATATGAGTCATGGCACGGTGCATTTATTATCATCGGTCTGGAGGCGGGTCGGGGGAGAGAGCAGGCCACAGGAAAACCGAGCTTTGCGATTTCTTGCCTCACGACGGCTTGAATAACAAACGCCGCCGGAGGCGTCTGTGTGGTACCGTGGTCGAGTGGGAGTGAACGAAATGGCGCTGGACTGGACGCCTCAAGCTCCCGGTGAACTATACGTGTCACGTTCTCCTGCATGGGTGGTGCGGCTCTGAGATGAGTGCAAGTAGATATAACAGCCTTGTTCGGCAGCCGCGCACATTGAGGCAGGACATGGCGGCTTTTGGCCATTCCAAAGCAGCGGCATTGTTTAATAATCATTTTGATGGTCGTGACGTTAGCGTACACGAACAAGTTGAAGGGATCGTCCACGATTCCCTCGATTGCGTCACCCACCTTGTCACTCTCCGTCATTTGCTTGTCCACTTTCCGGCACAACGCGAGCACGTCCTGTATGTACGAGGCATACGAATAAGTTGAGGACTGCACACGAGCGACGAGTTATTTTCGCGCTTCCATTTGGTGACCAGACGGGTTCTCAAAGATGTTGCGTATTCGCTCCTTGAAGATACCCCTGCTGGAGATCTCGGTCTTATGAGCGTCGAACCAAACACATCGGGTGCCGTCCAAGTAAAAGATTACGTTGGTGAGAATCATGGTAGGGTCCCATAGGTGTGTCTGGCAAGCACGCTCATACAAACGAAGCCAGTAGTCAAAGTCAAGCCCAGGTTGCGCGTAGAATGTACCGGGATCGCGGGGGTTGGACATCGTCAGGTAAGTTGCATGTTGTGGCTTGAGATACAGATGGAGACGCTGACGTGTTGTTGTCATTGGTAGCCATGACCGGAAACTCAACAGTGCGGGCACTGCGAAGCTTCGTGGTGAGGACGGGGAACGTTCCACCTCGACAAAATATGTTACGGATAAGACGCGACGCCGTATCGACAAAGCTGTGAATGAGATGTATTTAAAACCAGCAGTAATTTCACGACTGGTTGACCAGCGATCGATCAGAGACCACCCTTCGTCTCCCTCGTGAAGGCACACACGCGCGTGGCCGCCCAGAATATCAATATGCATAATGCATGCACGTAGCAAATATTAATAAAACAATAGTGGTTTAATAGTAAGCTCCGACAGACCCCAATAGTGACAGTTAGTCGTTTAGAGGTAACATCATCCACACGTGCCGGATAATATATGCAATGTGATAGTTACGTATGCGAACACTCGTCTAATTGCTGTTCCTGCATTTCACAGGTGGTTTTCCTTGACGGGCAAGGAAATTTCAATAGGGTCTGAAGCAATGGTACTCTCATCATGCACGTGTAAACATGGAATATTGCAATAAAGATAATCTGCCCACAGAATAGCCGCCGGCACGTAATGGGTTGGGGTGGCGCCCCCTCAAATAAATACAAAGCATTTCTTAGAAAACTTCAGTGACTTTGAGCGTATCTGTCTATCTATCTATCTATCTATCTATCTATCTATCTATCTATCTATCTATCTATCTATCTATCTATCTATTTATCTATCTATCTATCTATCTATCTATCCATCTATCTAACCATCTATCTATCCATCTATCTATCTCTCCTTCAATCTATCCATCCATCCATCTATCTCTCCTTCAATTTATCCATCCATTTATCTATCCATCCATCCATCCATCCATCCATTTATCCATCCATCTATCAATCAATCTATCTCTTTATCTACCTATCTATCAATCAATCTATCTATTTATCTATCAATCTATCTATCAAGCTATCTATCAATGTATCTATCAAGCTGTCTATCAATCTATCTATCAATGTATCTATCAATCTATCTATCAATGTATCTATCAATGTATCTATCAATCTATCTATCAATGTATCTATCAATCTATCTATCTATCTATCAATCAATCTATCAATCTATCTATCTATCTATCTATTTATCTATCTATCTATCTATCTATCTATCTATCTATCTATCTATATATTTATCTATCTATCTATCTATCTATTTATCTGTCTAGCCTCCTACGACTTTTAGTTCTTTTGGCCGTTTCGATAATGGTATTGATACCGAACCTGGTACGGCACAACATGACTATATGAAGAATATATTTGACTAGTCATGAAATGAAAATCATGTGTATGTCATAAATGTCATGATTTACATTTCATTGTCCTGCAGTTCTTGCGGTAGTTTCGTTCAGATGGCATGTTGCAAAACCAGTATGGTATGACATGATTGCATGGCGAACACAAGCGACAGACCTTAACATGAAAATAATGACATGTGCGTCATGTAACAAAGACTCTACATGCCATGATCATGATGCGCTCGGGGCCGTTTCACTGGGATCACATATACCAAATTTGGTAATACGGTACGTGAGTGGTTCACAAATGCATGTGACTGGTGCCAGCATGATAATAATTAGATACGTGTCATGTAACAACATGATTACATGCCACTTTCATAATGCGTTGGTGGCCGTTTCGTTAGCTTCGTCTATACCATATTTGGTAATACGAGACGTGAATGGATAATGAAGATTTGATACTGCTGTAAACATGATGAACATGAGATGCGGGTCAAGTAATAACATGACAACATGCTACGCTCATGATGCACTCGCGGCCGTTGCGCTATCTTCACATATACCAAATATGGTATTACGTGACCTGAATCATAGACAAGAGTATATAACTGGTACAAACACAATCAGCAATACGTACGTACGTGTAATATAAAACATGACTACATGCTACAATCACAGTGAGCTCTCAGCCGTTTCGCTCATTTCACATACACCAAATATGGTATTACGTGACAAGATTAGACTATAAAGGTAAATAACACGTCCAAGCATAAAATCATGGCACGGGTGTAATCATCTTCGTAGAGGAGACGCATGTGATGTTTATCATGTTTTACCAGTAATATATATTCAACATTGATTCCTGCCACGTAAGACGAAATTTGGTATATGTGACGCTAGCAAAGCAACCAGAAGCGCAACATGATTATGGCGTCTAGTCATGACTTTAGTGACACGCATTTCATGATTTCCACGTAAGCGCCTCTTAGTTTGCCATGTAGTGATGTCATGCCATATCAGTTTTGGGATTTGTCATTAGAACAAAACCAGTGCAAGAGGAGCAAAACCAAAATATGTGAATCATGATATTAGTGACGTACATGTAATAATCTTCGTGTTATGGCTGTCCACCTAAGATCAACGTACAGACAGGTTAGGCCAATACAAATTTGGTATAGATCCAATTATTGAAACGACCACGAGAGCTCTCTGTCTTATAGGTGGATAGATCGATAGATAGATAGATAGATAGATAGATAGATAGATAGATAGATAGATAAATTGTTCGATCAATCGATTGATGGATCGACGAAACGTCGATGCCTACTATAATTTTTTCATCTAAACAAGGGGTACTGGTGAATCTAGGTAGACGAGCGAGACCGGGAGAAAACATTGCATGACTCCTCAATGTTCCTACCAACTTTTGTGCTGACCGCCGCCAACTTTACAGTGAGCGATAGAAACCGCCCTCAAAGGGTGGCACCAATATATCTAGGAAGCACTTCCGAAGGATGGATTCGAGAGAAAGGCACGGGTGTGTCTGTTTATCATATAAAAATGGCAAACAGTAATCTGACACTCAGATTTCATTCCCAAAAAGAAAGAAGTACGCACACAATAATCGGCTATAAAGCAATACCATAACTACCACTTATTCAAGCCAAATTTAGCCTTAACCTGTCTCTCGTCAAAATCGCGCTTTGTTGGCTGCTCTCGTGCACTTTCGCAACAGTGGGCTCGGTGGCTGTGCTTCAGCGCAGACCACTAATCCGTTGCTTTTCGCCATGCAGGTCCACAGTTTCTTCACTGGACTACTTTTGCCCGCCATTCTGGCCTTCCCCCAAGCTACAGCGATCGCAGCAAACCGTCCCAGCACGCCCGGTGCGGGCCCCTGCCCTGCTCCATCCGCGACCGATTCAGCGTGCCGAACAGCGCCGCCACTGCCCTCTTTGGTTTCCCAATCACCCTGGAAAGCACTATCGTCAGCAACATCATCCACCAAGTCAGCTATAAAACCGCCCCTGTCGTCCCGCACGCTCTGTGGGCTCGGTGGCTGTGCTTCAGCGCAGACCACTAATCCGTTGCTTTTCGCCATGCAGGTCCACAGTTTCTTCACTGGACTACTTTTGCCCGCCATTCTGGCCTTCCCCCAAGCTACAGCGATCGCAGCAAACCGTCCCAGCACGCCCGGTGCGGGCCCCTGCCCTGCTCCATCCGCGACCGATTCAGCGTGCCCAACAGCGCCGCCACTGCCCTCTTTGGTTCCCCAATCACCCTGGAAAGCACTATCGTCAGCAACATCATCCACCAAGTCAGCTATAAAACCGCCCCTGTCGTCCCGCACGCTCTGTGGGCTCGGTGGCTGTGCTTCAGCGCAGACCACTAATCCGTTGCTTTTCGCCATGCAGGTTAGTCGAATGTCTCATTCTTTTGGAAAAAAACTAGCAATTACTTTCTTATACAGCTACCGAGCCCACGGTGTTGCGCTACAGTTGTTGTTGAATGTGTTCATGTGATGCAGTCGCTTTTGCTTTTGGCGGGAGATATTGAAACCAACCCTGGCCCTCCCAGTATTGAGGACGTAATGAACGAGTTAAGAAAGCCATCGGCTGGCCAGTCGAAGCTGATTACCGATATGCTAGACCTTAAAAACCAGCTACTAACAACAGACAAAACCCTATCGGACCTCAATAAACGCATGACTGATTTAGAAGGACATTATCACGCCATTTCAACCATCCGAACCGACCTGGACACTATAAAAACAGATACCACTGAAATGGCTAACCGGATTGACCGTCTTGCTGCCCAGATGGATGATAACGAAAACAGGTCCCGTCGCAATAACCTGATCTTTTATAACATTCCCGACCCAAACCCTAAAGAAACGTTTGCAGAATCTGAAGAAATCGTCACCCGTCATTGTCATGATCACTTGAAGTTCACCGTTGACCCTAATCACATTGAACGCGCACATCGCCTAGGACGCCACACAGGAGGCCATAATCGGCCACTCATTGTAAAATTCAATCAATTCAAAACTAAAGAATCTCTACTTTCTAATGGCCCTAAATTTAAGGGAAGCAATTTCAGTGTTGGTGAAGATTTCTCTCATCCCGTTAGAGTTGCTCGTAAAAAACTGATCGCCTTCGCTAAATCAAAATCTACTTCCTACTCATTGCGGTTCAAAACATTGCACATTGGTACCAAACGCTACGTGTATGACCCCTCCACAGATTCTGTTCAGGAAATGTTGTAGCAATTGCCCCATCATCAAAATAGGCCTCACCGCCCTCGATCCGCCCCTCGATCAAACTTATTGCTCTCTGCTATCTTTACTAACATACGCAGCTTTATTCCAAAACGTGACATTATTTATAATCTGGTGTTATCATCTGATAGCAACCTTCTGATACTAACGGAAACATGGCTTACTAGTGACGTGACTGACGGCGAGGTACTCGCTGACCTACCCAATTTTAGAGTGTTTCGAAACGATCGCAGCGGCACGAGAGGAGGAGGAGTACTCGTCGCTGTCAGTCACAACATATCCTGTTCGTCTATAAACATTGTGTCCGACCTTGAAATCTTGTGGCTTAAATGCCATGCCGCACCGCACTCAGTTTTACTTGGCGTTTGCTATAGGCCCCCTCACAGTACTCCCGATTTTTCTTCTAAGCTCAATAATATACTGAGCGAAATACCGACCAAACACCCTAACATGCATGTAATTCTGTTTGGCGATTTTAATTTTCCTAATATCGATTGGGGAAGCCAGCCTGCACCAGCGGCTACGTCAAGGGAATCGAACGACTTCCTTGATGTATGCCTTAACTTTAACCTATCTCAAGTTCTTACAGAACCAACCCGCGTTACCGATAACTGCCAAAACATTCTGGATCTTATATTAACCAGCCATCCCGAGTGCGTGTCCTCCATTGCATACCTGCCTGAAATCAGTGACCATAAAGTCATTCATGCTGACTTCGTGATTAAGCCTGCTTTAGCCCCGACCATAAAAAAAACTATTCGTTTGTATGATAAAGGAAATTACGAAGCAATTAACTCTGAACTAACAAATTTTTACTCCACTTTTGACACTGCCTTTTCTCAACATAATGTAACCGAAAACTGGTTGATTTTCAGAGATAAGCTAAACGAAATGGTTGATAAATACATTCCCCAAATTAACATCAATCCTAATACCGCCCAACCCTGGTTCAATAAAGCACTGAAACGATTAGAAAACAAGAAAAAACGCTCCTTCCGCGCAGCCAAGTCCCGTAACACCCCTGATACATGGAACAAGTACAAAGCCGCCGAATCTGCTTATCTGCAAGCCATACGTCACGCCAAACACTCATTCTTCCATTCGGACGTACCGAACATGCTTAAGAACAACCCCCGAAAATTCTGGCAAGTCATAAACCCACAGGACACGCGCAATATAACACTATGTAATGAGTTAGGGGATGCCCTAAGTGACACGGAATGTGCACGCGTGTTTAACGCCGCCTTCGCATCCGTTTTCACCCAAGAAACTGAGTTGTCATTTACCATCCCTCATGCGAACTTTGAATGTACCATGCCACCAATTACGTTTTTTTCCAGCGGTATTTCATCACTAATAGACAAAATCAAACTTTCTTCTTCAGCTGGTGTAGACAACATTACATCCAAACTCCTGAAAAATACTAAACATATCTGTGCAGCGTATCTGTGTCTACTATTTTCACAATCAATTTCAACAGGAATGCTGCCTCCAGATTGGAAGCACGGAAAGGTCGTTCCAGTCCACAAATCAGGTAACAAACAATCACCATTAAATTATCGTCCCATTTCATTGACCAGCGTACCCTGCAAACTCCTCGAGCATATCATCTACACACATATCATGGACTTCCTTGATTCCAATAATTTTTTTCATCCTGCGCAGCATGGCTTTAGGAAAGGGTATTCGTAGGAAACGCAGCTAGCTATGTTTGTTCACGACCTGCATGTTAACCTCGACTCTAACCTTCAGACTGACGCCATCTTCATCGATTTCGCAAAGGCATTTGACAAAGTTCCTCATGAGCGCCTACTACTAAAGCTTGCCGCGTTGAATTTAAATGATGACGTATTAGCATGGATTAAAGAATTCTTAACTAATCGTTCGCAATCAGTTTCCGTCAACAATCAAATGTCTAACACTACCCCGGTAACCTCAGGTGTCCCTCAAGGGTCTGTCCTGGGCCCGCTTCTGTTTTTGATTTACATTAATGACCTACCATTACATGTATCTTCTAACATACGCATGTTTGCAGACGACTGCGTTATTTATCGTAAAATAAACAACATTTCTGATAACACGTCTCTTCAAACTGACTTACTAAGCTTACAGGATTGGTGTAACCTTTGGCTAATGGAACTCAACCCTAACAAATGTAAAACTGTTTCCTTTCACCGCCGTCAAAATCCGATAGTATTCCCGTACCAAATTGCTGACACAAACCTCGAATTAGTTCCTTCCTATAAATATCTCGGAGTAACCCTTTGTAGCGATTTAACCTGGGTAACGCATATTACGAACATCATTGCATCTGCTAACAAAACACTCGGGTTTTTAAAACGCCATTTGCGTCACGCTCCTAATAATGTCAAATTACTAGCTTATCAATCTCTCGTAAGGACGAAGATAGAATACGCATCAGCCATTTGGAGCCCGCATCAAGCATATCTCATCAATCAACTCGTCACTTCAAAATCGAGCCACACGATTTATTCATTCTACGTACTCTTACGACGTCAGCATATCAGCACTGAAAACAGAATCTGGCCTATCATTGCTTGCATCTCGTTGCCGCATTTCTAGTCTCTCCCTTTTTCACAAGTTTTTTTACAGCTCGCTCGGCAGGCCACCATACATTCTTCCTCCGGCACGCATCTCCCATCGCACTGGTCACCCGCAACAAGTTGAGCGGCCGCGTACGCGCACCGTCACTTTTTCGTCCTCATTCTTTTTTCGTGCAGCTACGGACTGGAACGGCCTTTCTAACGAAATCACCGCCATAACCTGTCCTACCACCTTTTTGAACACCGTAACAAATTACCTTGCATTGTAAAAAAAAAATGGCTTTCACGTTTTCTTATATGTACCCACCCCTTATGTAATACCCCTTCAATGGGGTCTTTAAGGTAATAAAATGAAATGAAATGAAATGAAATGTTCCTGTTCCGATGCCACCTCGGAGTTACGACAAAATGGTACCTCCTCGCTGCCATCGTCGTCTGTGCGCGTCAGCTTGATGATACCCTCATCTGCATTGCCGGGTCCTGTTCCTTGTTTCAATTTTCTCCCTTGCTAGGCCACACTCGTCTTGGACTTCCTCGCTGATCCATCCACTCAGCTGATTAGTGTTGGCTGATCTCTTCCTAAAGCAATGTGGGTAAGATGCAAGCCCACCAGTAATGGCTGGGCATGATGCGGCAAGTCCGGGCAGCCGCACTGGGGACCATCTCCGAGATAAACTGCCTTTTCTCGGGCCCCTTCGCACCGACATCCCCAGAACCGAGTGGTCATGCTGCTTCCGTCACCAAAGCGACACTCGTTTCCCACATCTTCACCGTTCGCCGTCCCAACACGCAGTGCCAGCTAATCCTTTCAGATCTTTCTCGGCTCGGGTCACATTTTACGAGCCTTTTTGACAAATCATTACCATCTACGTGGCTAGTGCGCATGCCCTCGGGTGACTCTTTCCTCCTCTCGCACCATAGCCTCGCTTCCACATTCAGTGCTGAGGAAAAGAACTAGCCGCCGTGCCCATGGTGAAGCCCACCCGTCGACATCTTTTTTATTCCGAACAGTGATCTAAGTCCCCGATGATGATAACATCGCTCCTTGTCTTATACACAATTTGTAACATCCTCCGCGCCCCCACAGTGGCGCCTGAAGACAAAGAAAACTGAACGTTCTCATGAGTTGCGACTACAAAATGTTCGTCAGTATTAGCATAAGTTACACGTCGGTCCTACTAGTGATATACGGGTTTTCTCCAGCAGTTGGTCTTCCAGCGGTGTTTTCGGCGCTTGTGCGACGTTCGTGCTATTGATTGCCTTCACATCGATGCACCTCTGTTTTCGCTGAGCAGGTTTCCTTGGTATCTGAATTTCGAATGAAGGCTGTTACATGAAAATCGTAGGTTGCCTTTTTTGGGGAACCTCTTCTGTGGCCTTCTCGTCTTGGCTCAATTTACCTTGTGAGCACCTGCCTTCTCCCTCCGCTTCGGCTTGGGTTGCATCATGCGCTGCTGCGATTTGGTCTTGACTTTGGGCATCGGCAGTGGTGCAGGCCGCACGATTCACTTTCTTCTCTTCCTCGGTGTCGGCAATTTTCTCGAAGAGCTACACTCATGAGCTTTACAGGCAGTAGGCTTCTGTTTCCTCACTGCCTTTCCATTTCGTCTTCTATTTTTTCCCGCTTGTTGCTGTGGCTGTGATTTGACTCCTCCGGTAACATGTAAGCACGCAATTGAGGACTATCTCACAATTGACATCGCCAACCTCAGTGAATACTTATTTTTGGTATCTTTTCAATGTCACCTGAATTTTCAAAGGCATCACGCCATTCGATCGTAGAAGTCTCTTTGCCCACACACACCCGACCAGCCGCTCTCATATTAGATTGACGGGCATTGAACGTTGACGAGGGCTCTGAAGTCATCGAATAGGTCTTTAGAAGTTCAGATTGTTCTTCATTGGTGGCCCTCTGTGTTTTATTTTCTGTAATGAAAACGTTGTTTTTTTTTTCAACACATTGTTCTATCTCTCAGGGGGTTTAGCCATTAACCTTCTGTGTGGCAATAGCGCAATTGATAAAGCATTGGCTGGATGTTTCTGCCATAGGCGAAGAGAGCACTTCCGCTTGCAACTTTGCTCTGATCTTTTGCTTTATCCTCTCCAAGTAAGCCTGCCGAGGCTTTAGCCCATCTTCATTCTAGTATTCAGCTTTCACTTTTGTCAGAATAACCTTATGCGCATAAACATCGGCTTCCTCTATTTAGGCTTCTAAGTAGCCAATATGCACCATGTCTTCTATCTGTTTATCAATTCCTTTGAAAACCTCAAACTGCTCAGTGAAAACGTGGTGAATATCCCGTAACTCACTTATTTGAGGGCGTTCTAGGTGCGCGAGACTTTCGATGCTGGCGATGGCTTCCGTGACGGTCTTTCGTACTTGACTACGCCTTTTGATAGGGCCTCCATGATCACTGGCCGCGGTCACGCACCGAGGCGAATAAGGCGTCTCCATCCTACCGTTCACAAAGCATCGCATGATGAAGCTCCGGGCATCGTCTACATGTCACGCTCCATGTCTGAGTCACGGGCAGGGTTAGGCCTCGCATATAAGCTTCAACCGACGGTGGCATCGTAAAAGCTTTCGAGGCTTCGAGTGCGGTCGAAATTCGTGAAGGCCACCCCGTCTTACCTCCGAAGGTCCTTCGGCCCCGGTTTCACGGTACCAAATTGTTGAGCAAAGGAACTAGCCGCCATGCCCATGGCGAAGCCCCCCCGCCCACATCTTCTTTATTCCGAATAGTGATCCAATTCACCGATGATGATAACGTCGCTCCTCGTCTTCTACACAGTATGTAACATTCAGCACGCGCCTCGTGTATCTCCTTTACTCATCACACAGAGCTGAAGTGGCAGACTTACCCTGTCTACCTTTATGATGTGGGGCTCTTTTTTTTTATTCACGAGGAAGCACGGTACAGCGCTTTTAGGTGAAAAGGAGGGTGAAAAAAAAAGAGCACAAAAACCAACTTGTTAAGAAAACAGTGCCCTTAGCTATTCATAACGTCAGGCCGCGCAATTTGTAAAAAAACGGTCGCAGCTCAGCGACATTGCGAATTGAGCCCAGTGCCTCAAGCATTTTAGATGGGCGCTGTAACCATCCGTCCACTGCTGGAGTGCTTGAAATAAGAGCTTGCTACGGCAACAGTTACACCATTGTAATTTATCTTCATTTCCTCGCAAGATGACGAGCGCAAAACATCTGGTAGAACATAGTGAAATATAGAAAAATTCAAAACGCGTTCGTCGTAGGTAACTCTAAAATAGTAGCCTCCTAGCCTGACTGTATTACCGTGCACTTTACATCGGCGTAAAACAAGGCAAATAAACGACTCTAAAATCATTGTCACTAGTGTCACTCTTTTTATATTAATACTCATTTTGTTTCCATTCTTGTTATTTAAGCAAAATTATGCTAATCAGCTCGCAGCTCTCTTAGTTTGTTTTGATTATCTGATATAAGGACAGTCACACATTGACTCACATTCTGTGTGGCTATCTTTCTCATGGGGTCCTCCACTTTGTTATGTTCTCCAAACATCCAACACCGCTCTGCGGAAGCTTTCCTTAACTTTTACTGCCGCAGAGGATCACCTTTATCATCTCCTACATTACATCGATTTGAGGCTTTCGCGAAGACGAGATTAGCGTTTCACTGATGCTGCCTCTCTTCCTTTCTAAATTGAAATAGTTTTATGCCGCGGTCCACAGGGCTCTGCTAAAGTATTTCCGTCAAAGATACTGCGTGATAAAAAATATACTAGCAGAATAACAAGAAAAAGCGTTGGCCCCGAATCTGTATGTCACACTGCATATATCGTCGAAAGACGTTAGTGTTGCGTCTGGAGAGATTGAACAAAACGTTCATTTATTGTTCTGCGCAAGAAAATTAGTAAATGGTAGTCTGGAGGTGCTGCGTTAGTGCCTCAAGCGTGTAGCGGAGACAAACGAGTGCATCGAGGCACGTTAGACACGAGTGCCTTCTGGCACTTCAAAAACGAAGGAAGGCATGCGCACCCGCGGAAAAAGATGCGCGCTTGTCTCGGGGGTGATAAGGTGTAAAACACAAAGCGATGGGCAGGTGTCACCACCATGTCGTCCTAGCGAAGCGTTAGAAGCACTTACGTTTTTGAGCATCGCGTTGCACTGTCAGCGCAACGTGCCTATTGAAACGTTCCATAAGATGCGGAGACCTCACATACGGAATTATTGGAATATGGAAGACTTATGATGCGGACTCCGCATAAGACGTATGATGCGGACTCCGCATAAGACGTATGATGCGGACTCCGCATCTTATGGAAAGACGTATCATGCGGAAATTACTGAAATGTGTGCATGTTGCGTCTGAATCTAGTGCAAAGCAATATAATGTGTAAATTGAATAGATGTCCACATCTTGAGTACATGCAATACTGTGTACAAATCACAATATTTCTTAAATGTGCATGATGAGGGATTGAATCATCGGCATCTAGCTTACTAATTGTTGTGATGCAGAAGCAAAATTACCTTTTAAATAAAATACATTACAAAACTACTAAATTAACATGCTAGCGATCATAAATGGTGTTTACATTGCAACACATTAATGCAGTGTTCTATGCAAGACTTAATAAAGAACTTATAAAGTTATTATTATCAATAGAGAAGCAATAATATACACATCAGCCCTGCTACAATCAATATGTTCTTTATTTGTCTGTATGCTCCAGCTGTGAATAGTGACATTGCAGTTTGATCATACACAAATGAGGTGACTGCACCGCAATTTCACGAGCTCCACATAAGCCACAGGATGGTGGCACAATGTAACAGCAATTTTAGAACGAAATGTTTAAACATAAATAATAATCATAGCACTGTGAAAGTGTGTCGCTGTGTTTAGCTCATGAAGGCCTTGTGGAGATCGGCGAAATGCTGCTTGAGGCTCCGGCACCACTGTAAATTTCGAAGGTCACTGCGATAGAACTTATGTGTCCTTCATAGGCACCTGGAAATGAAAATAATTGGCACAAATAATGTCAGAGACACATGTTAGCACAATAGTTTACATGCACAAGAAAACACAGAATGAAACTGAAAATTTAAGGCACACAATCCTTCATGTTATGCATATGTGAATAATAGAAGGAATGAGTGCATAAATTAGTTCTGCCACATCAAATAAAAACAGCATGCTTATCACAGGGAAAATAACTAGGTTGTCACGATTAGATAATCGATTATTATGTCCTTATGAAATTATGATTTAAACGCTTCCTGCACAGTAAAACTTTAGGAACTGCAAGTGAAAGCTCTCAGTGTTCATTTTATAGTGTGTGCATGTACATCTGCTGCCTTTATACTATGCAGTTTGTGCACAAAATTGGCATCTTGAACAATTTTGAGAGTTAAACCTAAGCAACCTATGAAGGTTAAAATCAACATGAAAGCAAGCAGGACCAGGCAGGTGCCATTAAAAATCTGTGCAAGCCAGATAACTATAACCGAACTGCACACATATAGGGGAGCAAGAGTAACAGTAATTCGGCTGCTGACCCGCATGTCGCGGTATCATACCCCGGCTCCATTTCCGATGGAGGCAGAAATGCTGTAGGCACGTGTGCTCAGATTTGGGTGTACGTTAAAGAACCCCAAGTGGTCGAAGTTTCCAGTGCCCTCTACTACAGTGTCTCTCATGATCATATAGTGGTTTTCGGACGTGAAACCCCACATATAAATCAAGAATAACAGAAATAAACTGCCAACAGAAAAGTTGGTTGCATGTGCTATCTGTAAGTGCTTACACCTTACTACATACAGCATGCTCATTCCATTTTAAATACCGATATTGAAAATAACTGCTCTATTAGGAATGTAAAAGGTAAGGTAGAACTGAACAACTCCTCAAAAAGTGACCCTATTATGACGTCACGTTTTCTTATAACAAAATTGACTAACACTTTCAAATATCATTATGCATGGAAAAAATCTTCAAAAGAACAATGAAGTTTGAAGTCATAATTATTTATATGTCTCCTATGAATACAACCAAGAAATCGACCTCAACATGGCTAATGTTAGTTTTTAAGGCCTATGTTCACTAGACAATGAACTATACCACAAAAAGCACAGCGTTCGGGCAAAGCACCACACAAAAAAAGAAAGCAGTCCTTTTTGTTATTACCTACAATGCCTTTAAAATGGTATTTTTACGTCTACTTTCCGCTTTTTATCTAAGTAACTGGTGTGAAACAAGTTAGCTGAAAACGCACTGTGCCTCCAAAACCTGTTGGTTGAATATGAATTTAAAAAAAATGATGAAGCTTGAACTAAATTAGGCTCCACAAGCCTCGGAACATTGAGACTACATGACTCTTAGGACTACTTTAGTTACTTGTGTTTTGTTTCTGGGCCTAAGCATAAAGACAAGGGCTTAACTGAATTGCTGATAACAAACAAATGCTTTCGAAATTGCCCGAGCGTCAAAGGATGCTCAGCAATTTGTTGTTGTTTGCACTGGGCTTTTCTACACCAAACATACAAACCATACTGCCTGGCGACCATCACAGATGTATAGTTTAAAAAATGATGGTAATTTACTCTTCTGAAGATAGTTATTTGCAGAAATGTTTTGAAGAGAAAAGAGTAGTGGTCACGTGGGTACCTTCAGAATTTCGCAGAATGTCGTGCGGGTGATATTTGTGAGAAAAATTTCAAAGTACCGCTTTTTTTGCCATATCAAATTTGATCCACTTATTAAGTAAAGATGCTTCTTAAAGTATTTGAAGTCAAGTAACATTAGTGCAATTTTTCTGCTACATAGGCTTTGAAGAATTCAGCCAAACTGTTTATCGTTTGCATTTCTTGTATGGCAATACTGCATTTTGTATGAATATTTGAGCCACAAATACTCACTGCACAGAAGTTATATTTTACGAAAAAAATAATGTTAGGTCCAGATTACAAATATCACTATATAATTGTTTTTGTCCACATTGAGATGCAATTTGAGCTGTGTGTTTGTCTAATTGAAAATTACTTTTATATGCAAGTTTAAAGCAAATAAACAGTTCTTGTTACATGGCAAGTGTTATCATTACAAATTTTGTTTAAATGAGGAAAATGATTTTTGAAGTCTCCTATTGAGGGCCATGGGGAACTTCGGAACGGAAGCTGTCGTACATCAAATGCAGAAAACAGCCATCATAAGAAAACTTCAAAAATTCATTTCTAACAAAGTGTAATCATATAACTTGCCATATAAAGAGAACTACTTCCTTGCTTTTCATGTGGCGAAAAATTTGCACTAATATTACTGAGCTTCATGCACTACACACAACACCTTTACTTAATACCAAGACCGAATTTGGTGTAGAAGAGGCAGTATTTTTGAAACACTTTACTTTTTACAAACAACACCCAGACGACATCCTGGGAAGTCCAGAAGGCACCAACGTGGCCTAATATTTTGTTCTCAACGATATACTTTAGCATTTTGCTGTTTTCAGAAAAATACAGTAAACGAGCACAATATTTTTTTTTCAAAACACATTTAGGACGGTTGGCAAAATGGCTGGGATGTTTGATGCGTAATTGCCTCACTGCCAGCATTTATTCTTCCGAAGCTCAAGCTATCACCTCTCTGTAACTGCCTCCCTCACATACAATGCCTGCATAGGAAAGAAAAAGAAAGGCAGGTCCGACAAAGTTCACAAGGCAAGATATTTTCATGTTGGATAAATTCATTACCATAAACAGCAGCAAAATAACATTCATTTTGAGTAGTCCAAGACAAGCTATATACCAGCATACTAAGAGCCAAGCACAAACGTTTCAATTGAACATGTGTGGTGATAGACAGGAAGCACTTATTGCAAGACTGATCAGTCTGTAATTAACTAAATGAAGTACAATGCACTGTTCAATCCAACACCACATAGGCATCTTTGCTATAGCAAAGCCATGTGTCATTGATTCATGCACTAGATAGGACAATGCAAATGTAACAAAAAAGGTGAAAAAATAAAACAAGGGAAAAAAAGATGAAAAGGGGGATGCAAAGTAGGAGCAGTGTAGCACTACTTTTACCTTGCATTCCCCTTTTCTTTCTCCTTTTTTCTTCTTTTCTATCATTTATCTTTTTTTTGCTTCCCTTACCCCCAACCTCCAACAGGAGAACACTTTGTATCAGCGCAACCTAACTTGAAAAAAAGCAAGGGCTGCACTCTTCTGCGTTATAGGTTTTATTTTTTCAGACAAACATTTTCAACAGGCACACACGCCTATACCAATAGATGATGTCATTACTGACCCCATTTAAACTAACACGCCAAGGATGACAAGGTGACTTCTAAAAATAGGTCCTCCTATCGCAACATCGGCCAGCCTGTCTGAAGCACTTCTACTGTTCACCCTGATTACCCCACTAGATGTTTCCATCTGTCGACTCACATCTTCATTTTGGATAACTCTAAGACGAGCTTACATTGATGAATACGCACGAAAGTTTAGTGATGTATCATGTACCAGATTAAGCAACTCTGTTAAAAAATTATTGATAGCTTGCTTCCAGGCTTTTTATACTGTAGCCTGAGACTTCGTAATGTCTTCAATGCACATGAACCAGATTGACAACGTAATGCACACCATGCTTAAGAATACTGCGAGGAACAAGATAACGACAAAACGACCAGCCACCCAAAATTTTCGCTGTACAAGTTTATAAAATGTTCATGTACCCCAAACGAGGTGCTTATGATACAAGCCGAAAAAACCTACAAGTAGGGCCTTGGAGTCTTCTGGAAGTAGACGTGTTGCATTTTTTCTGTAGAGGGCTTTACACCCATAAGTGAGGAACAAAACTCCTGTATAATGAAGAATGTTGGCAGCTATCAGTTATAGAAAAACCTAATGCAGCTAATCTTCCCCGACACATCTGTACATTTAGAGAGGTGACGTACCTTCTGTGATTCTGGCAGTAACTCCAACAGGACCAGTGCGAAAATTGGCACTACTTGGCCAGACAAATGTCCAAACATGCCTGCCCGACTCCCTTTAGCCATCCTGGCTGAATCTGACACATGATTTCTTAACTGCTGGCTGGACAAAAACAAAACCACTGAAGCACTCACAATACACAGCGTGAAGTTCCTCTGGAGTGGTCAACTTCGTCTTCTGCGATGAAAGAGCAGCACAGTGTACTGATAAGGCACTCCTTGCAATGGTTTTCAATGCCACACAGTAACCTTGCTGTTCCTGTCGAAGAGAGCTTCGGGAGCTTGGAGGGTGCTTGCTCTTTTCTGGGGGCTGCTGCCGCTCCTCGTTTTCTGCTCAAGGTCAACCTGCATAAAGTTGTAGACGAGGCTTTAAGAGTTGTATATAATGATATACAAATTTTCGCTGAACACACATTTCCTCGTGGTACACTGAGGAATTTCTTATAAAACTTAAGGCCTCGCATATGCAAACATTTACAATCGATCCGAAGATGCACTCGACTCTAAAGAAGCAAGTTTGTTATGTAGTGTATATAAAGAAAGGTCATTCAGCACAACCACAACTACAGTTGCACACGAAAACGACATTTTACACGATCCTGTTTATTTACATGGTCCATTTTATTTTATTTACACGGTCCATTTTACACGGTCCTGTTTTACACGATCTGGTCTGCATGAACTCTTGAACCGGGCACCATATAGGTTGAAAGACACAGACAGACTTTGAGATAAACCTAGTTTCCCGTGGAGCATCCTCTTGCACTATATTAACACATCTCAATCTAGTTAGTTGGTCAGAACGAGGTGAAAACAGCTCGCACTTGAAAAGCACGGGCAGAAGGAATGACGCCTGCACCCTGTGCTTTCTGTACATTCTCGTTGAGGGTGCAGTTTTCACCTTATCCTTATGCAATTTCGCATTTATAACATTGTTCACTGTATAATATTTGTGGCGTTAAAGTGTGTGATACCATCATGTGTATCCCATGTAATTTATAAAAATAGAATACAAGATAGCTTGATTCAAAATTAACAAAGTGCATCCAGCGCCATGTCCTGTAGCTATTCTTTAGGCAAGTGGCAGAATGATTTATTCTTCAAAACATATCTTACTTGTAACCACTACAAGAGCTAACTCGTACACTGGCACATTCTGTTTGCCTCTTCAGATTATAAGGTACCTTTTTTACACCAGAAAATCTTCAAGAAGAATAGAAGTGTTGTAATTGTGAAGAAAGAAAAGTAGAAGGAAAAAAAGATATTGATTGATTTGTGGGGTTTAACGTCCCAAAACCACCATATGATTATGAGAGACGCCGTAGGGGAGGGCTCCGGAAATTTTGACCACCTGGGGTTCTTTAATGTGCACCCAACTCTGAGTACACGGGCCTACAACATTTCCGCCTCCATCGGAAATGCAGCCGCCACAGCCGGGATTCGAACCCACGACCTGCGGGTCAGCAGCCGAGTACCTTAGCCACTAGACCACCGTGGCGGGGCAGGAAAAAAAAGATAACCTGGCCTGTACAGGGACCGAGCCTGCGAACTTCGAATAACATGTCCGATGCTCTATGAACTGAGCTACCATGGCGGCTATCCCTCTTCCAATTTGTACGGTATATATGTGCATTTATACATGGAAGAGTCAGTCAGCGCTGCTTGTTACCATTATGGCGAGTTTGGGACAGCTTTTTTTTGCCTACTGGTGATTACCTTACGATTGCAATTACGTTACCATTACTTCTTTGGCAGCATTATGCATCTGTCCGTTCTCAGAAAATCTGCTAGTCACAAGAGGAGGCAATAGTTCGCCCTCCCACCTAAATGCATGTACTTCAATACATGGACAACTGATCAAAAAAAAAAACAAGTCACACACCGCTAAGATTACCGAGATTCACTGTTTCAGATTCATGAGTAAAGGAAAGAACTATAAATTTAAGGGTTTGTTGTCTTTGTTGAACACATTATAATGAGAACTAGCAGACAATGATGCCAAACAAACTATAGGTGATGTTATCAAAAATAACTTTCACAAAATTGTGAAAAGAAAAGTGAACGAAAACGTAACTTGGCGGCAAGTTACTAATGGGTTGACATTTTTTGACAATTGAATTGACATTACTTTTTATAACATCCCTATATTTTCCTGAGTAATGTTGTCGGGTAATTCTCATTATTAGAGTGGTGAGTAGGCTGACAAAGAAAGTATATGGCATTGATACTTCTTTTGAACACCTGAAAGTTTGAGGAAATTAAAAGAGTGCAAGCTACTTTGAGTAGACCAGAATATTCAGTTGGAGCGAAAAAAACGTACACACATTTTTACCAGGCTTTTTAACCTTTTTTGAGACATAAAAGTGTATGCTGCCAGTAATGTTAAGTACCATTACTTTTGTCACACTATGCACTGTAGCAGGTGTAGTTAGAGTGGTGATAGTGAAGGATTAATCAAGCACGCCACCAACTGCGTTCACATCAATGGTCGCGTATTTTAAAAATAAACCTGCTGTATAGTAAAAAAAATTTTAGAGCCATTATCATTTTTTCCAGATCAAGTTAAACCGACTGGGTAAGCAAACCATTTGCATAAAATCAAAAGGCCTAAAGTGATTCATGTATTATAACTATGTGAACAATTTCAGCAATGCAAGGCAAAGTGACAACAGTTCTATTAAAAACCCCTCTCATTATAACATGCATGAAAAGCACGACACCAAAATATTTTATAGTGCATGTAATATCGAGACTACTAGACTGTCTATTGACCTTTTAGAAGAAGGGTATCTCCTTCACATTCAAGAGGCAACCACTTAGCCTTTTCCTGAGCTTTTCTGTGAATATTTCCTGAATTTCAGATATCATTAGGATTGATTTAGAGTAAACAGATTTTGCTTACGCATTGAAACCTAGTTCTGTATGTAACTGCAATTATGGGTGCCAAACCATCTCCAATTAATTTTTAACATTTCACTTCTTTTTTTAACTGCAGCAGCACAACTAGCTATGGGTGCCCAAAAAGTAGCAAGAAACAATACCTTTACCTCTTTGAGCCTTTTGGAAGTGTTCAGCTTCTCAGTGCTCACCTTACAACATTTTTTTTTTAAATACGTGTTTGTATGCCTACTGCTCTTGCTCCTTGTACAGTGAGGAGGAGCACATGGCAAGAAGAGACAAGAAAGAAGCATAGCGAAAAAAAGCGAAATAAGCGAGGACCTCTTTTGTATCGTACAATGTAACATTACTATTGCGACCACATATAGACAAATTATCACGGCTATGTATCCATTGTAGAGTCATACACAGCTGCAACACCACGACTAAATTTCAACCTTGTGTTGGTTTAGGATCCCTTTATAGTGGCAAGCTAATGATATCTGCATTTGTTTGGCACATACTAAGATGCAGTGAAATGTGATATGGTAATCTCATTTAGAATGCACGTCATGTGGCTTCATTGTATATGTGGCCACAAGTAACTCTGATTGCAAAGCAATATGGCAGAGCCTAAACAGACGTCACCGACCACTCCAATCTGAACTTGCCTTTGCTACTTGCCCATTATCATCCCAGCAAAAAATGAATAATTGAATCTGCTACGGATAAGTGCTAGCTTATGCTAAGGACCAAGTATGAAGGGTGTTTTGTCATTATTGAGATCAGTTATTTGTTCAAGAACACTTGCTGTCAAACACAAATACATTGCTGTCGAAGCATCAAGACTCAAATATAAAGCAAAAAGAAGTGTCTCTTTAGAAATTACAGGCCACAAGGCAAGATAAATATTTGATATACTTGGGATGTAAGGCACGCACAAGAGGTGCTGCCATATTATACTTTTCCTTGTGTTGAAACCTGCTTGCTTTACTCACCCAACACATCTGTAAAGATGCCGTAAAAACACCAAGGAGCTGATGCAGCAAGGTTGAACACATGTCCAGGGATTCCGCCATACCTAAGCAGCCCTACAGCCTCCACAGTCCGGCAACCATTTGTAAGATAAATATAGTTCTACCCAAAGTTCTTCGTTTACAGACACACATGCAAGACGCATAACCACTCTATAGGAAGTTTGCATGATAATGCACTGGGTAGCAAAACGGATGCCAATATCAAGTATCCCGGCCTGCCGCTTCTTTCTTTCCGTTCTTAATTAATCAATCCATGGTTATTAAATGTTCCCCCAATGTGAAGTGTGCTGGCAGTCCGGTGAAGAATTGCAATGTATTTAGAACACAGTCCAATTCATGGCAAGTAAGCATGCAATAGCGTTTTGTCAGCTCTTCGAGAAAAGAGCATGAAGTTTAGCTAAAACCCATGTTTTTTATAAACACCATTCAATTTGATATAAAAGTTGTGAGCATTATGTAAAGGAACACGGATTCATGTTTAATCAATGATTTCTTATAATGTACTGATATGAATGCAACTAACTGAATATGAAACGATCAATTTTGCTCGAGAATTTAGAGTTATGAACACTATCGCACTTGCCTGCTGCATCTTGTCCAAAACAGCGGCAAGATAGGCTAGTTTGTGTAGGTGAGTAGTAATGAGCAGTGCAAAGTAACAACAAGAAACACCAGTAACAACAGTATGCGGCAAGCACAGACTGCCAACTGTATACATTATTCCGCAAAAGTTCGCCTGAATATCAGTCAGACAACTTGTGCAAATGAAGTTCCAGTTGGGCATGAACAAGTTACGAAATCAACAATGCCTGCTTTCACTAACAGGACCCTCATTCACATAAAGTATGCAGCGATAGGCCCCTACCGAGGTACGTCACAGCATGATGTCACTGGCACATGTAAAAGGTGAGGCTGGAAAAACACTCCTGCTGGTGGCTCAGCCCGGTACAGTCGTGTGGTGTTTGGGGCAAGTTTTAATTTTTCAAAGCTTACACTTCACGTTACAATGTCGACATTAGCTGTAGTATGTGTCAGCAAACATCCAGCTGTGTGGTAAACTGTGTGGTAAAATATTTGCCACGCTGTCTGTTTATCTTGAAGAAGTGAACACACGTGGTGGCCTGTGCGAGCAACAGCGGCATAGTCTTCAAAAATGTGCACTGTTGATTGCGGCATGTAGTGTGCAATGAAAGGTATTGAGAATATCGGTTAAACTGAGAATACTGAGTGTGGTGTGTGCAGCGTCAATAACAATATGTCTTGTTTACGAAGACTAGCACTCATGGCAGGGACCGGTCGATGAAAAAACTTGATTCGACATTTTAGTCAAGGTAAATATGCACTTGACGTGACCATCTGCGAGTGGGTACATCTCGATGTTTGCGCTGTGTGCAGAAAAAAATTGCAAGGTCACCGGGCTGGAAGATACCATTTGCTGAAGCTGCATGTATGAATCGCCCCGACGAGTACGCAAGCTCAATAAAGGTATAACACGTTTTATCGAAGGCCTCATATTTCTTCGTGTAATAAGCAGAGATTCTTGTTTCACATATACTCAGTACCTTTACCGCTCGATATTCATGAAGTGACAATGCAAACAACAAGTTTGTGTGTTAGGTCCTAAGGGAGCAATGTAAATATGCAAATAAGTTGTACTTGTCAGATGCAGCGATGTAACTGCACAAAAGATTACGTATATATTAGGCTACAGGTTTGGAATCGCATACATCTCGGTGGTCTATCAGGAACGTCACAAACAACTTCCTTGCCAACCAGCCCTTGCACAGAGGGAGGGAATGGCTGGCACGGTGCTCGAAGTGACGTCACACTATTTGCAAACATAGAGAGGTTTCTTACTTAGGCAACATTTTGCACAATATATTTTTTAGATGCAAGACTGTACTCATCCACATTGATCATACTGATGTCTTTTGTTGTTACTTTGTGCTGTGAGTTACTAGGCGATTAGCCACCATGATCTTTAAAAGCTAATTTCAGTGTTCTCTCTCATATTGCTGACAACTTTGTTGTTGCATAAATTGGGCAAAAAAGCAACACAGAAAGGCTGTCACAATGAATACACCAACATGGGTATTCTCCTGCAAACAAAAGTCGGCACTGGTCCTGTCATTACCCGTCTTCCTTCTCTCTTTGCCTTGTTTGTGCTGAAACAGCCAAACACCTGATGAGTTAGTTGAGAAATATTAACGCATCAAAACTATAAGTGCTTGCATCAGCAACTACACAACAGCGTGATAACCGCACCCCTGCCACACAGCAGTGAAACATATTTTGAACATGCTGGCAGTGTATTATTTTATAAAAAGCAACTCTGGCAGATTACAAAATCTCACATTGTGCATGCAAGTTTTCTTCAAAGTCAGGCGTACAATGTAGGTGCTGGCCGGTACATTATTAGTTACAAGCAAAGGCGTCCTGCAGGTACACATGCAGATTGCTTGAACACCTCTCTCTCTCTCTCTCTCTCTCTCTACACTAGGCACACACAATATATCTTTCAACAAGCACACGCCACTGTTTAGGGGCATAATAACGCTCTACCGCGAACGTATGCTAATCAACCCACTTAGGCGGTTGGCTAGGTGAATCGAGCCAAGTTACAAATTGTATCGCCCGCGAACGTAAACAAAATGCTGCTTTGCATGAAATGGCACTGCAGGCTTCGTTTAATAAACAACGTAGCAAGCGCCGTGTGCGTCTTCCTCACTACATTGCACATATGAAAAAATCGATCACCATACACATGCACGTTGCCGCAGTTGTCTCGAATTAGCTCCAGTAAGGCCGCGCCGACGCGCCATGGCTCTGCTGGCGTTAGCGTTGTCAAAGCGAATCGGCAACCGCACTCGCAAAGGCGCGTAAGGTTGCCGTTTCGCGACGCCTGGTTCGAGTGCAGCAACACACACTTGCACTGAGTGGCATACTTGGTCTACATAAAAAAGTGTCCCCCTTACCTTTAGTTTCTTTCACACTGTCCTGAGGGAAGCGACCACAGGCGTCAGCCGTCACCTCGGAGTCCTTCGAGCGCCCGCCCAACCCGCCGATTCCTTGGACGACTCGCACTTGATCCGCACTCGAACAACCGCGGGAATAGGGCGCAATCTTAGCACATCACACGAACGAGGAACGGCGCTTCCTTGCGTAAATTTAGCATTTCGTGCTCTTGTGTGTAGCAGCGCGAACACATGACACATGCACCGAAACGGCATGCCCACAGAAACAAAGAAGACAAACAACATGTGGCTTTAGCTGTGAATGAATTTGACTTGGATAGCTGTGTGAGAAAAATAAAAAAAAACATCTGTCGCTGCTATAAACTGAAAAAAATGTATGTTATCTGGCAAAATGACTTTAAAAGTGATAAACGGTTATTCAAAAAACAAGTTACAACTTATGAATATTTTCGCAGGTCTTTGTTTTGTTTTTGTTCTAGCAGACGACAGCCTCCTACAGCTTCTACGACAGACGTAGTGCGGTTTCACGTTCGGTGCGTGTCGCCGACGCAAAGCTGTACAGTAGTGATATTAGAGTTATCAATTCTCAATGAATCATAGGATGGCTACAAAGCAGTAACATTTTGACATAGTGCAGTACGCAATCTTTCAAGGTATGACATTTCTCTGCTCTGAAGCAAATCGAAGCAAGCCGGCCGGCGCAATTAGCTGATGTCGCCGCTACGCGAGGCATGGTCGTGCGCAATAGCGCCGCGCCCCGCACTCGCTTTGTCATCAAGCGATAGAGCTACTAAGTGGAATACAGCTAGATGCAGGGATTAATGGCGTATCACTCTAATTCCCTGTGGTGGCCGACTCAATCGCAAGAGAGCCCCGGAAACAACCTTCAACTGCTCAAGCTTGTGTTTGGGTGTAAAAATACTTGTTTTCATCCGCGGCGGTGCAGCAATCTATAGTTGAAAGACATGCGAAAATCATGTGACCTATATACAATCCCAAAACATATGCACACAACAATAGATACGATAGCATATCGTATATAAATATACCAACACATAGAGTTTAAAAAGCAAATTTATATACATAACTTAAACACCAAGCTACATTCAGCGCGAATAGCTTAGCAAGCTAACGCACTCAGTTCACGTACGCGAGCACAACTAAGTGGCGCAGGTTCGAGTCCCGCGAAGTTTAATTTTTTTGTTTTTTTTTCAACGTTTTTATTGTACTGCTATCTTTTCTAATGCCTCAGGTTCTAAAACAAAATAAAAGCAATATTGCGTTCAAGTACGTATGTGGGACTGTGTTTTTTGCGCAACAGTTATTATGATTTTTATTTTCATTAATAATTTTTTTATTTATTTCATAATATAACAAAATTAAGGACTAAGGGGAACAATGGGTCTGATTGATTGTGAAGGGACTCGAGAAGTGAGAAAACTCAAACCAAAAAATTTATTTGAGAAAAAACTGGGCAATTCACAGCCGGACCAGTTTCTTCAAGGGTAGGCCCTAGGTATGCGCGAGACTTGCTATATGACTCTTCTCATGCTGTGGCAGTTGAGAGAAGGCAATATCACCGAGAAGCAGTTACAAAATATATTTTGGTTGATGTTTTTTGATTCCTCCAAAATAAGGGCTGCACAATTGTGATCGAGCCAAACCAAGAATTGCGGGCACGAAGTCATCAGACAGAAAATGAATAATGTTGATTGTTTGAAAAATTGCCCTTAATAAAAGGAAGAGTTATGTAGTGCTACGTAGATTAACTCGCAGTATGAATTTTATGTATACATATAGATAGTTTAAAATGGACAATGTTGCACACACAGACATTCGCTAAATTTCTTTGCAGCACAGTTGAAGGATCTATGTAGAACTGAAGCATCAAGAGAAGCTCATGCGTCCTCACTTTATTGCGCTTTACATAGCTTGTATGCGTCCATGCAGCCATGATATGATATATATTAAAGCATTTGTTTAACCTTTATTCTTCTTATTCATTAAAGCTGGCCCATAAGTTGTGTCTTATGTAGCACTACAATTGAAGCGTAATCTGCATGGTGGTCTGAAACAATGCTTTTGACAATCTCAAAACGACCCAGCTCTATACACGACCATCCGTGCATCAGTGATAAGCACCATTATGTGTTTGTACATATCAGTTGTGCTCTCATACTTAATTATTTTGTGACCACTTCCTCTGCCCCTACCTCGTTTCTGTCGTGAAGCTGTGGCAAGTTGTGTATAGCTGTATTTATATTGTAGGAGCATATACTATCAATAAAAAATTACTTTTAGGCTACATGCAATTAGTTTTAATAGATTTTCATTTCTTTTGTCGGTGCTCAGGAGAACTAAGCTAATGGCCGATATTTTAAAATGACATTTCTCTTTGCCAATGTTCATGAGAACAGTTTCATTATTATTGACAAGTTCATTCACATTGAATTTAGTTCTCATTATTATTGTTTCTACCAGAAAACGAGCCCTTGAAGTTATGCTTTTTTGCTTGATTTGTTTTCGTGTGACAGCATGCAAGTAAAATGACAGTTATTGTCATTCCTTGTGAATCACACAATTTCCGTGTGACAGACTTTAGCACCTGGTCATCTACAGAAGTGTATTCATTCTGGAAAATGGCGAACAGCGGTGACTGACAACACAGACTAGGCTGCGTTATTCTTTTGTACTATATATGTCACTGTGCATTCATTTTTAACTTTATAGAGCTCGGATTTCCTGCTTAAAATGTGACAACAACTGTAGAGTTTCCACATTTTTGCAACAATCCACATGCCTTTCCTACACCATTGCACATTTTCGTAAGCACCTTACAAAATCTGTATATTTCCGTAAGACCTTACATTCTGCATTTTCCTTATGAAAGCTTCTGTACACTCCATACACTTTCCTTATCCTTCTATCATGAACTCTCCGTATGCTCCATAAGTTTCCTTATCTTTCCTTATCCTTCCATATACTCCATAAAAAGCTTTCCATATATGCCATACATTTTCCTTATCTTTCCGTATACTCCATAAAAAGCTTTCCGTATACGCCATACAATTTCCTTATCCTTCCTTTTCCTCCATAAGAAGCTTTCCCTAAATGCCATACAACTTCCGTATATTTCCATAAAACTCCATATTTTTTCCGTATGTAGCATAAGGAAATGTTACGGAGTCCATATATTTTCCGTAAGCTTTCATACGGAACGTTTCAGTAGGGGTGTAGACACTACGGTCCTTATAATTATTGTGTGCTTTCTGAAGTATAAAGGCACACATACAAAACATCGACGTGTTGTTATGGTGCTTCATATATGCACAATACTTCTTTTTAATTGACAATCACACAAGTATGAACGCTGAATCTTGAGCAATATTGGTGGGCACTGCGGATGGGGTTGGCCGTTTAGTGCCGTTTGAAGTAACGGTAAGAGCGGACAAACAGACAAATGTACAGGCAGACAGACGGACAGTCAGACAGACAGACCAAAACTTTTCCGTTGAAGCTCCTCAAGAAAGACTACCATCCTTAAAAACGAGAAGGGAGAGATCCTCAGCGTGGTGACGAATGAGCGACCCCATGCTAATCAGCGCGTGGCGCTAATCTCTAAGCCACCAAGTGACCCTCTACCAGATTACTAACGGCGAGCATTTTTAGCACTTGCGGTCTTTTAAGCTCAGTAACTGAAGCGTGTTTTCGTCATCAGTAGCGAGTTGGAACCACGGTCACGCGTTTGGTGGTGGTGCTCTCAAGGTCGTTTTGCTGGTGATGCAGGTAGTAAGAAAAAGGCTATAGACATGAATGAAGAATGAGGAGATTCTGAAAGAACTACAACGTGGGTTCCAAGAACAAAGGAGGTTGGAGGACAATCTGTTTTCATTGATTGACTCCACTGAATTCACTTCTAATTAGCCTAGGCTTGAAGAAGGAACGACAGAAACTAATACGCAAGAAGCCAATCGATAAGCTAGCACAGAAAGGGAAAGTACAGGAATTCAGAGTCTCGCTTCAGAACAGGTACTCGGCTCTTAGTAAGGAAACCAACCTTAGCGTGGATACAATTATTGATAATCTGACGAGTATATTACGGAGTGTGCAGTGGAAGTTGGAGGTAGGCTAGTTAAACAGGACACTTGCAAGCTTTACGAGGAAACGAACAATCTCATTAGGAAGCGTCAAATCATGAAAGTCTCAAGTACAAAAGACAAAATAGAATTGGCAAAGCTTTCGAAGTTGATTAATAGGCGCAAAAGTTGCGATGTAAGAAGGTCTAACTAGGAGAGAATTGAACACGTTCTGAAAAATGGAGGAAGCGTCAAAGCAGTGAAGAGGAAACTTGGGATAGGCAAAAATTGGATGTATGCACTAAAGGAGAAAGAAGGCAAAATAACTACCAATATGGATAAGATAGTTAAAATAGCGGAGGAGTTTTACAGAGATCTGTAGAGCAGCCGGGAACGCCATGACCATATGTCATATGAACTAGCAGTAACATAGATGACACCCCACCAGTAATGATAGAAGTCATAAAAGTTTTGTAGAGCATGCAAAGAGCCAAAGATGCTGGTGAGGATCACGTAACATAAGATCTACTGAAAGATGCAGGACAGATTGTGTTAGAAAAGCTAGCCACCCTGTTTACGAGGTGTCGCCTGACGGGAAGAGTACCAGAGTCTTTGAAGAATGCTAACATCATCCTAATACATAAAAAAGAATATGACAAGGACTTAAAGAATTACAGGCCGATCAGCTTGCTCTCTGTAGTAAACAAGCTATTTACAAAGGTAATTGCTGACAGAGTAAAAAAAACATTACAATTCAATCAACGAAAAGGAACAAGTTGAATTTCGAACAGGCTACTCAACAATCGACCACATTCATACTATCAATCAGGTAAAACATAAATGCTCACAATATAACCAACCACTATACATGGGCTTTATAGATAACGAGAAGGCGTTTGCTTCAGTAGAAATATCAGACACTGCAGAATCAGGGTGTCGATGAAGTATATATAAACATCCTGGAAGAAATCTAGAGGGGATGAACTGTTACCATAGCGCTTCGTAAAGAAATCAACAGAATACCAAGCAAGGATGGTGTAAGGCAGGAAGACACAATCTCCCCAATGCTATTTACCGCATGCTTACAGGAGGTTTTCAGAAGCCTAGAAGGGGAACAGTTGGGGATAAGAGTTAATAGAGAGTACCTTAGTAACCTGCGCTTCGCCAATGACACTGCATTGCTGAGTAACTAAGGGGATCAATTGCAACTCATGATTACGGAGTTAGACAAGGAGAGCAGAAAGGTGGGTCTTAAAATTATTCTGCAGAAAACTAAAGCATTGTACAACAACCTCGGAAGAGAGCAGCGCTTCGATATAGGCAGTAGTGCAATTCAAGTAGTAAAAGACAATGTCTACGTAGGACAGGAAATAACCACGGAGCCGAACCACGAGATTGAAGTAACTAGAAGAATAAGATTGGGGTGGAGCACATTTGGCAAGCACTCTCAATTAATGACAGGTAGATTGCCACTATCTCGTAAAAGCAAGGTACATAAAAGTTGTAACTTGCCGGTACTTAGCTACGGAGCAGAAACCTGGAGGCTTACAAAGAGGGTTCAGCCTAAATTGAGGATGACGCATCGAGCAATGGAAAGAAAAATGGTAGGTGTAACCTTAAGAGACAAGAAGAGAGAGAGTGGATTAGAGAACAAACTTGCGGTAATGATATCACAGTCAAAATCAAGAAGAGAAACTGGTCAGGGGCCGGGCATGTAGGGCGTAGACAGGATAACCACTGGTCATTAAGGGTAACTCACTGGTTCCCAGAGAAGGCAAGTGGGTTAGGGGGAGACAGAAGGTTAGGTAAGCAGATGAGATTAAGAAGTTTGTGGGTATAAATTGGCAGCAGAAAGCACAGGACCGGGTTAACTGGCGGAACATGGGAGAGGCCTTTGTCCTGCAGTGGACGTAGTCAGGCTGATGCTGATGATGATGATCATTGAAATAGGCCCCTCCGTGGTAGTCTAGTGGCTAATGTACTCGGCTGCTGACTCGCAGGTCGCGGGCTCAAATCCCGGCTGTGGCGGCTGCATTTCCGATGGAGGCGGAAATGTTGTAGGCCCGTGTGATCTGATTTGGGTGCACATTAGGTGGTCGAAATTTCCGGAGCTTTCCACTACGGCGTCTCTCTTAATTATATGGTGGTTTTAGGACGTTACACCCCATATATCAACCAATCAATTCATTGAAATAGTAAAAAAACAGCACAGGCTCCTGTGGCTGGCATTTCTAGACATCAAGGGAGCTTATGATACTATGATTCAAGAAGGCTTGTGAGGAATACTGGACACACTAGATGTGGAAGATTGAATAACTAATATTCTAAAGGACATCTTTAAAGTAACAATAACTAATCTTTTAAAAGATATCTGTAAAATTAACAAGAAAGTTATGAACTAGGAAAAACAGGTATCTGAACCTATGGAGTTACAACGCGGGCGTTGACGGAGATGCCCCTTCTCACTTTTTGTATTTTTGGTGTATCTCTAGGGACTAGAAATCAATATAAAGGGGAGTCGACTTGGATTCAGCCTATCTTTTGCCAAGCAAGGAAAACACATTGAACACTCGTTGTCAGTGCTGGTGTATGCAGATGATATAGTAACAACAGCCGACAAAGAGGAAGATCTGCAGATATTGATAGACATCTGTGATAATAAATAGATGGGTTCAATTTGAACATCAGCAGAGAAAAATCGGCAATCATGATTTTCAACTATAAAAAAGACAGTGAGCATAACATACAGGAAGTCACGCTAAAAATACTGAATAAATAGAAATGCTTTGGCGTATGGATAAATAAAGGGGCTGAGTATCAAAGGGAGCACGAAAGATCGTAATGACTAAGGGCACGAGGAATAGAGTCGTAATGAAAAACAGGGCACTGGGTAACTACAATAAGTATGACATTGTGTGAGGGATTTAAAAAGGTGTCATGGTCTCGGGTCTGACGTTCGGCGATGCATTTTTGTGCATGAAATCTGAAGTTAAAGCAAGATGAAAAATAAACAACGTGAAATAGGTAGACTTGCTTTGGGAGCACATGGGAATACCCCAATACAGGGGGTCCAGGAAGACATGGAATGAACATCGTTTGAGTGCAGGGAAGCAAGCAGCACGATAGAATTTGAGGAGCGATTAAGAAAAATGGGAGGGGAGCGTTGTACTAGGAAAGTTTTTACACGAAGAATGTCAATACTGAAAGGAGGAAATGAACTAGAAAATTGTCAAGCAAGCATTTAGACAACAGCGGAATACCAAGCCAAAAAGAAACATCGGTTAAGAAGAAGGTGAACAAAACAGAGGAACATGTGGAAGATAGGAAAGCTTTCGAAATCATCAATGGAGACCTACCGAACATTTATGCCGGAAATTGCAAGAGAAAAGACGTATGATAATTCTCGGGGTAGTTTTCTGCTCTTCGATGCTAGAGTGGGAGTATTGCGAACAAAGACATACCAAGCAAAATACGAAGGCACAGGCACGATATGTATTGCGTCTGGAGAGAAGGAGGAAACGGCTGAACATTAGATAATGTTTTGGTATAGGCTGCACCCTATAGTCAAAGATAATGGCCCCGAACTTTCAAAGCATTGGGGTTTAGAGATATTTAGGGACAGTGAAGGCAAAATAGACTTTAAACGGGTAGAAATAACTAGGAGGAGGCTAACTGGTTGGCCGCTACAATTGAGGCGTGAGTGACATTCAATCCTTAAACACAAAGTACTAGTACTTAACCGTATGGCTAGGTGGCGTGAGCCACCGCCCCATCGAAAGGGCACAGCCGCATACATCTATCCATTCATTCAGCCGCACCATCCTGCGGGTCGTTATGCGTGCACGCCTGCACAAGGCATGATCGAAGTGCCTATAGATGTTCTTCATTGTGATGGCTCACTTGTACACGTGCACATCTTGGAGTCAAGGTGTTTTGTACCTCTTGTGCTTTATTGCAAGTTTCCTTTGCAGTTACAGTAGTTGAAGAGGGCACGAAAATCACGAAACTTACAATTAGGGCACGCATAGATCATGCACTAAGATTAATAATTTTAACAGCAGTTGTTTGCACTCCTCCTGGGTACAGTTGTACATTTATTCAGTGTTGCTTTCTTTCTGTTTAAGCAGAATTCTTCAGGTTTCGAGCTGTGGCAGTTGTTTGTCCATGCTCGTTCTGCATGCTCCTTTTATGCGTACTTTCTGCTTCAGGTGTGCGCTGCAATTAGGTTTCAAGCTTCTTGCCGTAGTTCGGGCAACATCGCAACTTGCTGCTTTAGCATTCATTTCTTCGCACTCGAGGCAATACACTGTACAATGACCACTCAACTACTTCTGCGAGTACACGTTTCACACTCATGTTATACCGATTCCTAAGAAGGGGGATCAACATCGTTTTTTTTTGTATCAGGCGGCATGCGCGCCACGAGGCACGCGTGTGGTCATGTCGCTTGAGGCCGAAAAACTGCAGTGTTTTGCAGTGTTTTGCACATGCAAAACACTGCAGGATGGAATAACTGCGCTGTAGTTTCTCAAAAGCGTCAGTACTGAAATACCTGCGGATGAATCTCCATGATTTTACGTCGTCACATATTTATTCGCAAGCGCATGCATGCTCTCGCATTCCGGATTTATATCACGATGCTGCGTGAAACCTGCAATATTGCGCTCACGAAACCCTCCTATTACTGCTGCTCAATATTTCTGCAGACATTTTTCTTAGTCAAAAATGTCACTGCTGTGCATTCTAATAGCTTTAGTGAAAGAAAGACAATTGTTTACGTCGGGCTACAAACAATTCCTAAGGTAACTCGTGCTCGATTGTGCGGGATGTGCTGAGCAGCTGCGCATCTTCATTAAAGTGTAAAAGTTAACTGGTCATGGTAAACAGGTGAATACATTTGGGGCGCATCTTCATACAATCCATTTACCAATTTTTTCGTGGTCTCATTGATTCATCTGCAGTTTTGCTAGCTGGCACTTGGCGATATAGTGCACGGATAACTTACTGCCTAAAGACACCAAGCAATTACCTTTTTTATCTATGGTCATTGACGTAGGAGGACTGAACACTGGTTGGGCGAGTTCGCAATTCATAACTACAAAAGCTGCGTGAAAAAGTGACAAAAAACACGAAGACACACCGCGCGCGCGTGCGCGCGCGCGTGCGTGCGTGTGTGTGTGCACACACACACCCACACACACACACACACAGGAGGACTGAACACTGGTTGGGCAAGTTCGCAATTCATAACTACAAAAGCTGCGTGAAAAAGTGACAAAAAAGGCACATCGCGTGTGTGTGTGTGTGTGTGTGTGTGTGTGTTTGCGTGTGCGTGCGTGCGTGCGCGCGCGCCTTTGTCGTTTTTTTCGGTCGCTTGTTCCCGCACTTTTTGCTGGTCGTTGATGAACGAAAGCACTTGGCTTTGCGATCATTCGTTAAAACGCAGTAACGCGCGAGCACAGTGGCAGACGTCCGCGGAACGAAAAGCGGAGATGCAGTGAACCATTGCCTATCATAGTATACCCTCGATGCTAGACGCTTTGCTTGCTACCTTGTTAATCATTGGCACACACTTCTTTTTTTCCCATGTCATTTCATCGACTTTCATATTCCCTCCTTGCCCTCAAAAGTTCCAAGTAAGTTAAATTTGTACCATTGCCATTCTACCCCCTCTATAAGGGAAACTTCTTGGCAAAGAAAATGCGCAGCCAAGAGAAAGCTTTTGAAATTCAGCCCCAGGCTTCTTAGAGATTGTCATGTACGCTTTTTCACATTATTGCTGCGACGCGATGAAAGTAGCTTGACGAGTGCTTTGAACGTGATGTATCGGCCTAAATATTTTCGTACCACTGTGCATTGTTTTCATTATTCTGTTATCGCGAAGGTTTTGAGGATATTTGTTCGGGAGGGTTACAGCCGTGTTCACACAATTGCACAGTTCGCCAACAATTGTGCATATTCACGTAGTGAGGCCTCGCTTCTTTGCTAAGGCTGTCCGCCTTCGGCCTGATGAACCTTCCACAAGATGTATAGCTTGAGTTTCAGTTTCAATTTCAGTTCATTGAGCATAATTGGGTGGGGAGTTACATATAGAGAGAGGCATACAGAAAGAGGTCCCTTAGTGAAAACATTGCAATGGGACCACTTGTTATAAAATACACAAAGCAAAAATAAAACAAGAGCAAGATCGCGTCAAACCCCGCCGCGGTGGTCTAGTGGCTAAGGTACTCGGCTGCTGATCCGCATGGCGCGGGTTCGTATCCCGGCTGCGGCGGCTGCATTTCCGATGGAGGCGGAAATGTTGTAGGCCCGTGTGCTCAGATTTGGGTGCACGTTAAAGAACCCCAGGTGGTCGAAATTTCCGGAGCCCTCCACTACGGCGTCTCTCATAATCATGAAGTGGTTTTGGGACATTAAACCCCACATATCAATCAATCAAGATCGCGTCAAAGGAGCGTGAATATGCGTACAAAATAATAAAAGAGGCATTATGGTATGCAATAACATAGATAATATTTGAGACTGAAGTGCACAAAAAAGGGAATTAAAAAATTAAAGCTAATACAGTGAAAACGAAGCAATCGCTACGAATAAACACTAACAAATGTTTAGGAACAAAAATAAAATATTATAAATAAATAAACACATGAATATGTATGAAAAAAAGGCAACGACAGTAAGTACACTCAAGTCAGAAGTTTAAAGAAGGATTCAGATAAAGGGGAACGGAATGTTTAAAGGCTTTTAATGAGGGAACGGTTTCAGTCTCTAAAGGCAGAGTGTTCCATACCTTGATGGTGGAGCAGCTCGCTGCTTTTAGTCCGTAATTAGTGCGCGCCTTGGGCAATAAGTTATTGTTTTGAAAGGAGAAACGTGTATTACTTGAGGAAATAGTAATTTTATTGCCTACAATACATAAATGATCCGGATTATGCACCAGGCGGAAGGGAATTAAAGCTAAGGTAAACACGATCATATTTGCAATTGGAAGAATATTTAGTGAAGAGAATAGTGGAGCTGAATGGGCATGTTAATCACTGTGCGTCATTACGCGGATAGCCTGTTTTTGAATATGTGCCAGTTGGCTTATATAAATTTTATATGTGAGTCCCCAACATTCAAAACAGGCGTAGAAATGACTATGAAGGAAGGCGAAATACAGAGCAGATAGTGTAGGAAGTGCTAAAAACTGGCGGGCCCTCAGCAGAACACAAATACCATAGGCGGTTTTTCTTTTAATTAACTCGATATGGTGGTTGAAGTTCAAAAAACAATGAAGTTCTACACCGAGAAATGTGCATTCTTCAGAAGGAAATATTTCATGGTTATTAACATACACCGGGAGTGCGTTGTCTCGGTTTTTTTACCTAGAGCTGAAAATAACAACTTTTGTCTTATAATGAATTATAACGAGCTTGTTGTTAAGGCACGAATTAACGACGCTCTGAAGATCGCTGCTTACCCGTAAGGTTAGGGCAGAAATAGAGTCGCGAGCGCTAGATATGGTGGTGCCGTCTGCGTAAAGCAAGGATTCTGTGTGAGGGGATAGACAGTTTGTCAGGTCATTCATGTAAACAAGAAACAGAAGAGGACCTAATATTGATCCTTGTGGGACCCCTATAATGGTAGTTTTGGAGCCTGAGAGTACGCCTGAAATGGAAACAACTGGTGTACGATTCAGTAAGTAACTAGAAATGAAATCTTGTGGTGGACCAGTTATACCTTAGGAAGAGAGATTGTTTAAAAAATAGCAGGATTGATAGAATTAAAGGCTTGAGTGATTGATTGATATGTGGTGTTTAACGTCCCAAAACCACTATATGATTATCAGAGACGCCGTAGTGGAGGGCTCCGGAAATTTAGACCACCTGGGGTTCTTTAACGTGCGCCCAAATCTGAGCACACGAAAAAAAGGCTTGAGTGAAGTCAATGAAGACTGATCCAAGGAATTTTCCGCCATCAATTGTTTTTCTGATATTTTCAGTAAGAGCATCTAGTGCTAGATTGGCAGAAAGCCCTTGACGAAGCCCAAATGGATGGGGTGACAAGAGCTGAAATTTTTCGAGGTATTTTGTAATTGATTGATTGATATGTGGGGTTTAACGTCCCAAAACCACTATATATATATAAGAGGCGCCGTAGTGGAGGGCTCCGGAAATGCAGACCACCTGGGGTTCTTTAACGTGCACCCAAATCTGAGCACACGGGCTTACAACATTTCCGCCTCCATCGGAAATGCAGCCGCCGCAGCCGGGATTCGAACCCGCGCCCTGCGGGTCAGCAGCCGAGTACCTTAGCCACTAGACCACCACGACGGGGCGAGGTACTTTGTAAGGCGGGCGGAATATACTTTTTCAACAACCTTACTGAAAAAAAAGGAATATTAGCAATGAGCCAATAATTTTTTTATGAGTGACTTATCACCTTTCTTATGAATAGGCACTATCTTGCTTTTTTTGAGTTCAGAAGGAAAGATAGAGTGCTTAAAGATTAAGTTAACAATATGGGTGAATATAGGGGCGATTACATCAACAATGCCCTTTATGTACCTGGCAGATACGTTGTCAAGTCCAGCGCTAGTTGTTTTCATTGATTGATATGTGGGGTTTAACGTCCCAAAACCACCATATGATTATGAGAGACGCCGTAGTGGAGGGCTCCGGAAATTTTGACCACCTGGGGTTCTTTAACGTGCACCGAAATCTGAGCACACGGGCCTACAACATTTCCGCCTCCATCGGAAATGCAGCCGCCGCAGCCGGGATTCGAACCCGCGACCTGCCGCTAGTTGTTTTCAGACTTACAATAGTGTACCGAACTTCAGCTGGGCAGGTTGGAAAAAGATAAAAAGATAGCAATGGACGCCGTTAGTCGTTCAGACATGATTGGCCAGATTTTGCGCTGATACTGGAAAAGCACTGGCTGAAAGCATTAGCAATGGCATCGGAAGTTTGAAAGGTCTTTCCGTCATGACATATTTGAGTGACACAAGCTGAAGCTTTATTTTTAGTTAAAAAGGAGTCAAGTATACGCCGCTGCTTTCCCGTATTCCTACCAGCTTGTATAATTAAAATTTTATAGTAATCTTAATTTACTCTTTCATATGAGGTTTAATGTATTGCTGTACTTTTTGCAACGTAGCCTCAAACCATAGTATAAGGTTTGTCTTAAGTTTTCTGTTTAAATTATCTTTTTTTTTTATAAACAGGCGAGAAGTTCCGGTGTTAACCAAGAATTCTGGGGTGATGCGTGCTTTCTTCGGCACAAAACATTTGAGGTTGAAGAATTTATAGCATCAGAAATAAGGGTAGAAAATTCTCTATAAGCTGTCTCAGGGTCACTGCAAGAGGTAACGTGGGAACAGTTTATTGCGTCTATTGAATCAGTAAACTTTTTTTGTCAATGTTTTGCTTGGAGAAACGAGTATTTGTAAGAGTAGCCACGCGATGAAAGCGAAGTGCTTCAGGAAAGCGGTCTGTAATAGTGGCACGGATGAAAAAAAGCGTCAGGAGGGGTCAGAAGATTTGGTAAGGCGTGATCAATTAAAGTACCAGAAGTGTTATCCGCACAGCGAGTGGGTACGTTTAAAAGGGAGTCGAGACCATACCCAAGAAAGGTGTTTTTGTAATGACTGGAGCTTGACTGATCCATAATATTGATGTTGATATCACCCATGACGACTATATTTTTGTTTTTTTGCGTGAGTGAATGAAGCAAGGTGTCAAGAGCAGAGAAAAAGTTAGCCATGGAAGAGCTGGTGAACGGTATATGCAACCGAAAACTATTTTGCGTGAGTTGCAATGGAAATCAGGACTATCACATTCTATCCAAACTGCTTCACAATCGGGTACATCAAAAATCAAGTCTGTTCTACGTTTGTAGCTAACATTGTTAAATATGAATATCGCGGCGCCCTCGTGGCACGATGATGCTCGATGGTTGTACTCTGCGTTGTAGTTCGGAAAGCAAAACAAATTTTTATCAGAGTTGGTAAGCCAAGTCTCTGAAACACCGATTTCGGAAATGGAAAGCGTAAACTGCAATAAAAGGGCGTGAAAATCATCGAAATGTATACGGAGGCTGCGCGCATGAAAATGAATGATCGAAATATAGGTCTGAGGTGATAAAGAATGAAGGTTATCAGTATCAATGTAAGGCATGGCAACGTCAGAATATTAGATTAGCTTAGTTCGAGAATACACTTAGATGAGCTGCGTCTCGAATTCGGAATACGCGGTTGTCAGTTGTTTTGCGGGCCTTAATTTGACAATCATCCGTCCACAAAAATCGCTATTTTTTTCTTTTTTGAGGCAAAGGGCCATCGCGAAATTTTCTTGTTCTGTTGGGTCAGATGATCATATACATATACAGGCAACACATCATTTCCTGAAAAACCAAGATCGCTTGTCTGCAGCCGTGTTTTCCGTGCCTTACTGACGAATTGAGCTTTCTTTGATTGGGAACAAGAGCGTACTATTCGATTATTTGTATTCAAGTTCGAAGGTACGCGATGAACTATGTCAACGTCCAAGTCAAAAAGAAGGCATTGAATTTTATTACCGATGCTCTTAAGAATTGCTAGGCAACTTTCACCCTTAGTGAATGGAACTCCTTTGATTTCTACGTTATCTTTACGGGAATATTGTTCCATCTCAGCAATTCTTTTGTCTAATTCAGAGTTTCGAGCATTCAAATGTTTTCTTTTCAGCTAGCAAATGATTCTGTTTCGCTTGAGCTTTACTACTGTTTCACTGAGAAAATTCATACCAATTTTAATTTCGTCGATTTTTTTCTTCAACTTTTCTATTGTCTGGTCAGGGCCGGCATTCATCTCTGATTTAATGAGAAATAACATCCTCAACAAACAAACTAGTTTTACCCTGCAGCACATTTTCTAACACTTCTAAACGTTTTGCAAGTTATGCGCACGTTGGCATCACGAAGTTGTACAAAACTCTAGAAGCAGCAGCAGTAATGGCATAAAACAAGATAATGTAGAAAGAAGGTGGGAGTCGCACCTGTAGACAGAAAGCACTTTGGCAGGCCATTCGTAGCCGCACCTGCTGCTGCTAAAATGGCTGGCAGTGAGAACCTGCAGGGCTTTTTATCCAGGATTGCGGTACCACGAGCCGATGATCTGCGCAGGTTATAAGGATGTGCTGGCGAGAGCCAGCGTAAATCCTCACGCAGGCGCAGCCTTTGCGGATCCAAGATCAAGGGCACGGTGGTAGAAACCAAACAGCTGTCTTGATCGGTTTGCTGAATCAACCTGTAGGCATAAAGCACTTTAGTAGGCCATTCGAACCCACGCCTGCTTCTGCTAAACTGGCTGGCAGAGAGAACCTGCAGGGCTTTTTATCCAGGAACCCGGTACCACGAGCCGATGGTCTGCGCAGGTTATAAGGATGTGCTGGCGAGAGCCACCGGAAATACTCAACAGGCGCAGTCTTTGCGAATCCAAGATCAAGGACACGGTGGTAGAAACCAAACAGCTGTCTTGATCGGTTTGCTGAGTCAACCTGTAAGCAGAAAGCACTTTAGTAGGCCATTCGTGGCCGTACCTGCTACTGCTGAACTGGCTGGCAGGGAAAACTTGCAGGGCTTTTTATCCAGGAGCCCGGTACCACGAACCGATGATCTGCGCAGGTTAATGATGTGCTGGTCAGAGCCAGCGGAAATCCTCACGCAGGCGCAGTCTTTGCGGATCTAAGATCAAGGGCACGGTGGTAGAAACCAAACAGCTGTCTTAATCGGTTTGCTGAATCAACCTGTAGACAGAAAGCGCTTTAGTAGGCCATTCGTAGCCGCACCTGCTGCTGCTAAACGCCGCGGGAGAAGCGCGTATTCTGCATCGCCGCAGTAGACACGCATAAACACAGTGTACCGATATCAGCACGCGTAAGCGCGTTACAAAATAAAAAAGAGCGTGACTGCAACGCCACAGGTAATCTATACGTGAAGGCCTACGAAGGTGTAATAGATCCTCGGAAATTCACACGCACAGTTTCGACAATTACGGCGTGTCGCTGACGGCTCATTCCTGGTTTATTAGGATGGCGCACTGCGCCTGCGCACATTTCGGTTTCCACTCCCGCGCATTCTGGTCACGTTGTCGGCGACACCATGGGCAGCTTTTGTTTGTACCTACACGGTGGCGCACACACGTGCGCATTAAACGTCGCGGGGTGAAAGTTGGTTCGCAGCAACCGTAACAATGCCGAAGAAGGGTTCAGCCTGGACCTAGAATTATTTTGTATTTATCTGAAATGTGTACCAGCTGTAATTTTATCACCGTGGTTTCATTGCATTTTCTCCCACCACTGAATGAAGGGCATGAGGTGTTTTATTTCTCTAATACGAAATACCTCAAGATACACTGTAGCTTCCTAGGAGGCGTTTGCTGTATACCGACGTACGTCAAACAATAAAGGAGGTGGGCCAACCACAATGATATTGTTTTTTAAGTTCGGCGCACCTGCGTGCCATCTGGCCTCTGTATAACGACGGGATAAGGTCCGTAGACAGGCTCTGGAGGATGCGACAACGGGCTTTCACTGAACATGAAGTAGTGTGAGTTGCCGCCCACCACTATGTCCACCAGGGGTACTTCAAAAGCGATGCGCTTATCTTCATCCAGGCCCGAGTGTCCCAGCGCGATGATTATGTGCACGCCCTGCTTCTTGAGGCGCTGGGCTTCTCGCCGAACACACTCCAAGTCATTCGTAAACTGCGTGTGTCCTGCGTGACATCCGAAAATGATACACGAAGCCACTATTAGTGAAAATCTGAGCTATGCAACAGGGGCCTAGCCAGAGGATGGCACACCGGACCCGTGCACACGCGAAATATTTTTTTCAGTGTAAAATAGAGAGCTAAAACTGACTATTTCAAGCGGGTTCCTCCACCAAAATCAAGGTGGCACTCCCATCCCCCATCCCGAAAAATTGCTGGCGACGCCCCTTTTATGAATGAAACTCATAAAAACACGATGTACACCTCTGCATAAGGTTGATGAATAAACAAATAAAGCAATCATGCATGTGTGATGCTGGAGACAATATATTTTCTTCGTTTCTATTTTGGCTGCCTTCTAGCCTTGTTATATTGACTTGGTCACTTGAAAATTATGAAAACCTGTTTTAAAGTGCAGTCTGTATAGTTTACATATGAAGATTAAAAACGAGGCGAATTTACACAGCTTGTTTTTTCACTTGTGACTTATTTGGCGATATCAATCTATTACTAACAAAAACTTAGCCATGGTGATTGAAGTTTACACGCGCACGTGAACAAGCAGTGAGGTTTCATAAATATACACTGAAAACTTCTGTTGACCTGTAGTACACATAGACTAATGAAGCAACTGTGAGCTTCTTGCATTTCCCTCTTTTACGTAGTGATTTTCATAGGTTTGCGCATGGTTACAGGTATAGAAAACACATAGATATTTGATTAAAAGTAACTGTTCACGTGCTCTTTAGTTGATACACAGGTAATATGAGAGTTGTTAAAAGACATTTCATTCTTGTAGACTTGCAGAAATTACTTGATTTGTACTTGGAGAAGAGACAGGTCATAAAAATGCAACCTAAGACTGACTATGAGTCGTGTGAAATATAATTGTTTGTAGTTTTCCTTTTCATATTTTTTCTGATGCACTAAGGGAGCATGCGATAACATTGATCCGTGTCCAAGGCCTGCTATTGATGGCTCCTCAAAGAGAGAACAATCGCGAAGCTGTCATTCCGTCCACAGAATGAGCGTGCAAGGACGCCTACTGGGTGTCGCTCGGCCAGCAACTGCCAACAGGGATCGCAGGAGCACGCTTGGGTGAACCGGTACATGCATCAACTGCACAGCCACACGCCAAGGGCGTAGCAGAAGGGGTGGGTTTAAATATCCCTAAATATAACAATTTTGCTCACGTACGCATACAAAAGCACGCACGTACATCAAAAATATGGTTGAACAACCCTCCTACCTCCAACGAAAAATTTTCCCCTACGCCGCTGGCCCAAGCGCAAGGCTCACGCACGTGCAGCGCTTTCGCCGCTTCGCAATACGATAACGGACTGCAACAAACCCCTCTAACAGTTGCTGTACTCGCTTGAACCTTGAACCCAAGGTGGTCAAAATACCTTGAGCACTCCGTTACAGCGTCTCTCATATTCATATAGTAATTTTGGGTCATTAAATTCTACATATCAATAAATCAATCGCTTGAACCTGCGTTTCGTAGAGTTGTACGAGATCGGATCCAAAACAATCAGATACAAAAGATTGTTTCTGTAACGTTTGCATTTGCTGCTATCCCATTTCATGCTTCAACCTTGCAGCGAAACAGATTTTTTATGGCCACCTTGAGTAGAAGTTTCTTGTTTAGCAAAAAAATAGACGTCACTTTTAAGCGCTAGTATATATATATATATATATATATATATATATATATATATATATATATATATATATACGAAAAATAAGTATACACCTCTAAAAAACTATTTATTGGTGACGTTTCGATCGGAGACCGATCTTGTTCAGACGGTCTGATGAAGATCGGTCTCCGATCGCAACGTCAACAATAAACAGGGGTTGAGAGGCGTATACTTATTTTTCCTAAATTCTACGGCAACCGACCCCAGTCTGTTTGTAATCTACGTATATATATAAATACATATACATATATATATATATATATATATAAATATATATATATATATATATATATATATATATATATATATATATATATATATATAGTAAAATATATATAATGCTACCATACCCGGATAAGATTTGAAGGCAGTCTGTGGGTTTAGGTATCCAATTATTCCCACGCTGATAGTTCCATTGTGAAACTTGAGCACTCTCGAAGGCTGGGTAGAATTATTTTCTATGGAAGGCTCGCGGCGCACATCCACGTTGCATAGGACCACAGGCACTCCTTGACTCCTCATGGCATCCAGGTAGATGCGCAGGTCAGCCGTTCCCCTGTCGAATTCGTGCACTCCCAAGCCCTGTGAAGTACCGGGTGAACCATGTGTAACGAGAAGGGCCAGTGCTGGGTGCAATCAAACCCTGTACTTTAATCACTCACGTTGAGTGAATGGCAGTCGTGCAATACTCGTATACAGAATACTTTCACAGAAGTCACAAGGCGCTCTCGCGTGAACATTAGAGTGCGCAGATCCCACGTACTTGGGAATCAACGTTATGCGAAGCTTGCGGAGGGAAGGATATCATGTTGCATTTTTTTGTTGAGCGACAAGTCATGAAGCGACGCTAATTATATCTAAAAATTTTGCATGAACAGACATATGTTGAAGAGTTGCAGATGTTTATATAACTAGTTCATTGAACTTAGCACGATGCCTTCTGGAACATACGTATTAGCAACGCCAGAAGCTGATATGAAGCGCTGATATGAAGCGCTGATACTCGCGAGTATACTGGCCCTGCACAGTGCTGCATAAATTAACTTCAGCGTATGGCAACTTACCACAATTGACGTCAACCCGACGTGACGGCTGTATCAAAGGAGCACATATGCAATGTTTATAAAATTTGGTAGGCTGCACTGCAATCACTATAGACATTTTACAAAGATTAGGGCCTATTTGAAAAGTAGTTCCTATACCTGGCGTAGCTCTGTGGTAAAATGCTTCATTGCCACGCAGAATGCTTAGATTGGATTGCAGCTGGGACCCTCACACTTAGTCTTTGCATTCATCGAATCGACGCTACCAATGTCAGGCATTTGTTGACGTTTGCGCTTTAAAAATGCCCTTGTATGTTATTGTCGTTGCTGGGTGGATACTAGGTGTCAATCACCTGTGGCACATACCCAAATACCATCGGCACGTGCCCACACGTGGTTATGCGCCACTGTCTGGCGGGACGTGTTTGGCGACGTACGCGACGGGATTGTCACATCATTCATGTCTTAAAGGCTGTATGACGCCTCCCTGCTCACCAGCGCGGGCGTTTGTGAAGCCACCGAAATGTCCCTTTGGTGTCCCGGAAGCCGACGTCTTCTGGGTGTTTTAGTCATGTAATTGATATAATATATGTAGGCAGTTGTCGTGAATTTAAATTTCGTGTTTTATTTTTATAGTATAACTTTTTTGTGGCAGACCAACGCCACACGAGAAGTGACAGACGCTGTAGCGACGCCGTTTGACTACGGCACAGTGCTGTTACGTACAATAAGGAGCATTAATGTGCATGCGCCTTCGTATTTTAGGGCGGTGTCAGCCTTTGAACCACCATTTGTCATCACCCACTAAAACACAATGTTGCAAGTGCCATTTTCCATGGAAACAAAAGCCGTGTTGGTTCTCGCGGCCAGGCGTTTCTGCTCCGCCGCACAGCACCAACTGCGTGTTGCCGCGAGTGTGCAAGCTGTGGTATGAGCTGCGTTTACCTACACCTACAAGAGCTTAGGAATGTAAATACCGGGGTGCTGCGTGCTACAATTGAAAACCATCTGGAGACTGTCTGGCTCCGCGACTTGCTCTAGGCAACGGAAACGCTAGATTACACAAGTGAAGCGAGATTGCTTATAGCCGACCACTTCTCCCCGTGTTTGTGAGGGGAGTACCCGTCGTGTTGCGAGTGGGTTATATCGCCGTTTATTTCGTGAAATAGCCGGATTAGTCATTCGACGAAAAGAAGTTTGAGCAAAGTAAACACGACAATTTGCAATACAAGAATTGGATCAGACTCCGTTCGGCTACACCGGGTTAAGCGAGAGAAAGCTGGTGAACTTGAGTATGTTTGTTTATCAGCGTAGTCGAAGCGCAGTTCACCAATAGACTAAATTAACTAGTCAAACGTGTGACCTTGCATGCATCCACTATCCGCGTTTCATCGGTTTCCAAAGTCGTCACCACACTCGTCGCGGAAAACGCCAGGCCCATAAAGCACCAACAGGCGCTCGTGTCTTCCTTTGCTGGCAGACGTTCGTCACAAAGATGCTTTCGTATCGTGAACTCAGTATTCATTTGATGCTTCCGGAGAAAATGTGTATGGACTCCGTATACCTGGTCAGCGCCGTGTATGACTTTTCGCCTTATTGTTTTATTGTAGGCCCACTGTGGGGACACAAGCTTCCAGCAAAGGAGGCAGGATGGTTTGAAGAAATTAAGGCGAGACGCTCTTTGATGTTGTTTGCAATATTATCTGACCCAGCCAATATTGATTTGCCCCTCGTTGTTCTCCTCTGCTTTTCTTCTAGCCTTATATTTGGCAGTTTGTGTGAGGGAGGGGGGTTGGTGTAATATGTTGGAGTGTCGTACTATTTTCTGCCAATGCTTACAGGTTGTAAGGTATTTAGAGAGTCCATTCTACAGATTCGTTTGCAAGAACTGAACTTGCTGCAGGAAAATCAATTACGGACAAAAGCGATGTTTACGGTATGGGAAACAGGCTTGCGTATATATATTGCCACGTACCATTTCCGAAGTTTTTGTTATCATCCCAAAACACCACACGATTCTCAGCGCAAACCGCGCCTGCAGTTTTCGAGAAGGATACGGACTGTAGCAGATCATTTCGATAAGATCACGCCCACTGTGCGAATGGTACAGATTGTTCTAGAACCTACGCCACCGCCAGCGATAACGCTAGAACATTCGACAGCAAGAGTATAAATGCCAACGCGCTTCGCCGCTTGTCAGTGGTTGATCGAAGGCCGACGCTCCGTTCGCCGCTATCAGTCCGAGACTGCCATCTGTGCAAGACTACTGCTGTAATTGGACTTTCTATTTACCGGGCACAGGTTCGCCCAAATAAACTGTTAAATCCCAACACGAAGTCTCCTGTCTTCGGCCACGTCACGACCCAATGACATCTGGTGGAGGTGCTGCTTCGTTCATGTACCAGACGCCCCCGTCAAGCCGTGAACCTAGCCCACGTCGCGGAGAAGACACCGACGCCAACCAAGAGAAGTGAAGAAGCCGCCGACAGCAAGGTCTCCCACCGCAGTACGGGCTTCTACAAGACAAGGCGCGGAAGGCCATGGCCATGACCTCTACTGCAGCGACAATGACAACCGGAGCGTCCCAGCCCGCGATCGTCATTCATCATCCCAGGGAACCACCAACGTTTCATGGGCCATCGTTTGAAGACCCGGAAACCTGGCTAGAAACATACGACCGTGTGGCCGCCCTCAACCACTGGGACAACGAAGAAAAGCTTCATCGTGTGTATTTCTACCAGGAAGACACCGCAAGAGCCTGGCTAGAAAATCGTGAGTCCAAGCTCCGAACGTGGGATGTCTTCTGCGGCGCATTTCTGCAAACGTTCGCGAGCGTCGCTCGCAAAGAGAGGGCCGCTGCTCTACTAGAGATCCGGGTTCAGCTACCAAATGAGAAGGTTGGAATTTTCACAGAGGAGATGACCCGCCTATTTCGTCACGCTGACCCAGACATGCCTGAGGAGAAGAAAGTTCGTTTCCTCATGCGAGGGGTCAAACAGGAGCTCTTCGCAGGACTAATGAGGAATCCACCGAACACCGTCCAAGAATTTGTATCCAAGGCGACCACCATCGGAAAAACCCTTAACATGCGCACCAGACAGTATAATCGTCGCCTGACTCCAGAATGCGCTGCTTGTTAAACCAGTGACTCCGAAAACCTGCGTGAAACGATCCGAGCGATCGTGCGGGAAGAGCTGTGCAAACTCTTGCCTTCGGCGCACCCTCAAGTGGATTCGATCGCCGACATTGTGCGAGAAGAAGTTCGGCAATCACTTCGAATTCCTCAAACACCGCTGCCCGAGCCACAAACTATGAGCTACGCCGCTGCAGTGCGCCACAACGCTCCTCCCCGTTCACGCCAAAACGCCGCCCCGTCGCACTTTCGTCGCCAGACACCACCGCCGCCACCACCCCCACCGACGACCTACCGCTCACCAGCGGGCCAGCGCAGTGCGCCGAGGAAAACCGACGTTGGCACACCCCTGAACCCCGCCCATTGTGCTACCACTGCGGCGAGGCCGGGCACACTTACCGCCGTTGCCAGTACCGACAGATGGGACTGCATGGCTACGCCTTCGGTGCACCACGTCCGCAGCCAGGGGAACGGCCACGTGACATCGCCAACTACCTGACAGGAACTCAGTGGACACCACGAAGCCCTTCGCGTTTGCCGTCGACCAGCCGCCGCACGTCACCGCACCACCGGCAGTACTCTGGCCCAACGCGGGGCCGGTCTCTTAACCCGTATCCGGGAAACTAAGGGCAGCAACCGATGTAGGTGCAGTTGCTGAGCGACGAACTACCGAAGATCCTCCGATGACGACGACGCCGCAACAGAGCTTTCCGAACACAACGCCGACCAGGCAAAGCCCTGGCTGCAAAAGCTCACTTACCGGAGGTGGCCTGACGACGCAACATGGAAGCAGCGGAACAAGCCGACGCAGCCGTGACCCGACGCCGCGCCCTAACTGTAATGCGAGACGGCGAACTAGCGACATCGACGTTCTTATTGACGGCCACAGTGTGACCGCTCTCGTCGATACTGGAGCCGACTATTCTGTCATCAGTGGGTCGTTCGCCGCGAAGTTAAAGAAAGTTAGGACAGCTTATAAAGGCCCTGAAATCCGAACAGCCGGAGGTCATCTCGTAACGCCTGCAGGAATCTGCACAGCGAGAGTCACCATTAACGGCCTACTTATCCTACAGACTTCGTAGTCCTACAGCGTTGCTCGAGAGATGTCATCCTTGGCATGGACTTCTTATGCCTTCATGGTGCTGTCATCAACCTAAAAACAAAATCGATAACGTCATCCACAGAAGAAGCACTACCACAGCGCACACCCTCAGGACACTCTGCCTTGAATAATATGGAATAACAATTCACCATTCCGCCTCGCTCAAGCGTAAAACTTTCAGTCGGCGCTCCTAAATCACCTGACTTGGAAGGCGTCGTTGAAGGCAATCAGCATCTGTTGGTCACCCGAAATATTTGCGTCGCAAGAGGAATCGCAGAGCTGCGGGGAGGCAAAGCAACGATTATGCTCACGAATTACAGCAATGAGTACAAACATGTGAACAAAGGAACAACGGTCGCATACATCGAAGAAATTGTCGAAGCCCCCAGTGCTTTCGCCCTCGCCGATTTTGCGGAACCTGCTCAGAGGAACCAAACCCCTCCCATAGCTTTCGACGTCAATCCCAGACTTCCGAACGATAAGCGAGAACAGCTCAAGGCCCTGCTCCTGCAATACGAAGATTGCTTTTCGTCGTCATCGAAAATTCGGCAGACCCCAATAACGAAACATCGTATCATAACCGAAGAAAATGCCAGACCACTCCGTCAGAATCCGTACAGGGTTTCGACGCGAGAACGTGAGGCCATGAAGAGACAAGTTGATGAAATGCTGCGGAATGACATTATCCAGCCATCCAAAAGTCTGTGGGCATCCCCCGTGGTGTTAGTGAAGAAAAAGGATGGGACCCTACGTTTCTGCGTCGATTATCGCCGCCTCAACAAAATCACAAGAAAGGACGTGTACCTCTCCCACGAATAGACGACGCACTTGATTGGCTAAATAACGCCAAGTACTTTTCGTCAATCAACCTCAAGACTGGCTATTGGCAAGTCGAAGTCCACGAAAGAGACCGAGAGAAGACGGCGTTTATAACACCGGACGGCCTCTTCGAGTTTAAGGTGATGCCCTTCGGCCTTTGCTCAGCGCCTGCAACTTTTCAACGCGTTATGGATACAGTACTGGCAGGATTGAAGTGGCAGACTTGCCTTGTGTACTTGGACGACGTCGTCGTGTTTTCCTCGAGTTTCGACGAGCATCTTCGGCACTTGAAGCTGTACTTCAAGCCATCAAGACGTCCGGACTCACACTGAAGCCAGAAAAGTGCAGATTTGCGTATGAGAAGCTCTTGTTTCTGGCACACGTTATCAGCAAGTCTGGAGTTCGTCCCGATCCACGGAAAACAGCCGCCATCGCCGACTTCCCGCCGCCCACTGACAAGAAGGCCGTGCGCCGATTTCTGGGCCTGTGCGCCTATTATAAGTGGTTCGTGAAAAACCGCCCGCATCGCCGACCCTCTCAATAACCTTACCAAGGCCGACGTGGAGTTCAAGTAGGAAACGCCACAGGAACACGCTTTCCAGGAGCTTAAACATCGCCTCCAGATGCCTCCGTTAGTTGCCCATTTCGACAAATTCGCCGAGACAGAAATACATACTGACGCAAGCAGCGTAGGTCTTGGCGCCGTCCTTGTGCAGAGGGCTGACGGACTTGAAAGGGTTATTAGTTACGCCAGCCGATCGCTATCCAAAGCAGAAGCAAATTATTCCACAACAGAAAAGAAGTGCCTCGCCATCATCTGGGCTACGTCGAAATTTCACCCCTACCTCTACGTCAGGCCCTTTAAAGTTGTGAGCGACCACCACGCCTTGTGTTGGCTAGCCACCTTGAAGGACCCTTCAGGTCGCCTCGCACGATGGAGCCTGAGACTTCAAGAATATGACAATACTGTCATTTACAAGTCCGGCAAAAAACTCTCCGACGCCGACTGTCTCTCTCGTGCGCCTGTCGACCAACCGCTACCCGACGACCCGGATGACGAGTACTTCTTGGGAACGATAACTACCGACGACTTCGCTGAACGACAGTGGGCCAACCCGGAACTTAAGGCCCTAATACAATACCTCGAAGGCAGGACCGCCGAAGTCTCGAAGGTATTCAAGCGCGCACTTGCGTCGTTCTTTCTACGAAACGGTCTTCTACAAAAGAAAAACTTTTCACCGCTTCTAGCTAAATACCTCCTTGTGGTGCCTTCAGCTCTGCGACCAGAACTCCTGCAGGCCCTCCACGACGATCCGACGGCAGGGCACCTCGGTGTTTCTCGCACGCTCGCGAGGATACAAGAAAGGTACTACTGGCCACGTCTTACCGCCGACGTCACTCGTTATGTGAGGACATGCCGGGACTGTCAGCGACGCAAGACACCGCCGACAAGGCCAGCGGGACTTCTGCAGCCAATTGATCCACCTTGCCGACCTTTCCAGCAGATTGGTACGGACCTACTGGGGCCGTTCCCGACGTCGGCTTTCGGAAACAAGTGGATCGTGGTAGCTACCGACTACATCACCCGCTACGCCGAGACAAAAGCCCTGCCAAAAGGCAGTGAATCAGAGGTAGCTAAGTTCTTCGTCGAAAATATCGTCCTACGTCACGGCGCCCCGGAGGTTCTTATCACCGACAGAGGAACGGCATTCACTGCCGACCTAACTCAAGCGATCTTGGCATACAGCCAAACAACCACCGCCGGACGACAGCGTACCACCCACATACCAACGGCCTCACCGAGCGGCTTAACAAGACGATCGCCGACATGCTGTCAATGTACGTCGATGTCGAACACAAGACGTGGGACGCCATTCTTCCGTATGTGACCTTCGCATAAAACACGGCGGTGCAGGAGACGACGCAGATATCTCCATACAAATTGGTTTACGGAAGGAGCCCGGCAACGACGCTGGATGTCATGTTACCAAACGTCACCGACGCAAAAAACATCGATGTAATCGAGTACCTTCAACGCGCTGAAGTAGCCCGACAACTTGTGCGTCTCGGTATCAAGAATCAACAAACGACCGACAGCAACCCTTACAACCTTCGACGACGCTTCGTGGAATACCAGCCCGGTGAACGTGTTTGGGTGTGGACGCCGATACGCCGACGTGGACTAAGTTAAAAGCTTCTGCGACGGTACTTCGGACCGTACAGGGTGGTTCGAAGTCTCGGCCTACTTGATTACGAGGTTGTCCCCGACGGAATAACGAACTCTCAACGACGCCGATCCCGACCTGAAGTCGTACATGTCGCGCGCCTCAAGCCGTTTCATGCACGTTAACAAACTGAAACAGTGTTTTTTTGCATTATTGTTGTATCGTAATTTATTCGTTGTACTTTCTTGCATTGTTATTGTACCTTCATCTTTAGTTAACGCATCCCCGCAGGGGCGCCTGTTAAAGCAGGCGTTTCGTGTGTAGCGACACCACGGACCCGAGCTAACGGGGGAGTTTCTACTCCCTCCCACGCCTAGCTGTGCGTGGCTTTGCCGTGTCCGGGGAAAAGGGGATCCTGGGGGTTGAGCCGACGCTGGGTGATTGGACCTTTAAGGCCCCCTGGCAGAGGCAACACACCCCTTTGGCCCCGGCTTCACGTAGACGGCACCCCTGGGCTGACCCACCCAGGGGAAATCGGCAGTCGCCTTTTCCTATCTCTCTCTGCCTACATCTTCGTTTTTATCTCTCACTATCTATCTCTCCTGTCTTCTACTCTCTTCTGTTTACTTCCAATTTTCCTGGCGGCAAGGGTTAACCCTGTGCAAATAGCCTACCTTGGTCTAGGCGCAATGGGTTATGGCAGTGTTGTACGGCTGACGTCTGCAAGCTTTCAGCACCTGTAAACTTGCAGCGTCCCCTTGTTGGGCTCCTTGGTGGGTGGCTGCCAACGCTGCTGAACAAAAATAAGACCGGCATGCATGGCGCATTCCCTCTACTATCTGATCGTACCGGTCTAAAGCGGGTACGCACCGACGACATAAATCTCTTCAACCAGCCAGCAGAAACCTTTCCCAATTTCCACGTCATTCACTGTGAAAAAACTGAAAAGCAAGCCAGGACCGTCTCTCCTTTCCTAAACTCTAGATGTCTTACCAATGGCACAGGATACAAGGTAACCAAAAATGGCTAGTGGAGACCTTCTCCTCGAAATCCGTGACAAAGAACAATTTAAAAAGCTAGACCGTCTCTCAGATTTCGGTGGCATACCAATAACCGTAACACCTCATAGATCAATGAACACAACTCGCGGAGTGGTATCCGACATGGACTTACTTGACTTGACTGGGACTGAACTTTTGGAGGGGTGGAAGAGCCAAAATGTCACTAATGTACAGAGAATCATCATCAGAAGAGACAATAAGGAAACGCCGACAAAACACTTGATACTTACATTTGCATCCAGTAAACTACCGGAATCAATTCAAACAGGCTACACAAAGACATCTATCAGGCCGTACATACCAAACCCTCGTCGTTGCTTCCAATGCCAGAGGTATGGCCATGGCTCTAAAACCTGTCGTGGTCGCCAGACTTGTGCGCAATGTGGAGTCCTAGGCCACGTGTCTGAGAACTGCAAACAACCGCCACACTGTGTAAACTGCGAAGGAAACCATGCCGCATATTCACGCTCCTGCACATACTGGAATAAAGAAAAAGAAATAATTACGTTGAAGGTGAAGGAGAATATTACATTTAAGGAAGCACGGCGAAGAGTCGCTCCATTCTATGGACCTACATACGCTGATGCGGCGCGTCAGGGGGACCACCGCACCAGCCCTCGCCACCCCTCCGGCCAGCGCATACCGAGCCGGCGGTTGTGGCACCTGCCCCCAAGGCGGCTGTAGCCCAGGCTACACCGCCTACTCCCAAACAGAGACCGGAGACTCCAGAGTCTTCGGGTCTCAAGGCCTCCCCTCACCAGGCGAGGCCCAAAATCCGAACTAACAGCCCGCATGTGCGGGCATCCAGTGCCTCCGAGGAGGCAATAGATACGTCGGCACCCTTGGTGCCGAAAGAGCGGCGTGGCTCCTTGGAGCGCGCCAAGAAAACAAAAAAGCAAATAACAGGGCCTGGTGATGGCCCTGTTAAGTGAACTCAAACTCCCCGTCTAAACAGCCACTCGCTTTTCGTACACACAGCACTATTTCACATTCACCATGAACACTCAAATTATACAATGGAACGTCAGTGGCCTTCTCAGAAACCTTGACGACATCCAAGAACTCTTACATGAACACTCGCCAAAAGTGCTGTGTGTACAAGAAACACACCTTAATTTAAAACACACAAATTTTCTTCGTAAATACGTTATTTTCCGAAAAGACCGTGTTGATGCTATGACATCATCCGGAGGTGTTGCCGTCATAGTGAATCAAGGAATAGCATGCACACACTTACAACTCCAAACACCCCTTGAGGCAGTGGCTGTTCGAGCGGTTCTTTTTGATAAACTGATCACAATCTGCAGTATTTACATTCCTCCTAGCTATCAGCTGCAAAAACGCGATTTACACTCTCTAATTGATGAACTTCTGGAGCCCTAAGTTCTCCTTGGAGACTTTAATGCGCATAGCAGGTTATGGGGTGACTCTCGGTATGACGCGCGAGGTCGACTGATCGAACAGTTCCTTAACTCGTCGTGCGTGTGTCTCCTAAATCGAAAAGAACCAACCTATTATAACCTCGCTAATAACACCTACTCCTCCATAGACCTGAGCATAGTATCTCCATCTCTTGTGCCTCTACTCTAGTGGAAAGTCGTCAGTAATCTGTATGGAAGTGACCACTTCCCCGTAGTTTTGAGCACAACGATAGTAACTGAGTGTCCACCACGTGTTCCCAAGTGGCTCATAAACAGAGCCGACTGGAAACAGTTTCATACTATCGCTTGTCTAGGTTAGAATGACATCTGTACTTTGAACATTGATGTTGCTGTGAACTACTTCACAGCGTTTTTGATTGATGCTGCAACAAAATGCATCCCACAAACATATGGACACCCTGGAAAGCGATGTGTGCCATGGTGGAATTCTGAATGTCGAAACGCGCGTAAACTGCAAAACAGAGCTTGGAGGCTGCTTCGGAACTCACCGACAGCCGAAAATCTTGAAACCTTCAAGAAAATAAAGTCTCAAGGCAGGAGAACGCGTCGGCAGGCCAGAAGAGAAAGCTGGCAGAAGTTTTTATCAGGGGTTAATTCATACACACAGGAGGCTAAAGTTTGGAACATGGTTGGTAGGATAGCAGGAAAACAAGTACACACACTTCCACTCGTAAACACTCAGGGTGATACCTTGGAAGATCAGGCAAACTTTCTCGGTGCACACTTCGAACAGGTATCCAGCTCGTCCCACTATACTGACACTTTCCAAAAATACAGAACAAGAATAAAAAAGCAGAAACTCGAACACAAATCCACTAGATACGAGGCATATAACCAAGCTTTCAATCTAGCTGAGCTCCAAACATCTCTAAACTCCTGCAGTACTTCTGCCCCAAGTTCTGACCGTGTGATGTATGAACTGTTAAAAAACCTACCAAACGAAACCCGAAAAACCTTACTTTGTTTGCACAATGCTATTTGGTCTTCTGGCACAATTCCTACCTCCTGGAAAGAGGCTATTGTTATTCCTATTTTGAAAGAGGGCAAGGACCCTTCTTTACCCTCGAGTTATAGGCCTATAGCACTTACAAGCTGCTTGTGCAAAGTCTTCGAAAAAATGATAAACTGCCGACTTGTACATTTTTTGGAAACAAATAGTTTGCTCGACCCATTTCAGTGCGGGTTTCGAGAAAGTAGATCCACCACAGACCACCTTGTTCGTATCGAGGCACAGATCAGAGACGCGTTCGTCCATAAACAATATTTTCTCTCTGTGTTCCTCGATATGAAAAAGGCTTATGATACTACATGGCGTTACGGAATCCTAAGAGACCTGTCCCACCTTGGTGTGCGCGGAAGAATGTTTCATATAATCGAAAGTTACCTGTCAAACCGGACATTCCGTGTCCGTCTGGGCAGTGTGCTCTCCCAAACATTCGTCCAGGAAACAGGCGTGCCACAAGGAGGTGTGCTTAGTTGCACACTTTTTATTATTAAAATGAATTCTTTGCACTTGTCCATTTCCCGCAATATGTTCTATTGTACATAAGTCGACGACGTTCAGCTTGGCTTCAAGTGATGCAACTTGGCCATGTGTGAGCGGCAGGTTCAGCTGGGTTTAAATGAGATCTCCAAACGGGTAGATGAAAACGGATTTCGACTTAACCCACAAAAAAGCACGTGTCTCTTGTTCTCGCGAAAGAGAGGCATGCACTCGGAACCCGACATTAAACTGAACGGGCAACAACTGTCCGTCAAAGCCGAGCATAAATTCTTAGGCTTAATCTTGGACAACAAGTTGACCTTCGTACCCCACATAAAGTATTTAAAAACAAAATGTTTAAAAGCCATGAATGTTATAAAAGTGTTGTCACGTACTACGTGGGGTTGTGACAGGAAATGCCTCATGAACCTGTATAGAAGCCTTATTCGCACCCGCTTAGATTATGGGGCCATTGTTTATCAGTCAGCGACTCAAAGTGCTTTGAAGATGCTGGATCCCGTGCACCATTCGGGCATCCGCCTTTCTACGGGTGCTTTTCGCACCAGCCCCGTAGAAAGCCTTTACGTTGAGTCAAATGAGTGGTCGCTTCATCTGCAAAGAACCTACATGTCCTTTGTATATTTCCTAAAGGTGAAAGCAGACAAGAGGCACCCCTCATACTCTACTATTAATGACTTGTCGAGCTCCATTCTTTTTCAAAACAGGCCTTCAATGAGGCAGCCCCTCTCAGTTCGCCTGAAGGGTCTAGCTGAGGACACTGGAGTGTCACTCGAACACAGTTTAATGGCTCCTGTAGCATACCCGCCACCGTGGCAGTGGCAGACTATAGATTGCGATGTGTCTTTTTTAGAAGTTACTAAACATGCGCCTATTGCCCATATTCGAACATACTTCTTGGAACTTCAACACAAATACACACGTCCTGAGTTTTCTACAGATGCCTCTAAGTCTAACTCCTCTGTGTCCTACGCTGCTGTTGGCCCTTCCTTTTCGGATGCTTGCCCTCTACATCCAGGCACAAGTGTCTTCACAGCGGAAGCTTACGCGATACTTGTTGCAGCTAAACACATCAAACAATCACAAATACAAAAAGCAGTAATTTATACAGACTCCCTCAGTGTGGTAACGGCTCTGCACAGTCTTAAAAAACGAAAAAACCCTGTCCTCGTTTCACTTTACTCCATTTTATGCACCCTCTACACACTCAACAGACATGTTGTTGTGTGCTGGGTGCCAGGGCACCGTGAGATTCAAGGCAACGTGATGGCGGATCAGCTTGCTGCATCCGCCCACGAAAGCACCGCCATTACACCGACATCAATCCCGGCCCTTGATCTTAAGCCGTCTCTCAAACGAAAACTCAGGGACTACTGGCAGAGCAAGTGGGATACACACACACAAAACAAACTACACGTTATCAAGCCACACCTTGGCCATTGGCCACCAGTATCAAAATCACGTCTAACAGAGGTAACACTAACAAGACTCAGGATAGGACACATATACATGACACACACCCATCTTTTGTCCGGTGGTGATCCACCATTGTGTGATAAATGTGGTGAGGCATTAACAGTTCTTCACGTTTTAATTCAATGTAAACATTTAGACACTCTAAGAAGACAACACTTCCCACTATCCTACCGACAACATATACCTTTACACCCTGCAATGTTCGTCGGTAGGGAACCGCTTTTTAGTCACAAATCATTATTAGCGTTTTTAAAGAAAATTCATAATTTTCATATCATATACCCGGGCATACCGTAGCACGACCTCTCGAGAGAGGTTTTTGCTGCGGAGGCTACACAGGAAAGCACTTGCCTCACGGCCCTTGCACGCAAGGGTACTAACATGTGAGGTACTTGTGCTAATGCCATACATGTCCACCATCGTTTTTCATTATCACCAACTTTTGTCACCTATTCACACCACACACACCTTTCACGGCATGGTCATGATTTTATTACTTGTATGTTTTTACCCGCTTTACTGCGAGGAATTTTATGACCCTTATACAGCCGCTAATCACAACCATTGTCCACATTCCTGTCTCATGAACTGGCGCTCTTTGGCCATCAATTGGCCCTTGCGCCGAAAAAACACCATATATCATCATCATTAGTTAACGCATCGGGACGATGCCTTTTTTTTTCAGAGGGGGGCAATGCCACGTTCTATTTCCGAAGTTTTTGTTATCGTCCCAAAACACCACACGATTCTCAGCCCAAACCACGCCTGCACTTTTTGAGAAGGTTCCGGACTGTAGTAGATCATTTCGATAAGATCACGCCCACTGTGCGAACGGTACAGATTGTTCTGGAACCTACGCCACCACCAGCGATAACGCTAGAACATTCGACAGCAAGAGTATAAATGCCGACGCGCTTCGCCGCTTGCGAGTTGTTGATCGAAGGCTGACGCTCCGTTCGCCGCTATCAGTCCGAGACTGCTATCTGTGCAAGACTACTGCTGTAATTGGACTTTCCTTTTACCGGGCACAGGTTCGCCCAAATAAACAGTTAAATTTCAACACGAAGTCTCCTGTCTTCGGCCACGTCACGACCCCGTGACAATATGTGGTTTAAAGGAAACATCAATAGCTACCAGGTTGTTTGATCTGCCAATTTCGTCGTTGTGGGTACCATTAAATACTACTGCACGGTCTCGAGCCTTCCATTAGAAGGCCATTGAGGCGTCCGCAGCGATTACGTGAATTTGTTTCAAGAATGGCGTCCAAACATTGAAGTCCGTTCACAATGACACCTAGGTTCTCCCCCTCCCAAATATCGGCTCTCTAATTACCCTCACTTCGGCTATGCAGTAGGTCTACCCGGTGGGAGAAACGAACTGTTTTAACGGTATTTTATACAAACTCGAGTCACAAACACGTTTTTTTGATATACAAAACGGCGGCTAACTTCAGAAAACAACCCTTCAGCTTTCAGAAACTGCTATGTATAAAAAAACCACCTCCTTATTGTTAAAACCGACGCTGCCTTCACTGTAAATGAGTGACCGCTGAAAACCGACAAGGTGGGTCGTCATGTATAGCGGACATTTCAGCAAGTTGTTAGCAACCTTGATCAAAGTTGTTACATCCCTGCAACACGGAGAAGCGCGCACATAAAGTTTCCCTAATGCTACAAGCACTGGCTAGCCAGGTGAGAAAGAAAATTTGTCACAATACTTTTTTACAAAAAAAGGGGGAGAGATGCACTGCTAGCTAGGAGCGCAAAGGTTTGTCTTTTGTGCTTTATCAAAGAAAGAAAACAACGTTAAGAAGTTATCATTTCGAAAATGAGCCTTTGGAACCAAGGAGCTGAAACACAACTGCAAAGTGGTCCTTGCAAAGTCTGTTTCTTGGCGACGGCATCCAGTTTTTCCTCATTGTGTTACTGACCGACTTCTTGCAAATTTGAGGCCTCGAGTGTGAAAAACTGGTCATAAAAAGCACATTCAACGCACCTCAATAAAAAGTTGGCAGTCAATTTCTTTTATTCTCTTGCAGAATGCGTAAAAAGAAATATAATTTTGAAGTACTTATGCGTCAAATGTCTTCACCTTGTCAACTCCGGTCGATTCGTTAAGTGGAGACCTCTCTACAGGGCAGTATTTTATCAAAAAGAAGAGAAAGCTCTTGCGCCCGCCGCAGACGACTATTCATGGCGGTAGCTTTCGGGACACCAACGGCGTCGTCCGGTGGCTTCAGCCACGCACGCTCACTGCGCCATCTAGCTCCCCCTAATAGAGATCTGTGGCCTTGACCAGTGCGTCATATTCGTCATACCATCTTACACTGTCTTTCTAATTTCTGTCCACGTCAAGGTAAGGAGGTGACCACGAGAGCATCCAAGCGTAAGTGGCTAGATAGATAGATAGATAAATAGATAGATAGATAGATAGGTAGATAGATAGATAGATAGATAGATAGATATGTAGTGCCATCATCACCATCATCACTTCTTGATCACTGCAATGCGCCTCTCGCGCAGCTTGTGCTAGCTTGAGCTGCGCGAGGATAAGAACGAGCTTCTGGCCTGGCGGTTTGGACGCTGCAGCTGCCACCGCTCCGCTTCGGCAAATCGCCATGGATAATAAAGTGGCGAGAAAACAGGACGACCACATTGGCCGCGTCCCGTCTCCCTCTTTCGCTACATTGGTGATCCGGAGAACCCGCCCTTCGCCGAGCAGCCCACTGCCGTGCTTCCGCAACTGTGCCCTCCAGTTGCACCGTTTCACCCGGCCTACCCCAAGGCGCGATTTATGTGGCTCGATGTCATTCTCGCGGTCAGTGGCATCAAGGCACAGCGGATGGTGCACGATGCCCTGCTGGACGCCCTCCCGGTTGAGCTGCGTCAATTAGCGCCGAGCCGTCCTCCAGCCCGCGACCCTTCGACGACCTCTGCGCTATGGTGCTCGCCTGCTACGGTGAAACCTACCGCCCGCTTCCGGGGAGCCGCGAGTTCCAGGTTTCCCCTCCGCCCCAGCAAGCGGTACCAGATAGGTCGCAGCCCTACCTTGACAATGATTTCACCCCTCCGGCTACGACTCCTGCCCTAGATGCGGTCACAGGAACATTGAATTTTGCCCCCGAACATGATCACAAGGTAGAAGACGCTCTCGCTTCTCCTGACTTAAACACTGAGAGCTGCATTCCATTTATTACCCGGCTGCTGACCCGCAGGTCGTGGGGTCGAATCCCTGCTGCGGCCGCTGCATTTCCGATGGATGTGGAAATGTTGTAGGCCCGTGTGCTCAGATTTGGGTGCACGTTACAGAACCCTAGGTGGTCGAAATTTCCGGAGCCTTCCACCACGGCGTCTCTCATACATACGGTGATTTCGGGACGTTAAACCCCACAAATCAATCAAATCAATGCATTCAATGGTGTCCACGTACAAAGGTTCGTCACAAGTGCCTGCCACATGCACGATGTCCGTGACATCAACGGCGCGTGACACGTCAGTGCCACCAGACAACACGACGGCTAGCTTGCCGCACGCCTCGTAGTCTGGGCCTGAGATATTTTCACCCATTATTCGACTGCCGATCCCGGAGGTTCCACAGTCCACATTATCCAATGAACATCATCTTCTGTCAGCCTTGGCAATCTGCGCATGCTGCAAGCAGCCACCACCATCTACCTTGAAGTCTCCCGCAACTGAAGTTCCTGCCCGCGACATGCAACGGCGTAACTTCTGAGATGCTGCTACAATGACCAAGGACCAGATGACAGATTCGCCAACGGCAGAACAGCCACCACATTCCGTACCAACCGCGCAGGTGGACATCCACCAGGCTTCCCCGACGAGCACGGGTACACCAGCCAACTCTCCGGTAGAACCCATGCCTTCCGGATCTCATGAGCAACCTCCGGAGCGTTGGAAGGGTGACACCACAACGCAACAATGTACCTTGAGTTCAGACATGACCCTCATCACGACCCAGGCGACTACCGCCTTTGCGCGGTGCATTGGCAGACCGGTCACAGTGGTCCTACCTGCCTCCCGTGACTTCCGTACGCTATTTCGACCACGCCGTTTCAACGCCCGTCGACTTGCTCACCTGCACCGGCATGTCAGTCACACTGCGACGCTCAGGTTGGTGTTCCATCGATGGCTACGCCCACGCCAGACCTGTCAGCCAACTGCTCCTTGTCAACAGCCATGTCGGCTCCATGTGCGCTGTTGAGCACATGGAGCCGACATGACGCCGCCACGTCTTTTACATTTCAGTACTTGGTCATCCAGGTTCCGCTTCAATGCATAGCACCATCTCGCCACCATAACCGGCTCGGCCTTTTCGGCGCCCTTTCACGGCACCACCTGTGGGCATCTTTGTCAGCCGCGCACGCTCGAAGCACCAGGTGCACTCTAAAGTGATCCCGCAATGTCATCGTGGGACGCACGTGTTTATGACCACAGCGACCCGGCGCTTCCTTCTTTGTCCCTTGCGCTTCTTCCAGAGTCGCCCACCGGAGATCCGCTACTTACCAATGGCTTATCAACGTTGACAACGTGGACTTCCCAAATGAACACTTTATGGATTGTCTTTCATGTATGTAGCATTTGTCGCTCTCTTTCTTTTTCTCATATGCCTTCAAATCGCGCAAAGCACTAGGGGCGAGCTCTGCAGTGACATTATCCCGATCATCATTTCTTGATCACTGCGCCGTGCCTCTCGTGCAGCTGATGCTAGCTCGAGCTGTGCAAAAATTGAAACGAGCTTTTGACCCGGCAGTTTGGACGCTGCAGCTGCCCCCGCTCCGCTTCGGCCAATTCCCTTGGAAAATAAAGTGGCGAGAGAACGACACGACCACGTTGGCCGCCATCATGTCTTCCTCTCTTGCAAAAGATAGATAGATAGATAGATAGATAGATAGATAGATAGATAGATAGATAGATAGATAGATAGATTCAAAGTGTCTGAAGTTCTCTAAGAAATGCTTGGCATTTAGCAGAACAGGGAGAAAGACCGGTGCAGTTTGACCTAACTGCTACGAACCATTTCTCGGATCCGTGGTAGCTCAGTGAAATATTTAGCTCCTTTCCCGCTACCCACAATGAACTGATGCACTCTGCTACAATCCACTCTACATTGCCAGGCCGTCACCAGAGTTGTGGATTAACGAAGCCGATCGCGTTAGCAAATGACGACGTCGTGCCTGGAACACCGATGAGGCGCGAGTGTCACTAGTGCCGTTATTTATGGAGTTAATCATAAGGCTAATTCCAGGAGCCGATTTATCGGCCCCCCGTACTGTACCACGAAAGCGCGGACAACTTAAAAGTGGTCATATTTGGCGCACCAGCAGACGCCGGTTGTCAAGTAAGAGCCGAGAGTTGATAAACAAAACAAAATTATATTCTCAAGTATTGCAGATCAAACGATCCACAAACATGCACACTCGGCAATAGTTCTGTACAATGTTTTCCTTGACATTAATGGCGCCTACGACAATGTCTTACATTATGCCATACTTGATGTGCTTGAGAATCTAGAAATCGGCGGACGAATGTATGCATGGATTGTGAAATACCTTAGCGACCGTACCCTGTATATGTCAACAAGCGATAGAGATGCAGACTATTATAACATTCACCGTTGTGTTCCCCAAGGGAGTGTTCTCAGTCCGACACTTTTTAACATTACCTTGATTGGACTTGCTACTGAACTTCCTGACAGGGTGAAGGTGAGCACATATGCAACGACATCTGCATCTGGGCTTTTGGAGCTACGCGCCCCCAACTGCGTGCTCGACTGCAACGTGCAGTGACCATCACAGCAAGGTACCTACGTCGTGAGGGTCTCGCATTGTCAACTCAAAAAGGCACAGTGCTTGCATTTACACGAAAAGAAATCACAAGATACCCACTAACTTTGAATGGAACAGAAATTCGTGCTGTTGCGCAACACAAATTCCTGGGTGTTATCCTCGACCGGAATCTATTGTGGTCAAAACACGTCACAGCCTTGAAGTAAAAGCTCAAGAGTTTTGTCCACGCTCTTCGGGTCATGGCCGGAGCCCGATGGGGCCCTTTGGAGGCAGCTGTCCTGACACTGTACCAATATTTATTCGTAGGGTACTTACGATACAGCATGCCCGTGCTTTCAAGCATGAAGCCCAGTTGTGCGAGCACGCTAGAAAGCATATAAGCTCAAGGGTTGCGCACATGTTTGGGCTTACCTCAATGCACATCAACCAAGGGAACTCTCGCCGAAGCTCGCGCTTGTCCAATCAAAGTATACGGGCTTTGCGAGCCTCTTCGAGTCCACCTTCTCCTGTTGAGTCGACACATGCAACATCCCTTATCAAGGCTCCCTGCCATACACCGAGACTGCAGTTATTCAAGAGCTACGTTGCGCCTCGAGAACATCATACCACCAAGATTCTCCCCCCCACGTATTCCTGAGACACCTCCGTGGCTCCTGCCTAGACAACTTGTCATACTTAATATTCCTGGGATTATGAAGAAGTCCCTTGTATCATCGTTTCGCCTAAAGGAACTTACACTGCTGCACATTTATAACATGTAGGACGGTGTGGCGCCCGTATATACTGATGGATCTACCACGTCACATGCCTCCGCCGCAGCCTCTATCATCCAGCAGATGAAGATAGCTCGACGTTTCAAGATATATCACAAGACCACATCAACAGCCACGGAATTTGTTCCTATTCGGAAGGCAATACGTTTCATGTCGACAGAACCCGTTCGTAAATGGACGATACTGCGCGATGCCAAAGCTGCTTTCAAATCATCGATGGCTTCATGAGACAAGGTCCATATCATACTTTATCGATTCAAATTGCAGAGCTTCTTGGCATTGCTACAAAAAATGGGTGTCATGTAACATTTCAATGAATACTTGCTCATTGTGGCATAATGGGCAATGAAGAGGCAGACACTGAAGCTAAAAGAGCTTTTAATAGCGCCCGGAAATGTGCATCACATTTACCCGACAAGATCCTAATATCCTACTTCGACGCGTAATGGCAACTCCATCTTAGAGCATAGGCAGAAACCAGAACACCAGCACAAGCGGCTGTACAAATGGGACCCGGAAATAAAGTTCCTGAAGCCTCACAAGTTAAAGCAAAGCATATCATGCATAATTCACCACATTCACCTCGGTGTGGCTTACACGAGACGTTAAACTCATTTGATTGGCTGTAATGACACAGGTCCCAATTGTGGTCACTGTCGGTTGCGAAAAACGCTCGAACATATATTTTGCGACTGTCCAGCATATGCAAGCGAACATCAGCAACTGATATCTTCGATTGGCCGATACATTAGTCGACCATTAACCGATGAGGATGTGTGAGGTCTTTGTCCTGACGCCAGCAGCACACATGTGGTTATACGAGCCGTCATCGCTTTCTTAGAAGCCACTGGACTTGATGCACGTCTGTAGAGTTACCCAGCCTAATAAGAACAAGTCATCTCTCTACCTTACCATTGTAATTCATCACTCCTTCACTCCCCAGTCACCCTTCCCCAGTGTGGAGTATCAGGCCAGAGCAAACTATAGCTCGGGCCGACATCTCTACATTTCTGTAACTAAATTTTCTATCTCACTTCACCTATCGAGAAATGGACTACCCAATACAGCCAGCTTCACTCGAAACAACGGACACAAACAACAATACGCGCTACAATGCAAACACATGCACCAAACAACCAAGACACTTAAAGACTAAAGATTTCAAAAACTTATTCAGTCCAAAGTCCTTGAAACAAAGTGCGAAATATTCTTTCTTAGGAAAGACTGACTCAATATTCAGCGCTCTTGTCGATGCGCGTCCCCCGACGCTTCTCTTCCAGGAAAACCTTGCGTCTTCGAATGTCCGCTCTCCAAGCACCAAACTTCTTCGCAAGTAACACGTCGGCTTCCCGCGCGTTAGGATTGCAGGACGCGTCTTCGCTGTCTGGCAGTAGTCTCACACTATTCTTTTGCTAGTAGCATGAGGCTGCGCCCTTCAGGCGAAAACCCCCTTCCTTACCTGCTTTGCCACTGACGAGAAAAGCCTTCGGCGACACGGCGGAATGACCCTACGCACACTTACGGAAAACCTGCTTCATCTCCTGCCAACGCACACTGGCGTAAACTGTCTTCGTCTCCTGCTATGTCACTGAGGACAAAAGCCTTCGCCGACTGGGCGGAAAGACCCTACGCACATTGGCGCCAATTTCTTCTCCTGATCTCCCTGCGCCGCTGCTTGCCTAAATACCTTTCGCGCTAGATTCCAGAAAATTCTAATCGTTTCGTCGGCACTATGCGCAGTCAAGGCTGGGGAAATAGTGAGACGTCTCGAGGCCCTTTTGCGACTCATGACGCAACTCTACATCACCACGCCCCTTTTCTTCCAAATCTTTCCAGAGCTTGCTCGGCGGCTGATGTGAGCAGGTTGGTAGGTGAAGCAACGCTTCCGAGCAGGAGAGACGGCGTGCCCGGGGATTATTTGGAGGCTGGTTTTTTTTCTTCTGTAGGGGCAACCCCGAGGTGCCCCTCCGGGGATTATTTGGAGGCTGGTTTTTTTTCTTCTGTAGGGGCAACCCCGAGGTGCCCCTCTGGCGTCCGGCACCGTCACTGTAGCTTAACATTGCGGCGCACCTTCTGAGCGCTCATTTGTGAAAGTGCGCCCTAATTTAAGGATATTATCTCATATTATTCAAAACAGCAAACACGAGTGCGAACGGTCACCACACAATAAATGTCCGCAACACAGTCCGTCCCTCACGGCACGTCACATTCACAACAGAACACCTTTATCTTTTTACTTTGCATTTCAAATTCACAACACATAAACTATATTCACAGCTACATGAGTGCAACACTCCATGACACATTTCAAGCAGCTCAGACGTACAAATGGTTTGTGTTTACCACAATTGTACAATCATATCGATAACGTCACGTCATCGCAACAAACACTTTGACACTTGTGACACAAGATAACAACAAGAGTAACGCAATGTATTGCACTTAACATTCCCGATCTCTTGCAAATATAACCAATTCTCCTATCCTGTGCATTTAGTGCTGCGCTTGCGTCCCTGCTTGCGCTCCTCTCTCGATCCATCTTATTGCTCTTGTTTTTGCTTCGATGAGCCCTCTAAAACCTCGAAGTTTGAGGCGGTGTCTCAGCCAATGTTGACGCTTTTGACACCATTAACGGATCATAACGTTCCACCAAACTTGTCTGGATATTCACCAGCTTGTTGACGTCACGCCATTGGGCCTGGCTGGCCGACTCCATCACTTTTTCACTGTTGGTCAGTTAACATCGTTCCGCCGCAAGTCCAGCCACACGGCACGTTCTCTCGTTCAACACGATTATCTCCCAATTCACTGTCCTTTGTACCGGGGCTTCACGTTCAGCTCGGGTGAAATCCATCGCGGCATTTTCATCCAATGTACCTCGCGGTCTCTGTCGGCGAGGGCTCGGGTCTTCCCCCATACGTACTTGATCATTCGGTGCTCGCGCCCCGTCGATATTTTCAATGATTAGGCCGTACAGGGGGTTCGTCATACACAGGGCAGTAACCTTCCCGCTGAAGCATGGGGTTTCATACTCCATCTCAGCCTCAGGAAGCATCCGAACCGTACTGTCAATAAGGCAAACCGGTTTCGTTCTGCATGTTAACTCCCTTTCCGTTACCAAGTTTTTCCTCACAATAACAGGGGAACTTCCAGGGTTCCTTAACACTGTAATCTTCTTGCCCTCAGTTTTTCCGTGCAGCGTTGGCATTCCCTTCGTGACACAGGTTGGCCGTTTTTTCATTACAGCACCCAGATTGGAAAGTTTCTTTCTATTTTTCAACTCTACGGATCGGTCGGTGACGTCGTCAGCATAGGCATTTGTTGCCACCTGCACACAGGACACTTGGTGACTTTTACAAGCTCCGTTGCGACATGTGTCTGCCTTGTGCGCGGTCTGATCACATTGAAAAATTTTACAACCGTTGGGCTCGTAAAGTTGGTTCGACGGCTTTCAGTGCGATGGCTCACCCGGTTACCCAAAAAACATCACGGAACACTCTCCGGTGCACGCTTCTTTGTTCAAGTGCCGATTTCTTCGAATCTTTGGCACATTCCTTCTTGACCTTGGCCAAGTTTGTGCCACCTTGCGCTTTCAAGAATTGGTCGGCCAATTCAAGCATGCAATTCAAGCATTCAAGTGACTTATCTCTCCACTCTTTCAAGTACAGTGAGGGGCTTTTGTGGCAACTGGTAAGAAATCACTCTCTAATAAGCAGCTCTCTAAGCTCATCGTACTCCTGTATTGTCCCTGAAAGCTCAATCCGTCTGTAAAAAGAATGGCCAAGTCGGGCGGCGTACCGCATGGCCGTCTCACCATACGCTGGTTTTTTGGTCCGAAATCTGTCCCGGAACCTTCCACAGTATATCTAAACCGCTTCAGTAAAGCATCTTTTACCTTTGTATAGTTGCCTGCATCGGTCGGCATCAGGATCCTAAACACGCTTCGCCACTCAAGCGAGTACTCAAAGCAGTTGCCCATTGATTTTCCGGCGAATTCTGGCTCCTTGAAATCGTGTCAAATCGGTAAAGGTACGCGTCAAGGCCGTCCTTCTTTTCTTCAAATGCTACGAGTAGCTTGCTTTGGTTAAGCGGAAGCCATGATCTTCTCTTAAACATTGCCAAATGCACAAAAAATCTGCCTAAAGCAGTCTATCAAAACACTCACTGCACATTCGGTAACGAGAACCCTGAGCAACACACGTAAATTGCTGCTATGATAGCCCTATCAACGACTCGAGGCTCTCTCTCACTACTTTGGACACACTGTGCATCCCAAAGTTCCTGTCGCAGAAGCCAGAATGATTGTCACGGGTCCTGTAAATTAGGAAGGCAATCACGGGGCTAATTCAAAAGACTGATGTATTGGCCCCCCGAACTACACCACGAAAGCGCAGACAATTTAAAAGTAGTCCTATTTGGTGCACCAGCGGACACCGGCTGTGGTCTGAAGAACCAGTCAGAGCCGAAAGTTAATAAACAAAACAAAACTTTCTTTTCAAGTATGGCAGATGAAACGATACACAAACATGCACACCCGGTAATAGTTCAGTGCAATATTTCACCAATCATACGATGGACTACCCAACACAATCTGCTAGACTCGAAACAACAGACACAAGCAACAATACGCTCTAAATTGCAAACACTTGCATTAAACAACGAAGAAACTTAAAGACTAAAGAGTTCGAAAACCTATTCAGTCCACAGTCTTTGGAACAAAGTCGGAATGTTTCTTACCTAGGAAAGGCTCGCTCAACGTCCAGCGCTGTTGTCGATCCGTTGCCCCCGAAGTTTTTCTTAAAGGAAACCTCGTGTCTTCGATTGTCCGCTCTCCAAGCACCAAACTTCTTCGCCGGTAACACTTCGGCTTCCCACGCGTTGCGATTGCAGGACGCGTCTTCGCTCTCTCGGGGTAGTCTCACACTATTATTCGGCTGGTAGCACCAGCCTTTCCCCTTCAGGCAGAAACCCACGTCATCGCCCGCTTTGTCACTGACGACAACAGCTTTCGCCGACACGATGGAATGACCCTACACACACTTGCGCAAAACTTTCTCTATCAAAAACTTACGCAAAATTTCTCTACGCAAAACTTACGTAGTGTGCCTAGGCACACTACGTAAACTGTCATCTCCTGCTTTGTCACTGAGGACAAAAGTCTTCGCCAACACGGCGGAAAGACCCCTCGCAAACTAGTGCAAGCTCCCTTTTTCTCCTGATTTCCCTTCTCCGCTGATCGCTTAAATATATTTTGCGCTAGATTCCAGATAATTCTAATCGTTTCGTCGGCGCTATGCACAGCCAAGGCTGGGGAAAGAGCGAGACGTCTCGAGGACCGTCAGCGACTCGGCACGCCACTTTACATAACCACGCCTCTTTCTTTCGAGATCTTTCTAGGGCTTGCTCGGCGGCCGATGTCAAGAGTTTGGTCGGCGAAACAACATTTTCAAAGGGAGATATGGCGCGCCCGGGGAGTATTGGCATGCTTGTTTTTTTTCTTCCCTAGCGCCAACCCCGAGACAACCTTCTGGCACCCGGCCCTGTCTCTGTCACCAGGACTTGGCAGCGCGCCTTCTGAGCGCTCGTTTGTGACAGCGAGCCAGGGAAGTCGAACGCAAGTGTCGGCAGTGGAAGATCACTGACACCGACGAAGTGGGAGTTAAGAGCGCCAGTCGCGTTCGAGGATAGAGATGGCCCGCGGGTAACAGCGACGAGACGCAAGCCGAGGAATCCAAGCACAAGCGTTTTCAACGCATTCCTCCTCCCGTGTCCTGGCGTTTAAAACAGACGTTTACTGCAATAATTCCTATTTCGAGTTTCGCTTCAAACCGTTCTTCCAGCACCCGTGTCAACACCCGTTTCAACCGGGTCAGCACCACGCGCACCGCTGCTGTTTCGCTCCCTATTAAGGTTTCATTGCGGAAGATAGTCCATTTTAAATGGGAGGCATTTTAACGAACTTCTGCGAAATTGAGCGTATCTATCTATCTATCTATCTATCTATCTATCTATCTATCTATCTATCTATCTATCTATCTATCTATCTATCTAGCCACTTCGTTCGGGTGCTCTCTTGGTCACCACCTTAACTTGACCTGAACCAAACTTAGCATGGAAAGGTAAGATGACTTGATGATTATGACGCGCTCGTCAAAACACGAATATTGAAACATTCCCGTCGCCTACGTCGTCAAACTCTTCCCGCAATCAGTGACACAGTATGTGCCACTGATTTGCGCGTATGCACCACATGTGATTGACACTATCTACCAAGGACGAACGTGAACACACATGGGCAATTGTAACGCACTAGTGTTAAGAAATACCTGATACTGGTAGCGTCGACCAGAAGAATGCAAAGAACAAATGTCAGAGACTAAGCTTGAATCAAACTCAAGCATTCTGCATGGCAATGAAGCATTCTACCACAGAGCTCCGCCATGTCTCAGAAATATTTTTCAAATACCCGATAAACTTTGTGAAACGTCAGTAGTGGTTGCGGTGCTGCTTATCCAATTTATAAATATTACGTATGTACTCCTTTGGTACAGCGGTCCCGTTGGCTTAACGTCAATTTTGGTTAAATGTCATGCACTGTAGTGAGATTGGAGGAGGATTGAAAGAGGAGGGACTTTGCGCAGAGGTGGTGTTCACTGCGCAGAGGTGGTGTTCCAATGAAGTTCACTGTAGTGCTTTTATGTAGTAGTGTCAAGGACCAGCCTCATCGTGATCGTGAGCGCTTTATGTCAACGTCTTGTGTTACTAATGCTCCTGTTCCTGTTAGCATTCTGGCACAAGTGCAAACTGGTTATATAAAAATCTGCATCTCTTCAGCATATAAACGTGCGTGTGACCTTTGCACATGTACTTAGCGCCATTTCATGACGTGTCGCTCAATACCAAAAATTGCAACCCGCTCACCTTTTCTCCGCATGCTTCGCATAACGTCAAATCTCTAGGTAGTGGAATCGGCAAATTTTCATTTTTTTACAGACTACATGCTTTTTCAGTGTCAAGTGCTTTTTCAACTTGCTTTTTCAGTGTCAAGGGTATCTTTGGATGGATAGTGAATGTTTTCTAACGCGTGGCTTTAGTTTTGAAAGGAATTTCTCAATGCGCCACGAAGAAATGTGTGTTCTGCGAAAGTTTGAATATAATTGTTTACGATTCTAAAAGTCTCATATGTAACTCCGCACAGGTTGATCTTCAGTGAAAAACCAGGAGCTGCAGAAGTCTCTAGAAAAGACCAAGGGCTACATGCTTTGTTTACATGAACAGGAAAGCCACTGTACGGCATTGAAAACCCGTGTTCCTGCTCATTCATCACGGAGTCCTGCTATCATAAGCATGTTAGTTGAGTGAACAAGGCCTTAAACATGTCCACAAAAAAAGGAGGGTGGTTGGCCATTTTGTGGTCATCGTGTTTCTCGAAATATTCCGTAAGCGTGTTGGGCTTTGCGTTCTCAATCTGTTTCGTGTACATAGCAGAAAATAGTTACGAACTTTCAGGGGATTTCAAGTGCTGTATTGTAGTATAAACAGCTACGGATCCACGTATGAATAAATTTAATGAACATAGTTGCCTATTCTGATATACACTATAGATAACCTAAACCTTTGCACGTAATTTTCAGTGTATGCTCATCTCAGTTTTATGGAAGATACTGACAAACAAAATACAGAAGTAGACAATATTTCAATCACAATCATTTTAAATGTATCTCCTTGTTTTGAGAAGATCCCCTGTGTGTATTATCTTCTTGGAACTGAGGCTACTATATTCATTTTTGAAGTAATACTTCTTAAGCTGGTTCTGGATAAACCAGGCTTTGCACATAATAATATGCTTAGACAAGTCATGACTGCACTACTAAATTTTTGCCAAGTTTTTTTTTCTGCCCTTGTAGTGAACCTGTAAGCATTCAGTCCTGCAATGGCAGCTATAGGTTGTGGAATGGTGGTTGCGTGGCTTTCATTTGCATTTTTGCCCCTGTTAAACTTGCAAATTCGTCTCTCATTGTGCTCGAGCAGGGCATTGTTCTATGTACTTTCTTTTGTTGCAACATTAAATGAGCTGTACAGTGGTATGCCGCTGATACATTTTTAAGAGCTGTGAGAAATAAACATGAGAGCCAGGAAATGCAAGAGTAAAAAGGCTGCAAAATTATACAAAAGTTAGGCAGAAATTTTTTCAATTCTTACACAAAAAACGTGTTAGATTTTCTTCGGCCCATGCCTTAGTAACACAAAAGCGTCTTCGAAAACTTTGAGTCCCTGCAGTGTCACATCTTTGAATCAATTGAGTGGCACGCCCAGTTGAAAGCAAGCAATGAAAAAAATCACCCCTTCCTCATCAACTCCTAAGCTTCATCATTAGTACACGCACTGGTGTTCGCTCAGCCATACTCGAACGAAGGATATAACCACTAAGATCGAACCGACATTATTCACAGAAATGTAGCCATCGTATGGGATTCGTTTGCCACCAACTGTTGTAGGCATCAAACAAACAAATGCAACACTACAAGCACAAGCCATTTGACTGCAACCGTGACCATAAAGCGTACAAATCTAAACATGACGACGATGAATCCACACCATTGCGAAAGAGGAAACAAAGGTCAATCTCGAAGGCCTTACTTACGTAAGCACAAAAATTGTGTATCAAAATAACTTCATCGCAGATGTCATGTTATCATTACAATCGTGAAGACTACGCTTTCTTCACGGCAACCAAATGCTCGTAGCATTTCATCCGCTCATGTAGCTAGAATATCATGCCAGGCAAAGTGTCAATTATGACCGCTCAGTTTGGTGCTTGCTCGGTCGGCGTGAAATGTACTTCGTGGCTTATCATACAAGAATGGTTCTGGAATACACTTAATCCTGTGAGAGGTTTAATGAGAATGGCTGGAAATGACGCCACAGGTGGGAAATAGAGAGCATAACTGCCAGCTAAAATGGTTGCTTGGGCGAGTTGGTAAGACATCATTCACTTCAAACTGCGCCAAAAACGGAGGACGAGAAAATAAGCAGAAAGACATCGGCATTACTTACAACAAGATCTATTTTTTGAAAGCACCCATGATATACTCGATCAGTATCTGATAAATATATGAGGAATGACAAAACAAAGAAAACGGAATTCACCTAAGACTACGTAATTATCGTGATAGCGCGAATTGAGCATCACATGTGCCAGCGTTCTGAAGAAAATTTCTTTCTTTCTGGGATAGTGAAATTGAAGGTTTGCTGACGCATCAATTCCCAATTCTTGCCATTTCTGTGGCCTCACAAATTTTGCATATCATCTGATCCCAAAGACACTTAAAGACAGCACACTGCTGGAAGTCGAGAAAACAGCCGCAATCTCGGCAATGGCCCGCTGCTGTCGAAACCTCGTGAGCGTGCTGTTTCAACCGCTTTTCTAAAAACCGGCCAGTTTTGCCGATGTACAGTACTCACGAATTGAAACAGAACGCCTGTAACACGTGGCGGCTGGTGCATGTGCCGCCACTCGTGGGTGCTCGCGGAACCAGTGTGTTGCATTGTGGTATAGAGTGAGGGCGAGAACAGCTACGGAGCAGGCTTACTTTATCCGGTCGCTATATAGTCGGCCAGTAGTTCGCCACGTGCACACTGCCAGCCTGGCGCTGCAAAGCTGGCACGCTTTTGCATGCCTGCAGACTGAATTCAGTGGATGGTTCGAACAATTCACATCGTGGCGCAAGCGCGCGACCCTCCCAATTGGCGTTTTTTGACGATGGGCAGGTAGGCTGCTCAAGTAAGAAATTGGATACCGCTAAGATGTTGCGTCTCTAATGCATTGGTAAACATAAATGTCTGCACAAAAGCATATAAATTTTATCAAGCTTTTTCTCACGACACAAAACAAAAGCAGCATCCAAGGGCCTGTTTCCGTGTAGCATCTAAACGATGACTTGGTAATTTGTTGCTTCGCCTCGAGCAGCTAATAGTGCGTGCGGCTATTCTGCGTGGCAAGCATTTGTAGAGCTGTCGGCCAGAGAAGAACGAGCGAGCTTCTGCTTTTTTATTCAACAGTAGGCTGTAGTTTGCACTAACGACAATAATACATGATATTATTTCCATATTGCATGAAGGCAAGCCTGGCACTCATTTTCTTTTTTGCCGAAGCAGAAAGCAGGAGTAAACTTTCTATAATTTTATTCTCACATTTATCATGTGTACGAACGTCCGCAAGGTGCAATATCTAAATGAATTCTGTGTTTTACTTGCACAGCATGCCTACTACTTCACTTAAGCACGCAGAACGATAGGTTTATCTTCTGGCGTGTGCAGTAAAAGTGGTGCGCAACGGCGAGCTAGTGCGGTCGACATGCGAATGTGCATTGAGCCTTGCAGCGCCACACCGGCAGTGTACACATGGTGAACTACAGGCCAACAATTTGGCAACTGGAAGGAGTAATCCAGCTCCGTAGGTGTTCTCTCCCCCACTCCATTCCGCAATGCAACACATTGGTTCCACACGCACCCATGAACGACGGCACATGTACCGTCGGCCACACGCTCCGAGTGTCCTGTTTCAATCCGTGAGTACTGTACCTGTTACCGCAGTACAGGAAAAAAGAGCACCCTACCCCTTCAAATATTGGAACGAACTTGTTCCGGTGCTTGGTTTGGAAGGCTTGCACTTTCCTGGAGCGAGAATTCACAGCCTTGCTTATCCTAACCAGCTTTTTTTGACCTGAAACAACCAAGTTTGCGTCACAACTTCTGGCCGCGTCACAACTTCATCGAGATATGCTGCTTCTGCGCACAAATGTGCCACACTAAGTTTCCTGGAACATCCTAATAAAATCAATGTAGATTATGCCATGCTGCGCCAGAGTCCTACGTTTGACAGTGTGTATCATTGGAAATAGCATTGCTGGTCTAAGCATTTGCTTCTTTATTTCGAGGCCACCATTCTCACAGCCATACACCAAGGATTATTTTAATACCTGAACAGTGCTGGCACGCAATATGTGCTATACTGCATGCAGCCAGAAACCAGATGCAATATTTAACTGCCCAGAGCTGAAAATTCAGTGTGTTGAAGAAGTTGTGCGCAAGTGCACAACAGCCATAAAGCCGTTAAAATTTTTGAAACGGTGCTCTAATAGCGGAGTTAAATGCGTTTGATTATCAAAGCACAATAATCACTCGTTTCATTTTTCTTTTCACTACCCTCCATTGATACCTCTTCCGAAGCCGCTTTGCCCTCTTGCCGAGCACCTCTCCCAATCTTGCGCGGCATACATCATCGATGACATATTGCTCCAAACACTCTCTTGTTACAGTTGCCGCGACTCCGCCCTCTGTCAACTTTGTGCTTTTTGGCAAATCGCGTTGCTGTGCCAGGCGGTGCTTATACGAATAGTGTTGGTATGAACCCTGTCCTACGGTCCACAGTACCTGACTTGCGAGCACGTGCATACATGCGGGCATCACGACAAACGACGAGTGGCGTGGACAGCTTTTTGCAGGGTAACGGGAAGTCATAGGTGCTTGCTTGACCAATTGCAGCATATTTATTCTGCACGTCAGATTCAACTCTTTAATGGCACGTGCCAGCCCGAAAGGCATAGGGGGATTGTTTCTTGGACTTTGTGGAGCACAGGCGGCTTGTTGCGCTGCCACGTGGTAAATCTATGATCATGCAGCATTTTGCATATGATGCAGATGTTTACTTCAAACGTTTGAAAAAAAATATAGGAGGTAGTTTAGCGGTCCTTTAAATGAACCGGAGCGGTCGCCGGATTTTAAAATGAGGATTGCTTTATTTATTTGCTACTAATCAGGAACAATGAAGGGCGGCTAAGAAGAGTCTATAGCGAGACACAGCTGGGGTCTAAAGAATTTCTGTTACACCAATGCAAAGCGTAATTTACTAGAAACGGCCTATGTCGACGTGGGAGTTAATTTGTAAGCGTTTTAATTAGAATGGGTGGAGATAGGATGAAAGAACAAGAGGGATCAAAAAGCTTGTAGGCAAGCTAATAGAATTCGGAAATGCTTTCAACGCATGTAAAAATATAAAATGAATACAGCACATCAATAATATTGGCACGTGTTGTTTTTCAAAGCTCAAGATTGCAGACTGGGAGGACTTTAGCCATTTATTTGTGTCTTGAGTAGATGCTAGGTGGCGTTGCAAGTCGAAGGAGTCATTTTGTTGTGAGTTTCGCAGCAGAATTATGGTAAGCGAGGTGCAAAACAGGCTAATTAGATTCTTTGGGCTCAAGCGCTTCATTTCAATCGACTCCATCTTGTTCCGATGCCATTTTGTCTCCATTTCATTGACGCAATGTGGCCTCCACCCGTTCTATGCACCTTCGGTGGCTATTGTCATCTCTTGAATATGAAATTGCCTTGACCAATGTGTGACTCAATTTCATTCTTTTGTTTCATGTCTGCCCTGTTCTGGATAGAATGCTTACAAAATAGCCCCTCCAATTTATCGCACATCTAACTTGAAATGAAACGTTTTACTCTTTCTTTATATTTCAAATAAATAATGCTTGGCTGCTGTAGTAATCAACTTACGCTATATATAGCATTAACACACAAGTAAAATTTCTTAAACTTTTAGTTTTCTGTGCGTGAAAAAGAAAAATGATAAGCGTATCCATAAAGTGGGTGCTGATCAGCTGCTATTTTATTGAATACTTTTTGGGGGGCATGTGCTCGTAAACAGCACAGTAGGTGTAAAATAGTTGGGTTGATGGCGTCATTTTCGGGGCCTATTTGCACCTTACAATTTCACACCGTTTGCAGCAGGGCAGTTGTGTATCGCCTTCTGAACATTTAGGAAACCACCTTTGTGCGTAAACAGTGGGAGCGCAATCACAGTTAAGGGTAACAGATTTGCCAGAACAGCATTTTTTCAGTTTTGAACAGTGTTGACACACTTGAGATATCTATTAACATTTTACGGCATACAAAGGTGGATAAAAGATTTTTTATGAAGCAGGATCACCATTTGGAATAACATATTTGCTCTTCTCGGGGTGTAAAAAAATAATAACAGGGTAGGGTCACAGCATTCGGGTTGCCCTTATGAAATTGGCCGCCCCCTCTGAAAGAGCATATGAAATGCTTGAAAAATACATATAGTGAAGCAATACGTGTGCACACCACACGACCAAATGTTACCTCATTAAAGTGCGCAATAAACAAGCAACAATAAGCAACATGTTCGAGCACAACGTGTCCATTAGATGAGAATCGATGGCATGCAGAAGCTATGTGGCTAATATGTATTTGTTATCGCAATGTAATCGGCAAATCAATGCTGTAAACAGCAGCAGCAGCAAGCATCAATAGCTGTGATGCAGCTTTGAAGCTCGGGCACAAGGCCGGTTTGTCTGTGCCTGCATTCACACGGTACAAAAACGTTTCATTCTTGCATGGCTTGAAAGTACGTGCTGTGATGAGTGCTTATACTGTCCCACATCTGGATAGAACGAAGAATATAAACAGGCATTTAATTGTAAGCAGCAAAATGAGCAACAGATCTGGCCCTTCGCGTCAGCCACGAGGAAGTCAAATAACATAGAGGTTAATTTGATATGTGGGGTTTAACGTCCCAAAACCACTATATGATTATGAGAGACGTAGAGGTTAATTTACTGGTAAAATTTTTTAGCATCCCCGTTTCCTCACTCTGAGCAACATGGCACACGAAAATTTGTTGGCACTGCCGCTTTTATCTGCCACCACACGTTAATATGGACACTCCATGCCTCCATAGGTGGAGCGCACCCATCCTTCAACATTGAAAAAATGGGCTTGGTGTCTGCTAGATGGCAGCAGATTCTACACAAGGTCCCTACAACGCTGTCGGGTGTTTGAAAAACACATCAGTTTCCAATTATTTCTTTTTTTAGCCTAGCAAGTGTTGTCGTCCTGCCATGATAACAAGGAATTACTTTTTTCTCGTGCTGTTGACCTGTTGTTTGCATTCCAAGGCTTGTTTAGGGCAGTGTGTCGGATATCGCTTGGAAACCAGTGCTACTACAGAGTGGCAAGTTTCAAAATGTCTCGTAAGTGCTTTCTATTCATAGAAACCAGAAAAGCGTGTAATAAAGTAACGCTTACCTTAAGGGCTGAGCTCCTGGTAGTCACCTGCTCTTTAAAGCAGAGCATTTGTAGCGAACTAAAAGCACCTTAACCATATCTGTCTGTCAGTTGGTCTGTGTAGTATCTATCTGATCGATCGATTTAATCTAGCTTATTATGTTTGGGCGCTCTGTGATCGTCTCCCTAACTTGACACCTTGGGTCAGCAACTCACTTACGAGTTGACTTAGTCGAGACTCGGTTATACTCAAATTAAGCCATGTGCTTCAGTGAGTTAGAGTGAGTAATATTTTAGCGAGCTTGAGGCCGAGCGAGTCTGGTTTAAGAAAATTTTGGTGGGTCAGAATGAGCCCCAGGCGCGAAGTATGTACGAGTGAGTTTGAGTGAGCTGTAATTTTCTGCCAACTAATGTTTGACATGAACCAAAACTTGCAAGACAGGACAGAGTATGTTATAAAAGGGTTTGATTCAGCAATTCACTGACACTTGGTTTCTATAATATACAAGATGTTTATTTACACTACTTACAACTGGGTTAGAGAGCCAAGAATCTATGGTTGACTGTTTTCGAAAAGTCTCTTGTCACTGTCTTTTTGACCACTGATTCTCCCTGCACCGATCACTCTTGTCTTCTTCTATTGCTTGCTGAACTGTCCAGTGTACCAAGGGTCGGTCATGAAGTTTCCCTAACATATTGGGCGTGAGGCCCACCACTGGAGGCGCGAGTGCTGAAATCACTGTGACATGCAGTGTTGGATCACGTGATCTCGCCTCGGACTGGCAAAGGAAAACTGGCAGTTGCATGTGGGATTTTACCGTGACTTTGCAGTGTCTGCTTTTCCGAACAGTGTTGTTTGGCTCTGGCTTCATGTGTGCAGACCTCTGCAGACTACACAATCTGGAAAGACAGCAAAAAATACCGGCGGCATGCCACAGTGTGCTACATACGTGAGGGTAATGTCACGGTGGCTTGCTGTGCCACTGTCACCTCTCTTTTTTTGTTGTTGTTGTGGTTGTTATTCAACTAAAGGGTTAACATGAGCATTGACCATGAATGCTCGCACGAAAGCAAAACATTCAAGTTTCCGCACGGGAGCCACGCTCACAACTAAAAACGAATGTGCGAACGGTCCATATATCTATATTTCAAAATAGGGTGTAGGTGTGTATATCTGGGGGAAGTTGCTGTCATTGTCAATACACTCAAGAATGTGCCCCGTTGTTGTCCGAATGGTCAGAGAGTATAAATATAGCCTGGAAGTCCAATTCTTCTACCTTTATTGTGGGGATTTCACATTATTCCAGTGTATTTCGTTGTGAGTTGCTTCTGTGTGTCCGGCCAGCACGTTGGATGAAACCTTCTTTCTTACATCATACGTGTGCCGCTCCAGTTGGAGTTACTTCTCTCGGCAAGGTAACCTAACAGTGGCCTGTGCCACTCCCACCCTCCTCCCCGGCTCTTCTTCTCTATGTGTGTACTCGACCACACTGGCTTCTATGCAACAATAGCGTAGTCAGGATGTGGCACACCAAGCCCGTGCCTCTCCCCCCCCCCCCCAATATTTTCCTATGGTATATAGGGGTGCAGAAAATAACGGCCTACCACATCTGCTTGCCTAGCTGAGACCCATTTTATTCAAGGTAGCACCCCCTTCGAAAAAAATTTCTGGCAACGCCTCTGCCATGTGCGACCTCAGCTCACAGGGTTCTTTGGTTATAGATTACGTCTGTAGGATGGGCCCACAGCCACTGCCACTTCATCTCAATGCTGTTTTGATCTACAGGCGAAAACTTGGTAAGCTTCGAAAACTGATTCACCTTCCAAGAGCTGCCGTGAAATATCGCACAGTTTGTGAATAAATCTTAAAAAAACTGAACACTCCTTATTTTATTGAAAGCTCTGAGCCCCCTCCCTTTTCTTTTGTCTTGAAGTTGCGTCGTTCCGGCCATGGTCCTGGTGATGGAGATCTGCGGTACTGTCGCTAGGTTAACGGGTGGACGCCGTTGTTACTTTACCTGTTCGAATGTGCCTTCAAGGGAGAGCCAAAGCGATACCCAACCCCACGTTGAAAAAACAAACAAGGTGAGAAGTTGGGGAAGGAGAGGTGTAGTGATTAGAAAATTTCTTGGCTTGGGATTCTGACCCATGCAGGGAATCCTGATTAGGCCACTTTTGCCATTTTACACCAGTGCTTTGCGGAAAAGTGTAATAAGATTAGGAAGGGACTGTTATCTCTAGTCACGGGACACTGCACATAATGTTCCCTTACTCATGCGTTCATACGCTGCCTAATTACAAGTATCAGTGTAATCACTGATGTCTAAATATGCTACTGGAAATAATTTGGAGCAGTGTATGACATTTCTTCCCTCAAAAACAAACTAAATTGTGCACCAGTTTTTTTTTCCCACCTGTGCTTTTTGGTTTCAGGAATCTTGCAAATTTCAAGGTCACTAACTTGGCAGATCCATATTTAAATTCGCCGAGTCTATCAAATAATTTTACAGGCACAGCAAATGCTAATATGTGCCTTATCACTGATGGCTCAGTGGGGTGGTTCAAAATACCACTTTCATTGAAATAGCAGTGCTCATGTTTGCACTGCAAAATTTAGGTGATGTCGAATGCTTTATACATATTTTGTTTCTAAATGTAAGCTTTCTTTTTATACTGCTAAAAATTTGGTATCTAGTTTTGAAAATTGCATATTTTTTTCTCTGTAACCTGCTCTAATTTTACAATTTAGTGCTCCAAAACTAATATTTTTCTGCTGCTAAATTTGCTCCAAGTTGTATATCGGATGTTGGACCCCTGATGTTGTTAAACAGTAGCTTTCAGTGCCACAGTTTTCAATAAGCAAACAACTTTGATATTGGGATATTCTTTTCGCATTTCTTCTGCTGCCCCGTAATCTAACATGCACCTACTAGTCTGACAAATATAACTGTTGGCGCATGGCTGAGGAATCTTGTACACTACTCCTGTAAAACAAGCATTGGAGAAGCTTCGATGTTTCTGACCACATTCATCTTTATTTTTGGTTTTGCCTTTCGCCCTGAGCTTAACAAGTGAGCAAGTACTGCCCAGCTTCTTGAAAGCCTTACATACCACTGCTGCATCATATCTGGATGCGACACTCTTAATTGTGCGCCATATTGTGAACAAGTCTAAGAAGTGTTGTGTATTTTTATGCGATGTTAGGAACTTACATCAATAAAGAACTTGAACTTAGGGCAGCAGGCAAGAGTGGCTTTTACAATTTTTCTCACACACTTCGCATTTGCTGACATATTTGATCCATCTCGTCACCTTTTCTCAGGATCTAGTGACCACATGATTAATCTGGAAACCCTGCTGTTGGAAACCTCTGTATCTGAGCATAAGCACTACTCAATACCTTGTGCACACATGACTTGCACACAGCCTCCTCTACCGAAAATGCAGCCAATTCATCTTTGATCACTTTGGAATAAGCTAATGGGTAAGGCAAAAGAGGCTGTAGCGACCTGGGCCTGTATTGCCAACACAAATGCATTGGTGAGGGGTGAGACAGCTGCTCATATTGCATATTTTTGATACATTTTTGTTTTTTTTGTGCCAAGCTGCTCTAAAAGCATAGTAATGAAGAAAATTGCTTTGAACTGCTCCGAAACAGCCGCGAAAGCTAGATTTTTTATGCCGACCTCAGCTTCAGTGGGGAAAAAATGGCGAGTTTGACTCATAAGACGCAACCAATTGAGTTTTTTTTTCTCACTTTCCATCTTCCTGGTGACAAAGGCTCCCATGGTTGCGCCATATTCTTTAAACTTTAGCAAATATGCGTGACCCCACAAAAATGTGCTGCCGTGCATCGAGCGAGCTGCTTCTCCTAGAAAGGCTCTGTGTTCTAGCTCCACTGTCGGCTAACAAAAAACACCGAGTTGGGTGCCAAGCATAGCGGGGTTGACTTTCCGGTTCTCTGTCGTGTGTAGAGGGTTCCTCCAGGAATTGTGGCTTTCATGTTGACGCTGCTGCTTGCGGTCACCTACGAGAACGTGTTTGCTGTGAGCGAGCAACTTTTAACGTGGAGTCATTTTTTCCCTGCATCCGACGCGTCTCCCGGAGGCTCTGGCACGTGGACATGGGTTCTCAAAATGGGTTCCGTGAGTGGCAGATTGTGTGCAACCTACTCTCAGTTTACACCTATTAGCTACTAATTTATTCAGACAGGTGGTTTCTCCTTGCATTTTGCATTTAAAAAAGCTATTGCAAATGAAATCGTACATCAGTGTCAGCAGATAGAGAGAAACACTTGGTTACATGCGAAGCCGCGGTGACAAAACGAGTGTTCAAATCATTTTAAGCGATAAAAACGGGAACCTTGGCGCTTTATTCGTGACTCATTACGCATTGGCAATCACTTGGCATAGTTTTCATTGATGGCGATTTGCCACTGCTTTGTTTTGTAATCGAAACTTACAACAACTGCTTAAAAAGGTGTCGCTGCATGTGTGCCGGCCCGGGGCTACACGAGCTTTTGGCTTATCTGAATCAGTGTTTCGGTCGGCGGCAGTGTGCCTTCGTTTTCTCTCTTTTCTTCTTTTTTTCTTGCATTAAAACCTGTATCTCTATGATCAGCGGTTTGTTTGCGTGGGCAGGGATGTTTTCACCTGTAGTGCGCGAGCACTTTACGCGAGTCATGGAGCGTCGCGAGCAGCAATCGCAAGTCGATGAACTATTGAGAGTTCTTCATCGACGGTGATGACCTATAGATATTGAAAAAATATAAAACTGGCCAACTTGTGCTATACTAATGACACGTGGTTGCTCATGTGGAGAGGTATTATCAGTATTACTCGCTTATCACATAGTGCCATATGCACGTGCTTTACAAGATGGTGTATGTGGCGAGATTTCCTAGCTCTCGCGTTCCACGGTTGGAGGTGGTCCTGCATGAGGAGGCCGCGAATGGCAGTGCAGCAAGCTTTTGTTCGTTAAAAGCTCTTGATGCTATCATGTCAGGCTTTTTTTAAGCGAACGACCACTGTTACGTGAGTAAGATTCTTGTGCAATCACAATTTTTTTATTTCTTTTTGAGCGTGATGTGTGTTTTTTTATATTTCCGCAGAACTCAGGTTTCAACAAAACCCTTTTAGATATTATTTCACATGTTACGATGGTTAGATAGGTCACGTGTGTGGTATGTAAACAAGTAGTGCAGTTCATACTTAGCAATTATCTCTTCAAAAACTTCGTTCAAAATCTGTTTCAGTGGAATGTGTATTATAAGCCAATTAAAATATGCACTGGTGCCCCCACACTGCTAAACATTGGTATTTTTAAGCTTCCAGGACAACTTAGTAAAGGCTGCTAACTGCTCCAAAATTGATATTTCGCTGCTCCAAAAACTGCTCCCAATTTAGTTTCAGCCGTGTCACCCCAGTTTGAGTAGGGCGTTAGCCTTAGGTCTGAAACTGAAGGTTTAATTTCTGCAGCAGTTTTGCCGTAAAGTGAAGTAAGTTTCCATTCTCTTTAAAGAGCCACACAGAGCTAAACAATTTTTTCGCGTATTAGTAACTGTAGTTTCACTATCCCGAAAACACCTCTCTTGCCACAACATGTTGCTCGGCAATGAAAAAACACGCAAGAAGAAAATTTGGGTGGAGATTACACTGAGATTGCAGTGCCAAACACAGTGACGTACTAAATATTGAAGGCGTTTCCTGGGGGAATCCCACATAGCTTCTACTCAATAAAAATAAAGTACATTGTGTTCAGTGGGTGCTAGACCTAGCATACGATGATTGGAAAATTTCATTGAGCCAATGTCAGGAAAATACGAAAAGGACATTTTGAAATTCGCTACGTGATGCTCAATTGCAGGGGGGCTACCGCTGCGGTGATTGCGCCAATTTGATGAAATTCTTCATTTGTGCGCCAAGCTGTGTGGAAACCATGAAGTGTGCTGTGTGGAAACCATGAAAACACTGCGACAAAATGCCCGACCAGCCTCAAAATTTTCTCATTTGTCCTAATTTGAGCGAGAAATGAGGACCACTTTAGCCACTTGTAGTTTGCATCATCAATCTATACGTGCAGACCCTAACCCTAAACCGCAGTGCAAGATAGCTGATCACTAGGTCAAGAGACTCGCGAAACTCGATCGACAAGATTAAGTAACAACGCCGCATGCCTGTCGGTCTACTGACCGCTGCAGATATTTACCGGCGGGACGACGCAACTACAACACAAAAGATGAGTTGCCGTAGCCCGCAACTCTCCGTTGTAAATATGCATTTTCTTGTCAGCAAGTGCGGCCATGGCATGGTAGGAATCATTAGGAACAAAAGCTGGAAGTGTACAAACTCTCAGCATATGAAGCTTGCACACTACTAGCTCTGGTTCATGCTGTCACCACGTTGCCATCTGGTCAAAAGCGCCTTGCAAGCAAGCCAGAAGTTGTGTCCTAAACCTAACCCCTTCATGAAAAAAAAATTGAGGAGGGGGGGGGGTTGTTGTTCGAAAACTTCTTTGTTTTGTTCTAACCTGTGCAGAAACGCCGTTTAAACCGCCTTCGCCATAGTACATGGGTGGACTGCGAAAAAGCGTTTTTATAATAAGGCGCTACAAGCGTTATTAAAATAAGGGGCTTATAGTTGTAGCCTCTAGACACTGCACAGTTTGTTCAATGACTGATGTATGTATATGCCACATTTTTGTGAGAACTAATATGCTCGTTGATGTCTAAAAAACTGGCCAAATTTTTTTGGAGTATATTACAGTATGACATCTCTGTAGCTGTAAAAAGTTAAAAAGTTTTTTTCCAGTTTTACGAATCTCATGGGCACCATCTTGGGAAATCCAAATTTGAATTATCCAACACTTTAACAGGCCTGGTGACTTCAGTTGTGGATATCATCATTGTTCGCTGAGTGGGGTGATTAAATAAAATACTACTTTGTTGAGATAGCAGTACCCATATTCACTCTGCATGATTTATTTTTTTATTTATTTGTTCAAACTGTTGGCCTGTCTGCCGTTACAGGGTGGGTCGAAGGGGGACATTTGCATAGTCAACATCGTGTGACTTGAGAAGAGAAAAAAAAAGAACCCATATTACATAAAAAAAACACAAGCGTACATCTAAAATAAAGAAACCATACTACACAAGAAACCGTGCATAAGATACCACACACAAGAAAACATAAACATACATAAGCGAAATAGTTCCTGTATACATGATCAAATTATACGACATCATAAATGCGCAGTTAACAAGCGATGTTAGAGAATTTAACCGACCATTACCGTACAAGAACACACAGCAGTACATACGAAATAATCTGTATATACACCGATCAAACAATACAAAGCTAACAACACAATGCAGCAACTGAACTCGGACAACCACTAAATAGACAGCATGCGTAAAGGCGTGTGTCTTTAATGACCTACTAGGTTATTTTCAAACTGTTCTACACTATTACTTTCTCGCGTTTGTAGCGGCAATTGATTCCATTTTTTAATGGTTCTTGGGAAGAATAAAATGCGTAACTGTTAATGTGCCTTTGAGGTATTTCGAAAGTACCATCTTCGCAATGTTCGCAATGCTCTACGTTGTCGTGCTATCAAGTACTGACTGCTATTGATGTTGAATTTGTTTTTAGAGAGAAGGTAAAAAAACTTTAGTCTTGCTATGCGCCTGCGTTCAGCAAGCGTGGGCAAGTTTAGCAAACCAGGCATTTCGGTGACGGAATCTGTACGAGAGTATCGCGCTAGAATAAACCTTGCTCCTCGTTGTTGAACTCTTCCCAGTCTCTGAATTAACCCTGGCTGATGAGGGTCCCACATTATACTGGCATACTCTAGCGTGAGCCGAACGTAGGTCAAATAAGCTGTTTTACTGACTGTGAGGCTAATTGCAGTTTCCGTCACAAGACCCAGAGCTTCATTTTCGCAGTTTCGCATATCTTGCCAACATGGTAAGACCAGCTCAAATTCGTGGATATATTTACACCTAAGTATTTCAGCATGTCAACCGTAGAAAGCACCAAGGAATTCACTGTGTAATTAAAGTAGATGTTATTTACTTTATTTGTTGCGCGCAATAAAACTGCTTTATCCTCAATTATTTTCATTTCCCATTTGTCTACTGTCCATTCTTCTACTGTCCTAAGAGCGTCACTGAAAAATTGCTGATCAACCGGGCTATCAATTTCTTTGTACAATAGACAATCATCAGCGAAAAGGGGGACAGTGATCCTTTCGTCAATTTCAGAGGCGATATCATTAATATAGACTAGGAATAGCACTGGGCCTAACACAGACCCCTAAGAAACACCTGACGTCACGTTCAACGGTTTTGATTTAATGTGTTCTACTTCTACGTACTGCGTTCTGCCCCGAAGGTACGTGGTTATCCATTTTACTATTTGTTCGTTTATTCCCATAACTGCCAGTTTCAAAAGCAGTTCTGCATGTAGCACTCTGTCGAATGCTTTCGACAGATCGAGACAAATGACATCAATCTGTTTCTTTTTGTTTAACGTCATGGCAAAGTCATTAATTGTTTCAAGAAGTTGTGTTGCTGTGGAAAGGCGCTGTTGGAATCCATGTTGGTTGGGAAAAAATGTGTTCTCATTTACAATAAACGTGTAAATTGACTTGGCTACAATGTGTTCTAGGAGCTTGCAGCAAACGCAGGTCAGCGATATTGGACGATAGTTTTCAATGAATTGCTTATCACCAGATTTGTGCACAGGTATAACCTTTGCCGTAAGCCAGTCATCAGGAATTCGGTTATCTGCGAGTGATGTGTCAAATATAATCTTTAAGTAATGAGCAAATCATTCAGCATACCTGCGCAGAAACGCATTCGTTACTTCATCAGGGCCTACTGAATTTTTACGTCAATCTTCAGTAGTTTGACCACAATTCCCTCACAAGAGACTGGAACATCTGGCATTTTTTCCGAGTGAAGCAATGGAGACGGCACGCATTCGACACCGAATTGTGACGGAGTAGAAAACACTGACTGAAAGAATTCATTGTAAGAAGAAGTGATTACTGCAGGATCAGTAACCACTGTGTTATCCACTACAATGCTAAGTGACTCGTTATCTTTTTACGACATGTGACGGCAAAATTTATCTGGAGACTTTGTCATGAACTCTGTCAGTGTTTCTTTGTAATATCTATTTTTTGGCCTCTATAATCATGGAACGCAGTTGTGCAGACATTTAGGTTATTTTTGCTTGAACTTTATTACTTTGCGTCTATGGCGGCTTATTTTACGCTTCAGTTGGATTATTTCTCTGCTTATCGAAGGGTTCCGCCTAGCTTTCCTTCTTTTCCGAAACGGTACAAAATTTTTTGATACAATGGAAGATGATATCCTTGAAAGATTCCCACATGGCAGTGACGTCACCTTGAGAATCAAAACTGTCCAGTGCAAATGACAAGTAGTCAATGATACTTGTGTCATCTGCCTCAAATAAGTTGGGAACATTCGTAATCGCTGCTTTATGTTTCAACATTCTTTGATTATGTGTTATTTTGACAAAGACATCTTCATGGTCTGAGATACCCTTATTAACTGACACTTTGAACTGCTCGAAGCGCCCGTCAAGGAATACCAGATCCAAAATAGACGGACTTTCCCCCAATTTACGCGTACTTTGGCGAACAACTCGTGTTGTTTGCCAAGGTAAAAGGAGTTTAGGGAATCATAAATTGCTTGCACACACACACACACACACACACACACACACACACACACATATATATATATATATATATATATATATATATGTGTATATATATATATATATATATAGATATATATATGTGTGTATATATATATATATAAATCTAAGCCTTCTTTCTCGAACTGCTCAAAGTTCGGTCTTTTGTGGTAAAAAAATGAATGTTTTTCCGCTTGTACCCTGCTCCAAATTTGAGTTTTAGTGCTCAAAAAATAACATCTTGCAGCTCCTAAAATTGCTTCAAGTTCTAGTTCGGCTGTTGCATCCCTGGAAAATGTTTAAGCACAAAACTTAACATTGAAGTTTTGACCTTGATTTTTTTTCATTAATTATAAAATGATGACAGTGAAACTTGTAGCATTAGAGTTCTCAGACCACAGTTTGTTATTCTAAGTCGTAATTGTTTTTCTTTATTGTCTTGAGTATATCTACCTGCGGCCAACCTGGAGGCGCACGCTCGCTTTTGTTCCGTCCTGTGTATAGAAAGGAGGCTGTGCTTCTATCTATCGCTGCAATATCGTTCCAAACTACTTCGCTGCCATCCTTTGGAAAAAAAAGGCTAGCACACTCAAATAATGCTCAGGTTTATTTTACTGTCGCACTTCCTGGTGGTACCAATGCAATAAAAACATGGGACGAGGCGTATATGACAACTCTTTCTAATAATTCAAGACAGGAGTAAATTGATAAATATTTCATTCCGCACACATGTAACATTGTGCGTCACGTTCAGAAGGCTTGACCACATGATCCCACTAACTGGCAGACGAAATGACAGACAACGTAATCTTTTTTTTCTGGGAAAAATAGTTTTGGGAACGTTTACTTTAAATCCACATGCTGGCAGCCAGTGCCCATGAAAATGATAAAATTTGCTTATTTTTGTTCAAGGTATCACATTTCGTGTTGATTGAAATTAGTCCTTCAAAAAGGTGAAAGTAAAAGCATAATAGGGGTGGTCACTATTTTTCACAAGTAGGTGTGAATAGCATTTGTAATCGCAGAAGTAATAGCAATTGTAATAAGAATGTCAATGAAACTAATAAATGTTCAAATGAAAACACAAAAGTTAGAAACCTGAAAGAGTGTGTAGTGATACAGTTTTGGAAAGTCGTAGTAAACAAAAAAAACAACCCCAAGCCCAGATCATTCCAGATGCAATCTTCAGTGCCGATGAAAAAATGTGATACACTTTCATATGCAAAAAAGCTCGCCAGAGACGCAGGGGAACAATACAACTTCAGAGAATCAGATTGATTGATATATTTGTGAGGTTTAACGTCCCAAAACCACCATTTGATTTTGAGAGACGCCGTAGTGGAGGGCTACGGAAATTTTGACCACCTGGGGTTCTTTAACGTGCACCCAAATCTGAGCGCACGGGCCTACTTCAGAGAATCAGAAAATGTTCTCGTTAGAACTAATATAGTTTCATTGCGCCTGAAGAAAAAAAAAGCGCTGTTGGCAAAACTCTGCTGTGATGCTTTCAGCTAATGTAGCAGCATTGTTTCTAACCAGAAATGCTTTTGTATGGGCTTGTAAACAAAGCCAGATGGCATGTACTTTTCATCCATGAACATTTATACAATTAACTAGAAGAATCCGGAGAAACTTTTCAGAATTTGTGCCAACCCTTCTGCGTGACTCTTGTCCACACTTTCCAGACAGGCCAGTAGCGGGGAATCTTTGTTGTATGGCTCAAGAATCAACTGTGATTGTCAAGGGTTTTTGTTCGAGGAAGTTATTTCACTGATAAGTTTCTGAAGGACGCCGTTGTGGAAGGCTTTGAGAATTTTCACCATGTGGAGTTTTTTAACGTGCACCTAAATGGTAAATAAGATCACACAAGCCTCAAGCATTTTTGAATTCAGCAAATAAATTGTGTTCGAGCCTTGAAAAAAAAGATATTTGTGCCGTTGCATGTGCGTATTCATTACCCGATGCATGAGTGCCAAAAAATGCAGGCTGTGCCCACACACACCTCTACTACTCACACTGCTTCTTAAAAATGGAAAAGTAATGGGCACGAGAAAGTGGCCGGGTACAGCTGGTTTACAATGCAATGCGTATGCGGCAAAAGGCGTTCTGAAGAGCTGCTCTCGACGCACTCATGCGGAGTGCGCTAACACTGTATAAAACAACTATATTTTACATGCGGTGGCTGCTTAGGCCATAAAAGCACAGAGCGAGCGAGCGCCTATAGACAGGCTGTGATTTATCATCCATTCGTTATTATTGTTCTCTTTAAAATTGATCAGGTTATCGAGCATGTACCGAAACACATACTGCCAAACCATCAGATATTACTGTCCCGATTCATCTTGCTGGCATCGCCTAAAGGAGTACTGAGACGAATTTTCAATATTTAGGAATCGTTGTTTTATGGAACATGAGCGGGTTCCAGAAAAGAGTTCTGTGTTGCCCGGGAAAGCATCACATATATTTTTAATACCTCTACCTTTAAAATACGCTTTCAGTTTCGATATCAAGTGGGTGGCTTTTCATAACATGCTAAGGCAGTGTGACTTGGCAATTTGCTACGTTCTATTAGCAGATAATTGATCTTCTCGTGGTACATATAAACAATGAGTGCATCGTCCTTGTTGACAATGACAGTGATTTCTGCGATTTAGGCTGCACAGAAACCCTGTTTGAAAACTCGGGGGAACCTTGTTGACTCATCACGATAATGTCCACTCCAATGCTTGCCAATACTCTGCAACAAAAACTTTCAAATTAGGGTAACTACCTTACGCATGCTGGCTGACTAATGTGTGCCAGGTGGTAATACTACTTGCGTACAGAGGAAACTAGAAATGTCCCTTTCGCGATGTCTGAAAATTGTCTCGCTACACTTTCAAAAACACTGAAACGAAAAATATTGTTTGCGAGTTATTCAAGTACAATTTCTCAATCCAGAAAATACCGCTTGTACAACGAAACGACACTTGGTAAGTGAGAAAACGCGCGAAAAGAAAATGTGGGTGGAGATGCCGCTTTGATCTTCTCGCACGAAACCATGTACCATCATGAAATTCAAATGCGCGTACTGGGTCTTACGTAAATAATAATTCATCAAACTTAAGTACACTGTCATCTGTCAGTGTGATGGACCTAAGATTCAAAGTTTCAGGAATATTCGTCGAGCCAATGTTGTGAAAATACAATACATTTTAAAAATTTGAGAACACAAAAAAATTACACTTCAACGCTAATTTTCTCCGCTGATAATGAACTTTTGGCATGAGAGGTCTCGGTGGGCAGCATGTCAGTCTAAACTGAGACATTGGTTTTCTCTTGTGTACCTTTAAGAAAACATTGCCAACTGCTGCTGCAACACCAGTCACTGCAAACACTGCTTTAAAGCAATATTTGATTTTATTCAATTTAAACATCAGAGGTTCACGGACATTTTAGTCCTATCACTTTGTTGAACTTGGCCTTGTCATTGACCTCGTTTTGAAGCGCCTTAACAGCAGTCTTGAGTTCTGTTTGGGGCATGGCGTAGCGTTATTATGATCCCTTTCTTGTGCCCGATTCAGGGGCTTTCGTCATATTTCTGCCGCAGAATTATCCGAAGACATGCCGGGAATTTCGCTTATATGTCAAAGACCTGTACTATCGTGAAACGGGGTTACCTCGTGACAGATTTTTTATGTTTTTTTCTCTTGTTGAAGAATCGTCAATACAAAGACAAATATATAATGGCAGAACGTCTATAAAACCTTCCCTCGCACTACGTAGTGTTCGATTGATCCGCATTTTTAATACAAATGACTTTATTGAGGTGGGGAGTTGAGGTTGGGCAAATTACTCTACATCGTGCGGGGCAGCTTTGTGACAAAGTTGTTTTTGGCTTAACAAGATTGGATAAAAAAAGGCTAGCACAAAGTTATACAATGAAAAGTTCATTTGAGTTATCTACAACTGGTTTCTATTCTAGAAACCTCACAGATGTATGAAAATTTATTGATGCATGTACCTCCTCATTCAAGATGTTTTACCTCAAAGATACCTTGTTTGCCTAGTGGATTCAATTGAGTACGAAATTGCGTCTTCACAGTCTGGCCATCTCCAGTTCTTTAAGGTCCTGTCCATAGTGCTTATGATGTGCCTATCAGGTTTGACTTCAATCGCTCATTCCAGGTAAAGGGGTTGTTCAAAATTTGCTATGTCGAAGTTATCCTTCTCGAAGGTTTTTCTCCGGAACCTGCACCATCGAATCCTAAACGTTGCTTGTATAGGGAACCAGCGCTGGAGTTTCCATGGCCACCCTGGCGGTGAGAGCACGCACTTCTCAGCTGCTTTCGCAGACGAGAGTGGCCGCTGGTAGAGATGGTGCGTGCGCGCATCGCCGTAGCAAAACTAAAGGAGTGGTTACTTGGGCTGGTTGATATTGCATTTCTTGAGAGACATATACTTCCTTAGTGCGCAGAGAATGTTTCAGAGAGAAGATATAGCCGAGAGATAGGACAGAGCGCACACTTACAACCAATTTTATTGCACAGATGGCGGCAAAATATATACATCCGAGAAGGTGAGGAGATCGCACACAGAAGAAAGGACAAATGATGGCGCATGCGCCAGACCACCTTATTCCACTCTTAAAAAGACAACTTAACTGAAAAGATATCTGCAAATCTTTCGAATAATGAATACACGTATCTTTTCAGTTAAGTTGTCATTTTCAGACTGGAATAAAGTGGTTTGGCGCATGCGCCATCATTGGTCCTTTTTTTGTGCGTGATCTCCTCGCCCTCGTGACCGTATATATATTTCTGCCACTTGTGCAATAAAATTGCCTGTAAGTGCGTGCTCTGTCCTATCTCTCTGCTATATCTTCCTTGTCCGATGTAGGCGCAAATGGTGTAGGCCCGTGTGCTCAGATTTGGGTGCACGTCAAAAAACCCCAGGTGGTCGATATTTCCGGAGCTCTCCACTACGGCGTCTCTCACAATCAATGGTGGTTTTGGGACGTTAAACCTCAAATATCAATCAATACTATATCTTCTTTCTGAAACGTTCCCTGCGCACTAAGGAAATGTATTTCTCTAAAAAAAACAAAGGGTACTGGCAGTACTGCTGCGTATTGAAGCGCAACCGTATGTAAAAAGGAGGACAAATAGAGGAAAGGGAGAACGTAGACAAAGAAGGCAGCTTTGCATTCAAGCGGTCAGCCGAGCGAAATTCTGCGCTCGCTCTCCTTTTTAGTCGGTCGGGCTCGCTTCTAAACTGGATGGCACGTGTCTGCTATATTTATTCGACAGTGAAGACAGCCACCAGTAGAAACAAGGGCCAAACAGTTTACATTAAATGGTGTTTTGCCGGAAATGAAACGAGCACATTATGCAACAAACGGCATTGTAAACTTTTTTTATGTGGCCCGATGAGTGTTGAGTAGTGAACTTCAAGACTAACAAAGTTTTCATGCGTCCGTCCATTTGACCATCACCACCAAACTCTATGTGATGCCACTGCATGTAGTGAACGAAATGATAGACAGGTAGTCTTTTTTTTTTGTAACAGTTGCAAGTAAAGACAAGCTGCGTTGCCCACAACACTTGTGCAGGGCCACGTTCATACGCCTCTGAACTGTTATAAAAGATATACTCGCGGTGAAAACTCGATACCGAAGTGCCTCTGTTTACCTTTATTTGTGCAAAAGACAGGGTTTTTGTTACGAACAAAGGAACGGACTACTCAAAGCTTAGCTTTATGGAGCCAGCCAATTCAGTAAGCGTTTTTCTCACTTGCTGCCATGGCTAAGTTACATTGGAATTTATGCGTTGCTAGAGAAGTATCAAATGTCTTCGATGTTTACTTGTTGTTTAGTTCATCTAACACACAATTTCAGTCTTTTCCGCTTGCCTGAGTCGGCCTAAAATGAACAAGGCTGTTCAACATCGATGATTGCTAGGCTTTATTGTACCAGCAAGATATCATACTGAGGTACACTGTAGGGTGCGTACCAACTGTGATGTTATTGGGGCAGGACCGCTCCAGAAAAAATCAGACAGTACGCCAGTGCACAAACACACGTCCAACTTCTATTGTACCCTTCACACATGGACAACCCACTTATTACGAAGTTCCTAACACAAAAACACCCGGCTAAACTAAATGAATAAGTAGAACGTTCGGCCTACAGTTCAGGTCGTCGGGGTAGTAGCCTGGGCCGTCGTTGATGCCCCATCGGCAACATTCAGTGGCGAAGTCGACGTTGGGCGGCGTCGTCACCTGCAGTGACGACGTCGGGAGACGCAGGGTCGCCGCGTCGAACTCCAGTGGCTCAGCGCCACTGTCGACGAACTGGAGCCGACGACTCACGTGTTCCGGCGGCAGGGAGTTGTGCCCTTGAGCACCTGTAGTCCGCCTCGGAAACCCACGCCAGCCCTCCTGGAACAGCGGCGCAAGGGCAGGTTCAGGCACCCGGCGCCAGCTCTCCACGACCAGCGGGACAAGGACAGGTTCAGGAACCAGGCGCCAGCTCTCCTAGACCGGTCGTCTAGCGGAGGCTGAGCTGTCCACTCGGCTAGTACGAGTGTCGCGACGTGGCCTGGGTCGTACCTATGGGCCAGACGCCCAACGAGGTAGTCCTGCCTCGAACGACGTACCTTGCGCACTGCCGAAGGCACGGGTCACCCACGCTCGAGGCCGCGCCTCACGAGCTGTCGTCTTCCTCGTAGGCACCGCCCGGCACATACACGCACACATCACATCCTCTTCGCCACCGCACGGCACACTATTGTCGTTTTTTTAGTTTCTGTTTCGCGCCCGCGCAGCACATATTATGACATCACCCCCTTTTCCGAGAAAGTTGTTTGCAACTATTCTACTACAAGGGCGCGGGGCGAACGAATGGTCACTGCACTGCACGGTCACTGCACGGTCCCTGCACTGCACTGCATTGTCTTAGGGGTCGCATGTAGATAGTAGCAGAATGTTCACAGAAGGCTGCTTACAGTTCGGTTGGAAAACTACCGTACAAGTAGGGTTGCTATGTCGCAACTAGGAGTCAACTATTCACGACTGAGGGCTAGTAGTATTAAGAACCACGTTGCTACCTAAACGGCAGTTATGCGCGACTCAAGTAGTCGGCTCCAACATTGTCACAACCTTTGATGTAATGAACTGTGAATGAGTACTCCTGCATAAGGAGACTCCACCTCAACACTCTGTTGTTCACGTGTTTGGCGGAATTTAAATACTGTAATGGTTGGTGGTCTGACTGAATGACAAAAGGTTTGCCATAGAGGTAAATATGAAATTTTTGCACTGCCCAAACAAGTGCAAGGCATTCCCGTTCTATTGTTGAATAGTGGGTTTCTCGGGGCAATAAATTACGACTTGCGTAAGCAACTGGATGCAGCACCTGGCCCTTTCCCATCTGGAGCAATACTGCGCCCAGGCTTGTATTGGAGGCATCCGTACGAAGAACGAACTCCTTCGAGAGGTCGGGAGCGAGGAAGATGGGAGCATCACCGAGCTTCTTCTTGAGGGCCGTAAACGCTTCCTCTTGATGTGCGCCCCATGAAACAGTGTGGCTTTGTCCCTTTCTTGTAAGGTCCGTCAGCGGCTTGGTCAGTTCGGCGTAGTTAGGTATAAACTTCCTGTAATAGCCGGTCAAGCCAAGAAACGACTGCACTGCTTTCTTGGTTGTAGGTCGTTTTGCGGCAAGAATCTTGTCTAGCGTTTTGAGAAGCGGTTCAACTGTAGTCTCCCCGATTCGATGTCCCAAGAAGGATATGCTTCGCTCTCCTATCTCACATTTACTTGGTTGTATGGTGAGGTGAGCTTGGTTAATTCGTTCAAAAACTTGTCTGAGGGTGTCGATGTGCTCTTGCCAAGTATCAGTCGCAATGATGACATCGTCGAAATAATGGTGAACGTTGTCAACACCACCCAGTACTGATCTCATAAGGCGCGCGAATACTGCTGGCGCCGTTTTAATGCCAAAAGGCATGTAGAGGAAGTGATAGAGCCCAGACATGCTGGAGAAAGCAGTTTTTTCACGACTGTTTGGATCCATCGGTACTTGCCAGTATCCTTTCGTGAAATCAAATTTGGAGAAAAACTGCTTTTGTCCAACAAGTGCAAGAACTACATCGATGCGTGGTATTGGCTCGCAGTCGGGGACCAGAATCTTGTTCAATTCTCTGAAGTCTATGCACAACCTAATCGTGTTGTCCGGTTTCTTCACCACGACAATGGGAGCGTGGTACGGCGACTGAGACCGCTCAATAATACCGAGTTTCAGCATCTCTTGCACTTCCTTTTCTACTCTTTCTTGCAAGGCAAGGGGGATGGGGTACTGCGGAACATGCACAGGCTTATTGGAGGTCAGACGTAGCAAACACTCCACGAGTGCTGTTTTCCCTGGTAAGTCAGAAAAAATGTCCGCATACTCTTGAAAAAGTGCTTGCACATTCTGAACTTGTTCAGCAGTGAGGTGTGGTGATAGCTGGACATCCGTGCTGAACTGCGTGCGATACAAGCTCAATATGGGCATTTGTTTGACTTCGTCTTCTTCTTCGGGGAGATTTTCGTGGAGCTCTGCAACAACTGACACCTGTTGTGGTTCCGTCACTTCGCGCTCTTCGTATTTTTTGAGCATGTTGATATGAAAAATCTTGTTTTTTCCAAACACATCGATGACGTAGTCGACATCATTTTTCCGTTCGATGACTTGGAACGGCCCTTTCCACTGCATTAACAGCTTGTTGGAGTCAGTCGGGAACAGAATTAAAACCTTGTTGCCTGGGCATAATTTTCTAGGGCGACTTTTCCTGTCATAATAGGTTTTCTGCTTCACACGAGCCTTCTCCAGCTGTTCATGGGCTATCTTGCAAGTCTCCTCTAGGCGATTGCGCAAATCAAAGACGTAGGTGTAAGTCGTCCGCGTTTCTGCGTCTAGCCCCTCATTTGTCCACAGTTCTCTCAGCACGGTTAGCGGTCCTCGGACGTGGCGGCCGTAAATGAGCTGAAACGGAGAGAACCCGAGGCTTGTCTGTGGAACTTCCCTATATGCAAAGAGTAGCGGAGCTAGGTACCTGTCCCAAGATCGAGGTCTCTCTTGGCACATTCTCTTTAGCATTGTCTTCAGGGTGCCATTAAATTTCTCCACGAGACCGTTCGCCATCGCATGATATGGGGTTGTCTTTAGCATCTTCACGGAGAGAAGCCTGCTAACCTCGTTCATTAATTCTGAGGTAAAACTTGCCCCTTGGTCGGTGACGATTTCCTTTGGCAAGCCGATGCGGGAAAAAATCTCGATGAGTGCTTCCGCAATGTGAACTGCATCGATTGCGGGCAATGCTACAGCGTCAGGGTAGCGAGTCGCAAAATCGATAAGTGTCAGAACATATCGGTTCCCACGGTCCGATCTTGGTGAAAATGTGCCGATTAAATCAACCGCGACCCTTTCAAAAGGTGTCCGGATAAGAGGCATGTTGCCTAGTGGTGCGACTCCAACTTTTCCTTTAGGGGTAGTTCTCTGGCACTTGTCGCAAGACTTGACAAAGCGCTTTACGTCTCCGTTCAGGTCAGGCCAATAAAATTCTTCTAGGACACGATCAGTAGTTCTTTTGATGCCTTGGTGTCCCGCCATGATACTGCCATGAGCAATGTCCAGTATGCCTACCCGGAACGCTTTCGGAGTGACCAGCTGTTTAAACGTCCTGCCAGTGGCAAGGCGGTAGCGTCGATAAAGCAATCCTTTATCTTCGATGAAATCGTAACAGTGGCCCTTTCCCGATTTGAACTCTTTATTCACTTTAGCAAAGACAGCTTTGAGTGTCGGGTCATTTCGCTGTTCCTCGGCGAGTTGGGCTCTGGTAACGTCAGGTAAGAGCGTTGTTGACACGTACAAAGGCCTAATATTTTCTTGACCTTGTTGATTGGCTTTGGTTTTTGCCACGCTTGAAGAAGCAGATCTTGAGGTGACAGGTGACTTGGTCGGGTGTGCTTGCGCAGGTAACACATCCACCTGGGTATGAGTCGCCTGCTTCCAGTCAGAATCTGGATCGTATGGTCCTCTGACGCCTGGAAGATTTCCCAGCACAAGGTCATAGAGGGGTTGATCCATACAAGCCACTTTCAGCATCCCTGTGAAGTACGGCGTGTTGACTTGTACAATAGCTTCCGGGAGATGGCTAGTTGACCTGTCTAGGAGAACGACACTGATTTTCTTGCCTGTCAGGCACACATCAGGAACGAGCTCCCGTCGGACGATTGCCGTGTTGCATCCCGTATCGCGTAAGACTCGAACCTCTCTTCCTAGCAGCAGACCTTCGACCACTGGCATCCCGTCGGCCAGGAAACGTATTGTACCCTGCACGTTCTTGTCGTCGTGGTGACTTGAGCAAGGAATCTTCCCTCCTGGACGCTTGGCTGTTTTTCTAGCACCAGCCCGGGCAGAGTCAGGTTCGCTAAATGCGCACGAAGAACTCGGTTTGTTGTTCCCATGCTGGTTTCGGCAAGTTTCTGTGACATGTCCCGTTTTACCGCACAACTTGCATTTCAGCATCTGCTTAGGTGGATTGCGGCAGTCAGGAGCCAAATGTCCGAAACGATGACACAGGATACACTTGAGTTGCGGTTTCCGCGACGCTTCGGTAGGCTTTCCACTGGATTCTTTCGCGGGGTCAGGACCTTTTCCTATATTAGTCAAATTCTGCGCCTCAAGGAAGCGATCCGTCAAATTAGCGAGTTCATCTAGTGACTTGCACTCTCGCTCTTTTAAGAAAACAACCAGCTTTGGATGGCAACAACGCAAGAATTGCTCAGAGATTACGTGATCCCTTAGACCTTCATAGGTTTGGGATACGTTTGCCATGTCTATCCAATGGTCGAAATAACTGGTAATTCTTGCTGCTAACTGTCGTCCAGTTTCACCATCTGCTGCTCGTGCTTTCCGAAACTTATCTTGGTAGCCTTGAGCCGTAAACTGAAATCTCTGCAGTAGAGCTTTCTTTACTTTTTGGTAGTCCAGCGAATCAGCGGCAGTCATTCGGCCTATCACGGTTAACGTGTCACCCGTTAGGCACAGGCTAACAGCGAGACCCCATTTTTCTTGCGGCCAATCCTGTCCTGTGGCTACGCGCTCGAATCGCTGCAGATACGCGTGCAGATCATCGCGTTTCTCGTCAAATACAGGCAGTAACTTCTGCGGATTGAGGGGTGAGGAGGTGCTGGGCGCAGTCAAAGCGTCATTAGCTGCTACAGGCATATTCTGAGCTCCTTCCTGAAGCTTTAGCTTAAGCTGCAGAATTTCACGCTGCCTCTCGTCAGCTTCTTTGGCTGCTTCTCGCTCTGCAGCTCTCTCATCCCTTAGCTTAGCCTGTTGGGGCTCAATCCACTTGTTTAGCTCTGCACCCGAGAACCCTAGTTGGAGCCCTATAGCGGCGAGTTTTCCCAAGTCCATGGTGCAGTCTGAACGTGTGTCTGCCTCGAGCGAAACTGTCTTCTTTCCCCGGTTTAACGAGCGGATCCTGGCAGGCTCACCAGTTTGTGATGTTATTGGGGCAGGACCGCTCCAGAAAAAATCAGACAGTACGCCAGTGCACAAACACACGTCCAACTTCTATTGTACCCTTCACACATGGACAACCCACACATTACGAAGTTCCTAACACAAAAACACCCGGCTAAACTAAATGAATAAGTAGAACGTTCGGCCTACAGTTCAGGTCGTCGGGGTAGTAGCCTGGGCCGTCGTTGATGCCCCGTCGGCAACATTCAGTGGCGAAGTCGACGTTGGGTGGCGTCGTCACCTGCAGTGACGACGTCGGGAGACGCAGGGTCGCCGCGTCGAACTCCAGTGGCTCAGCGCCACTGTCGACGAACTGGAGCCGACGACTCACGTGTTCCGGCGGCAGGGAGTTGTGCCCTTGAGCACCTGTAGTCCGCCTCGGAAACCCACGCCAGCCCTCCTGGAACAGCGGCGCAAGGGCAGGTTCAGGCACCCGGCGCCAGCTCTCCACGACCAGCGGGACAAGGACAGGTTCAGGAACCAGGCGCCAGCTCTCCTAGACCGGTCGTCTAGCGGAGGCTGAGCTGTCCACTCGGCTAGTACGAGTGTCGCGACGTGGCCTGGGTCGTACCTATGGGCCAGACGCCCAACGAGGTAGTCCTGCCTCGAACGACGTACCTTGCGCACTGCCGAAGGCACGGGTCACCCACGCTCGAGGCCGCGCCTCACGAGCTGTCGTCTTCCTCGTAGGCACCGCCCGGCACATACACGCACACATCACATCGTCTTCGCCACCGCACGGCACACTATTGTCGTTTTTTTAGTTTCTGTTTCGCGCCCGCGCAGCACATATTATGACACCAACATTGTGACTGCTTGGGGTTTTCCTATGCGCACATATCTTTTGGTTCACGGGTTCTCTTTTTATATTTCGTCCCCATATAAATGCAGCCATTGTGGTCGGAGATCCATTCACGCTATCAAGCATAAGACCGCGACACTACCCGTGCTATGTTGTCACATTGCTTTGCTTGATCATCGTCCACGTACATACACACCACAGAAAAGATGTACATATGCCGCCAAAAAAAAAGTGATGCCGCACCGATTACTTATTCGTTTTTTTTACTACAGAAGTGAGCAGTGTAGTATCCTCACCGCACGGGTATATAAGCCGGTGCTACCATAGCACAAACCCCCAGCCAGAAAATAATCACGAGGAAGTTGCCATCACTGCACAACACTCTTTTCAATGCAACATGGATAGATACAGTCCGCTTTTTATTGCTTCTCTTCGTTTTCAAGTTCGATTTATGTGAGAGTATCCTTCAGACAGTTTTTATAACCACAGTGCAGTATTACTGGCGCAATGGCTTTTAGAGCTGTTCGTTCTAAAATGAAGCACGGCAGCGCCACAAGTGCGTGCTCTCCCTGCAGCTGGTCGTGTGGGCGCGAATGGCTGAGTTGTGTCGCGACTCTCTGCCAAGTGCTGTTTTTTGGTGAGCCACTTATCCAGTCCTGGTCTTCCATGAAACCAAGACTTCGGATCAATGCAAGTCTCAAAAAGCACATGAAGTTTTGGAGGTTTATTTATTGCGAAAAGAACAACATAGGAAACCAAATGAGCACATCTTTCATAGCATTTGGAGGTATCATCTTAAAGTCAATACAGACGCCTTGCAATAGTCCACAAGTGTCAGTGCTGAAATTCGGTTTGCGCAGATTCTTTCATCTTGTGTTGTTAATTTGGTGGTCAGTCATCCTCTTGTGCAGTGTTAGCTGATGTGTGCTAAAAATAATCAAGAGTTGAAAGTTCATGCGTTCGTGTGTCTTGTTGTCCTGTTATAAATTTATACAGGCATAGGCTATAGCTGCAGACTAGTTCACCTGGCTTGCGAACCTGTTGGTCATGTTTAGAAATCATGAAGGACCTTGTGTTTATTTGTAAATTAGTCAAACAAGCTTGTTTTATTCAACATTCACTGAAACATATTCTAAAGATTTTGGTCTGTGGCCATTTTTTTGCACAATGACTGTTGAAGTATTTCTTCATTTCTTTTCATAATGGCTACATGACATTTGATCTGGATAGTTCATTATAACGTCTACTGTGATTGTTTTTCATTGATTTAGCTTGCATATATGTTCCATAAAAAAGTTCCAAGCAGTGCTTGGAACTTTTTTGAGGTGTTTATTTGTATTCACGTAAGCAGGTGCTTGAAAAAGCTTAGCGTTTCATCAAGACTTGACTGATGAAGTTTGTTGGCCTCGATGGAGGTTAGGAAAGGCACATCACACATGTGTTTATTAATTTGCAGCCCTATTTCTTCTGCCCCTCAGAGCAGGGATCTGTGACAGCCTGTGATGGTTGGTTTCCTGCCCAATCGCTGCTTGCAGGACCCTGGGCAGCCCAACGTCATTGCCTCATCTCCTGCTGCAGCCTCTAAATCATCGCCCCAGTTTTGCTGCCCTGGCCAGCCCTATGCCTATAGAGCGTTGCAGAACTGGTCTCCCAGATTTGGCTACATTATTGAACAGCAGTAAGTTGAAAAGCTGAACTGAAAAATAAACGGTTTGACTTGGTGTACTTAGAAATAAATTTACAAAAATGTGTTCTGGTATTCTTATTCATAGATTGCTTGGGAGTGGAAGATTTGCACCGAGCAGTAATTTTAGCTAATGTATTTTAGCTAATACTTGATGGAAATTGTAACCGCCTATGTTACAATTTCTCGCAAAACTGAAGAAGAATGTGTGAAGAAAACTAGACAGTAACTAGACTTGTGTACTCTTATGCTATACATTTGGGAAGGGTAATAAGCAATCCAAGAAGAAGACCAAAATGAATGATTTAGTGGAATCTTGTAGTGTTTCTACACTACTCATCCAGTGGTCAGTCGCCTTGAAGTATGCTACACCGTGAAGCTCGTACGGGGCTGCTATAAGCTGCTAGGGGAAGTTCTGGGGGTGTAATGTAAAGTTTACCTGCTAAGGAATGCCAGTAGTAAAAAAGCTCATGTTAATAACGGTGGAATATTGGCAAGCCAATGGTAGCCGATATTCGTCGTAAAGCGAATGCTGGCGTAATAATGGAATTTCATTGGCAACAAAATGGCCCGAGAATGGTCCTATGCTGGATGTAGGTTGGCAACTACGTCGGTGAAAGGACGGGCCTACATTGACATCTGTAGAGTGGTCCGGCGTCGGCTGGATATAGGCAAATGATTCGGAGGAGCGTCGGCCCCAGGTGAGTTTGAACATCGGTACTACATCGCAAGAAGTTTCACTTGGCTGAGATGCTGAACTTGGGCCAATATTGCGGCCGACGTTAGCCAATACGGGTCGAAGATCAGTACAACGCCGATGTTCTGCCTGAGTTAAAGCTGCACGGGTTCATATGATTGCAAGTTTTTCATTGTGCGTGTGTGTAGAATGTCTCCTCAGTAGCCCGCTTCACTACTTTTGAGTGTGCCGATCTAAAAAGAAGGATTCACTTGCTTGCACGTGGTTCAAGGGCTCAACGCACAAGGGAAACTTTATGTAACACCTGTCCGGAACAGCATGGAATACAACGAGCGAAAGAAAGCACTTACCTCATATTTTTAAAACCCTAGTCAAAAACGCTGTGACCGACGGGGTTTCACGTTGAAACAACACGAGGAAATCGTCAATATAGCGCAAAACTTTCCTAACAACTGTGGTTTCTAAACAATTCTAAATGGTGCGATTACGTTTGGCTAACGGTAAATCACTTGGACTTCGCGCAAGGCTTGATTCAATGCACGCCCTCTGAAGTCGCAAATAAATATGGTCATCCCACTCAGCAGATCTCGATTCCTTATTATACTTTAGCAGCTCCACAAAATTTTCATTAATTATGCCTTCTGCATTCTCATGAGTTCCAGCATAAAATTTGTCAATACACACGCGAAGCCAAGCTAAAAGCTGATTGTCTCGCAACGAGTAGTAAAAATATTTTATACCTGTTGAGGAGGCCTGGTAGCCGAGAAACTTATCTTTTAGCACGGAATTCACATCATCAAACACCTAGCTTGAAACTGATCGCCTATGTTTAATAACTTCAGTTCATCCTGAAGAAATTGTGCTAGCCTGACCAAGAAACTGCCACAAGTTCGCCTCTCATACTATAGCACGGAAAGAAGAGTTAACCTTGCGTGTTTTCGCATTGAAGAAAATTTCTGTTCTGACTTTTTCCCACCAACTTTCTTTTTTTCAATTCATCAATATTTAGTCCTCTACACAGACCTTTTGCATAGGCTTTGTCTTTAGAAAGTTACGCAAAAGTTGGGGTTTCGAAAGAGACAAAAATGCATCACTCGCTTGTTCCTCGTGTAGTTCGATCGGAATGATTGCAAAATCTTCCTCCTTATCCACTGCTACCAAGGAGAGTGAATTATATTTGAATAAGAATTTGGCTTTCTCTACAGGATTCCTGTTAAGGCCTGCTTTATGTTTACAAGAAATATCAAAACCCTCTCCACACTTTGAGCATGTGCATTCCTAGAAATACTGCAGATCAGGCTCAGAACTTCTGCCCATGACTTTCTTTGCTCAATAGCATACTTGGGGTCGCAGCAGAGCACACTTCGAATGCTCTCTTGCAAAGACACATAAGCCAGAGTATGCAGTCCGTACTTGTAGGTGATGAACTTTATTGGCAGCGAAGCTCGTACTTCGGACAGCATCTGCCGCTAACGGAATCCCGCCGCCGTATTAGCCTGATTACGATGCTCGAGCCACTTCTTGCCACCAATGTATAAGTTCCTTGTAGCGAAAAAAAAAACAACAACAGACAATGCATAAAAAACGAGCTTGTCGGTGCCGCTAGGAAACAGGGACCTTGAGGAGCTTAATTTCTTGACCTTGCAAACCCGCCAAAGAGCAACAGAATGTAGGATCTTAAAAGAGAACTTTCGGACATTGCACATGGCGCATACACACATGGTGGGGATGACACACGGTTGAACGGTGGAACAAATAGTACAGCTCATTGTAACAGAAAAACAGCTAAAATGGTTGCTTGGACGATGTGGTACGACATTATTCACATAAATGGAGCGCCTAATACGGTGGACAAGAAAAAGAAGGAGACAGACAGCGCACTAATTACAACAACATTTATTTGCTGGAACCACACAATATATACTTCATCAGTATCTGACCAATATACGAAGACTGGCAGAACAAAGTAAGCAGAATCCACTTATGACCACGTAATCATCGTGATAGCTTCGTAGTTTTGCGATCATTTCTAACAAACTTTATAAAGAAAAAGCGAGATACCCGAATTTTTTTTCGAGCCCCGAACTAATGCGTCGATTCCGAAGGTTAATATCTACGCAAAAAGTCTGCGCAAAGCGACTAAATCTAGATGCTTTGGTGAAAAATTGGCAGCATATCCACGGAGTGAATGATTGAGAGTGGGGCGAAACATCCGTCCGTCCATGCGTGCGTCTGTCTGGCCGCCCGTCTGTGCGTGCGTCTGTTCATGCGTCCGCACGTCCATCTGTGCGTCCGTCCCAGTGTTCGTTCATGCATCCGCTCCTGCGTCCGTACATGCGTCCACACGTCCTTGCAGCTATCCGGGCGTCCATCCATGAATCTGTCTGTGTGTCCGTTCGTCCACCTACTCATCACTCCAAGTACCACCATCTCGCATCTTTTCATCATATATTCCTCATATAGAAGCACCGCCATCCAGCGGACATTCCAAGGACTGAACGAGAAGAAGCACACGCGCACTTTGTTACGGCTTGCGCTTCGTGTCTACTTCCCTCCTTTAACCACCTCGAGTTCAAGGTTTATCTTTGGTTCACTGTATTCATGGCACTTCGGCCCAACGCTCGCTAAACCTTTCTAAAAGCAAGAAGGCTACGCCCAGCGAGTATAACGTAGCAACCCTTTCTTGTCAGATAGTGCTCAATGTACATGCCGATGGCTGCTAAGGGGGAATGAGAGACAGGAGAATGCGGCTTTTAGTTAACGCGCACGCGGCGAAATTTTTATTGTTCAACAACGCACAGAAGAAATCTCCCACCAGCACCACTTGGAGGTCAAAATGTAAGACTGGTTACACACTACTACTACGACTACGAAGGACGAACGGGTGCCGCTATAACGAGCTTCCCCCCTAAAAAATATAGATTAAGGGAAATAACTTAGCAAGAAAATTTTCTTTACCTTGAAAACGGACAAGGTTAGCTGTACTTTGTGTGTTCCAGTACCGGAGGGTAAATCACTGCAGAAAATGCTGGAAAGAATTATTGATGGTGAACTGATGTTCAAAATAGACGATTCGTTCCTGGCTATGAGTTCCACTGATGTAATTTCCGTGCTAGAAGATAAGTTTTCCAGCTACCAAGCCTGCCCAACAGATATAAAATATTTGTTCAACTCGTTGTCACACAAGCAGCTGTTAGCTTGCCTTCCCAGGTGTATTGACAGTTTTGGTGCTTCTACTTATCAGATTGAAGCAGGCGTATATATCGATGCTTTTGTAGAACTGCTATATTGTTACCTTAGATCAGAATTTTTGGTGTGGAATAACCGTATTAATTTGCAACGTCAAGGACTGTAAGTAAAATCATGCATTGTGCTCATACTAATTTATTTTTAGCCAGACGTGATTGCAACATTCAGAATTGCTTAGGAACCACAAACGTTGAGAAAGTATCAGGCTATGTTGACTATGTGCTCGTGTTGTTTCAACCTGAAACGTCGTCGCTCGTTCTGTTTTTTCTAGTACTTTAGAACTATTAGGTGAGTGTCTTTTTCCGCTTGGTTTAAGAAGATTAGCGGTGGTTAGTGGCGCAAGGACCATGCGTGGCCAAATAGCGCCCTGTTTTTTTATGGGATTTGAGCGACGACCCATCATTGCGATGTTGGGGTGTATTGTGCCTGTATAGAGGCCTAAAATGACGTGCAATATACAATCGTTAGAGGTGTGTATAAAATATAAAAGTATGGCATTGATATGCGATGTGAATCTTGGGTGTGAGATAAATTCCAAATAACAATGGTACCTACAAGTGAGCGATTGGTTAATAAAATTGCGAATGCCTCCTTTAAGCATTCGTTGCGAAAAACTACGGAAACAGGTGCTCTTGCCAGCTACCGCAGAACCAGCCTATGTAGAGAGAAATACTACGCATTTCTTTGATATACGACATGAAAGCTATAAATATCATTTAAATGCAAATAAGGACCCATATTTTAAAAAAGGTTCTTTAGCTATAAACATTTGAGGATGCGGATGAGTTCGTTGACGGTAAGCTAACGAAAAGGGCTTTTTAAATACGAAGCATTTCTTAGCAACTTTTGGTGATTTTGAGAGTATCTATCTATCTATCTATCTATCTATCTATCTATCTATCTATCTATCTATCTATCTATCTATCTATCTATCCATCCATCTATCTATCTATCTATCTATCTATCTATCTATCTATCTATCTATCTATCTATCTATCTATCTATCTATCTATCTATCTATCTATCTATCTATCTATCTATCTAGATGCTTAAAACATTTAGCTCTTCTGGCCGTTTGAATAATGATGTCAATACGAAATTTGGTATGCCATACAATAACTGTATAGCGAGAATATCTGACTAGTCATAGCAAGAAAAAATGACATGTATGTCATGAATGTTATGAATTACATTTCATGGTCTTGCTGTTCTTGCGGTAGTTTTCATAACATGACATTGTCCAAAATAGTACGGTATGACAATATTGCATGGTTAACACAAGTTACAGACCCTGATTGATTGATATATAGGTTTCAACGTCCCCAAAACTACCTTGTCGTTATGAGATGCCGTTGTGGAGGCCACCGCAAATTTCAACCACCTGGGGTTCTTCAACGTGTACCCAAATCTGAGCACAGCCCCGCCACGGTGGTCTAGTGGCTAAGGTACTCGGCTGCTGACCCACAGGTCGCGGGATCAAATCACGGCTGTGGCGGCTGCGTTTCCGATGAAGGCGGAAATGTTGTAGGCCCGTGTGCTCATATTTGGGTGCACGTTAAAGAACTGGCCACAACCTCCCACATGCATACGTCAAATAACCCACGGCCCTCAGTCCCCAGCAGCTGCGAAGCAACTGACAACGGCGGCGGTCAGATCTGCAACGCAGCAGAGGGTGCTAAGAATCTCTGGATCCGGACAGGCCGCCATTGGAACGTGAAATTGGCAACGTTTAACGCTAGAACCTTATCTAGTGAGGGAAGTCTAGCTGTACTATTCGAGGAGCTAGAGGGTGTTAAATGGGATAAAATAGGGCCCAGTGAGGTTAGGAGGAGAGATGAGGCCTATACGGTGCTACAGAATGGGCACGTCCTTTGCTATCGGGGCTTTGCTGACAGAAGAGAACTGGGAGTGGGGTTTCTAATTCACAGAAACATAGCTGACAACGTAGAGGAATACTATAGCATTAATGAAAGGGTGGTAAGTATCGTAATTAAACTGAATAATAGATACAAGGTGAAGGTGGTGCAGGCTTACGCGCCTACATCCAGCGAAGATGACGCTTCAGCTGAAAGCTTCTATGAAGACGTGGAATCGGCAATGAGTAAGGTAAAAACACAGTATACAATACTGATGGGAGACTTTATTGCAAAGGTAGGGAAGAAGCAGGCTGGTAACGAGGCAGCAGGAGATTATGGCATTGGTACTAGAGACGCCAGAGGAGAGCTACTAGTAGAATTCGCAGAACGCAATAATTTACGGATTTTAAATACCTTCTACCGAAAACGAGGAAACCGCAAGTGGACATGGAGGAGCCCTAATGGCGAAAATAAGAACGAAATAGACTTTATAATGAGTGCACACCCAGGCGTCGTGCAGGATGCGGAAGTGGTTGGCAAGGTACGATGCAGTTACCATAGAATGGTACGGTCTCGAATTCGCCTAGACTTGAGAAAGGAACGACAGAAACTGATACGCAAGAAGCCAATCAGTGAGCTAGCACTGAGAGGGAAAGTACCGGAATTCAGGGTCTCGCTTCAGAACAGGTACTCGGCTCTTAGTGAGAAAACCAACCTTAGCATAGGTACAATGAATGATAATCTGACGTGTATCATTACGCTGTGTGCAGTGGAAGTTAAAGGCAGGGTAGTTAGACAGAACACTGGCAAATTTCCCCAGGAAACAAATATTCTCATTAAGAAGCGTCAAATTATGAAAGTCTCAGTACAACAGACAAAATAGAACTGGCAGAGCTTTCAAAGTTAATTAAGAGGCGTAAGGTATCCGACGTAAGAAGGTATAACATGGAGAGAATTGAACACGCTCTGAAAAACGGAGGAAGTGTCAAAGCAGCGAAGAGAAAACTTGAAATAGGAGAAAATCGGGCGTATGCACTAAGGGACAAAGAAGGCAAAATAACTACCAATATAGACATGATAGTTAAAATAGCGGAGGAGTTTTACAGAGATCTGTACAGTAGCCTGGAACACCACGACTTTAATACTATAAGAACTAGCAGTAACCCAGATGACACCCCACCAGTAACGATAGAAGAAGTCAGAAAAGCTTTGTAGAGTATGCAAAGAGGCAAAGCTGCTGGTGATGATCAGGTAACATCAGATCTGCTGAAAGATGGAGGACAGATTGTGTTAGAAAAACTAGCCACCCTGTTTACGAGGTGTCTCCTGACGGGAAGAGTACCAGAGTCTTGGAAGAACGCTAACATCGTCTTAATACATAAGAAAGAGGAAGGCAAGGACTTGAAGAAAACAGGCCTATTAGCTTGCTCTTTGTAGTATACAAGCTATTTACAAAAGTAATTGCTAACAGAGTAAAGAAAACATTAGAATTCAATCAGCCAAAGGAACAAGCAGGATTTCGAACAGGCTACTCAACAATCGACCACATTCATATTATCAATCAGGTATTAGAGAAATGCTCAGAATATAACCGACCACTATAGATAGCCTTCATAGATTACGAGAAGGCGTTTGATTCAGTAGAAATATCAGCCATCATGCAGACACTGCCGAATAAGGGCGTAGATGAAGTATATGTAACATCCTAAAAGAAATCTACAGGGGATCAACTGCTGCCATAGTACTTCATAAAGAAAGCAACATAATACCAATCAAGAAGGGTGTAAGGCAGGGGGACACAATCTCCCCAATGCTATTTACCGCGTGCATACAGGATGTTTTGAGAAGCCTACAATGGGAACAGTTAGGAATAAGAGTTAATGGAGAGTACCTTAGTAACCTGCGCTTCGCCATTGACATTGCATTGCTGAGTAACTAAGGGGATCAATTGCAACTCATGATTACGGAGTTAGACAAGGAGAGCAGAAAGGTGGGTCTTAAAATTATTCTGCAGAAAACTAAAGCATTGTACAACAACCTCGGAAGAGAGCAGCGCTTCGATATAGGCAGTAGTGCAATTCAAGTAGTAAAAGACAATGTCTACGTAGGACAGGAAATAACCATGGAGCCGAACCACGAGATTGAAGTAACTAGAAGAATAAGATTGGGGTGGAGCACATTTGGCAAGCACTCTCAATTAATGACAGGTAGATTGCCACTATCTCGTAAAAGCAAGGTACATAAAAGTTGTAACTTGCCGGTACTTAGCTACGGAGCAGAAACCTGGAGGCTTACAAAGAGGGTTCAGCTTAAATTGAGGATGACGCATCGAGCAATGGAAAGAAAAATGGTAGGTGTAACCTTAAGAGACAAGAAAAGAGCAGAGTTGATTAGGGAACGAACGGGGGTTAAGGATATCATAGCTGAAATCAAGAAGTATAAATGGGTATGGGCCGGGCATGTAGCGCGTAGACATGATAACCGCTGGTCGTTAAAGGTAACTAACTGGATTCCCAGAGAATGAAAGCGGGTTAGTGGGAGACAGAAGGTTCGGTGGGCAGATGAGATCAAGAAGTTTGTGGAGATAAATTGGCAGCAGCAAGCACAGGACCGGGTTAACTGGCGGAACATGGGAGAGGCCTTTGTCCTGCAGTGGACGTAGTTAGGCTGAAGATGATGATGATGGTGAAAGAACTCCAGGTGGCCAAAATTTTTGAAGCCCTCCAAGACGGCGTCTCTCATAATCATGTGGTGGTTTAGTGACGTTAAACCTCACAAATCGATCAAATCGGAGCACACAGGTCTACAACATTGCCGCCTTAATAGAAAATGCAGCCGCGGCATCCGAGATTCGATCCTTCAACCTGCGGGTCACTAGCCGAGCACCTTAGCCATTAGACAAGTGACCGAACCTAACCTAAAAGTTATGACATGCGTGTCATGTAATATGACTGCATGCTACGCACATGATGCGCTCGCGGCAATTTCGCTAGCGTCACGTATACCAAATTTCGTATTAGTGTGTACGTGAATGGATGACGGAGGCGTGTGACTGGTGCAAACATGATAATCATGAGATGCGTGCTATGTAAACACAAGACTACATGCTACGCTCATGATGCGCTAGCGGCCGTTTCGCTAGCTACACATGTACCATATTCGATATTACGTGACGTGAACGGATGGCATATGTAAATGGCACATCCAAACATGATCATCACGACATGCGTGTCATTTAACAGCACGACTACATGCTACACCTATAATGCGCTCGCGGCCGTTTCGCTAGCTTCACATACACCGAATTCGGTATTACGAGACGTCAATGCATGGCAAAGGTATGTGACTGTTGCAGACATGATAATCATAAGATGCGTGACGTGTGACAACAAGACTACATGGCACAGTCAAGGCGCCAATACACTTCAACGTGACCTGGTACACGTGCGCTGTGGCATTCATTTCGTCGCGTCACGAAGGCTTTGCCGCGCCAGGCGCCACTCACAGGTGCGTGCCACGCTGCGTTGTTTTGATGCATGCGCATTTCAGCGCACCCGGCGTGCCACCGTCAAAAAAAGAGGCAGACGCAGTTGAATGCATCGGCACAAAATGCAGCATGTCGAATTTCGCGCTGGCTGCCGTCGGGCCACGCTGACGAACGCTGGTCGCGCCTACTTTCGGACTATAGAGTGCTCGCGTTTTGCTAACGTAGTGTCGCTGTGCCCAACGTGTGCCCGCGTCACCGCTACATCGCAGAATGTTGGGCCATTTATGATGCGCTCGCTGCAAATTTTCTAGCTCTACATTGTCATTTATTGACGATGTGAAGCTATTTCGTCATTCAATGACGTGACGTCAATGAATGTTGAAATATATGACTGGTAAATACATTATAATCCTGACACACACGTCAAGTAGCAACATGGCAACATACCTTGCTCATGTCGTACTCGCGGCTGTTTCGCTAGCTCCACATCTACCAATTTTGGCATCACGTGACGTGAATAGATGACAATGGTAAACGACAAATTCGAACATAATAATCATGACACAGAAGTCATGTGCGGCATAATTTACCTCCACCTCGTAACGTTGTGGCGATTTTAAAGAGACATATCGGCCTTCCTCATTTGTGCTTCGTATATCATGGATGCCCACGGTACGTAGGTTCTGCCAATTGTACATTCTAATGGTGTCTATATCAGTGCATCGAATGATGATGTGAATGACAGCGAGTGGTTTACCCCACTTATCACTCAAAGGTGGATCGCCACCGCCTAAAAGAAATGAGTGTGTACTGTGTGTGTGCCGTATCTTTAATCTGCTGAGAGTGAATTCTGTGTGGCGTGTTCTCAAAACTGACGGCCGATTTTCTAAATGTTGTTTTATGAGATGACATTTGTTCTTCGTGTCTCTGCCCTATATCCACTGCCAATAATCCCTCACAGTTCGTTTAAGATATAGTTGCAAGTCAAGTGCAGAAATTTCCATGGCTGTATTGGCAGCGCTTTCCTGGGCAAATGATGCTAGCTCATCTGCCGACACCGTTTTCATGGATCTCGTGGTACCCTCTAACCGAGCACACCACGACATGCTGTCTCTAAGCTTGTAAACTTTGCATAAGATTGTGTATAGTGAGATAAGGACAGGCTTTTTGGGTTTTTTTCATTGCTTTTATACGCTTTACCACACTCATGGAGTCGGTGTGTATTACTGCATTCTGTACTTTCAACTCTTTAGTGTGTTTCACGGCCACAAGATTGCATAAGCTTCTGCTGTGAAAAATGCTTGTATTCGAGTGCAGAATGCCAACATCTGAAAAAGATGGTCCGATGGCTGCGCATAAGACAAAAGAGTGAGAGTTAGGTGCGTCCATATAGAACTCAGGACATGCGTACTTGTGCTGCAGTTCAAGAAAGTATGTTTGGATATGTTGAATAGGTGCATGTTTCGTGTCTTCTAGGATTGACGCATCACAATCTATTATTTCCACTGCCACGATGGTGGATTTGCAGTGGGGACAACGAGATGCTGCTCAAGCAGTGCCACACCCATTTCTTCCGCCAGGTTCCTCACACGAACTGCGTAATGTTGTCATAGCGAAGGGCGGTTGTGAAGATGAGTTGAGGAGAACACGTTAATGACTATGGGGTGTGACGGGTGATCCTCGTTCACGTTCACCTTCAGGAAATATACAAATGTTATGTAGGATCTCTGCAGATGGAGATGACCATGCATTTGACTCAACGTAGAGGCTTTCTATGGGACTAGTGCGAAAAGCACCCGCAGATAGGCGAGTGCCTAGATGATGGACAGGATCAACTGTTTGTGAGGCGCTTTGCGATGTAGACTGATAGGTTATTGCCCCGTAGTCCAGGCGGCTGCGAATGAGGCTTTTGTACAAATCTATCAGATACTATTTGTCACTACGCTACGTGGTGCGTGAATATATTTTTAGGACATTTGTTGTTTTTATGTCTTAATTTTTCGAATGCCTGTTGTGTGATATGAGTGTCAGTTTACTATCCGGAATTAAGCCTAAGAATTTGGGCTCCATCTTCAAGGAGAGATGCTGATCATGAAGGTGCGTATCTAGGTCAGCACGAAGGCCTCGCTTCCGAGAGAACAGTACGCAGCTACTTTTTTGAGCATTAAAGCTGAAACCATTCTTTACTGGCCTTGTTGTGATCCTGTTCAGAAGTAGTTGCACCTGTCGCTCACACATTGCAAGATTGCATGACTTAAAACCTACTTGCACCGCGGACCCGAGCCAAAGGGGGGGGGGGTTCGACTCCCTCTCACGCCTAGCAATGCGTGGTTTTGCCGTGTCCAAGGAAAAGGAGATCCTGGGGATTGA